>NC_135802.1:984680-1354680 GCF_964213995.1 Mustelus asterias
GGGACACAGAGTAACAGAGAGTAACTCCCCGGGACACAGAGTAACAGAGAGTAACTCCCCGGGACACAGAGAGTAACTCCCCGGGTCACAGAGAGTAACTCCCCGGGTCACAGAGAGTAACTCCCCGGGTCACAGAGAGTAACTCCCCGGGTCACAGAGAGTAACCCCCCGGGACACAGAGAGTAACTCCCCGGGTCACAGAGAGTAACTCCCCGGGTCACAGAGAGTAACTCCCCGGGCCACAGAGAGTAACTCCCCGGGACACAGAGAGTAACTCCCCGGGTCACAGAGAGTAACTCCCCGGGTCACAGAGAGTAACTCCCCGGGTCACAGAGAGTAATTCCCCGGGTCACAGAGAGTAACTCCCCAGGACACAGAGAGTAACTCCCCGGGTCACAGAGAGTAACTCCCCGGGACACAGAGTAACAGAGAGTAACTCCCCGGGACACAGAGTAACAGAGAGTAACTCCCCGGGACACAGAGAGTAACTCCCCGGGTCACAGAGAGTAACTCCCCGGGTCACAGAGAGTAACTCCCCGGGTCACAGAGAGTAACTCCCCGGGTCACAGAGAGTAACCCCCCGGGACACAGAGAGTAACTCCCCGGGTCACAGAGAGTAACTCCCCGGGTCACAGAGAGTAACTCCCCGGGTCACAGAGAGTAACTCCCCGGGTCACAGAGAGTAACTCCCCGGGACACAGAGAGTAACTCCCCGGGTCACAGAGAGTAACTCCCCGGGTCACAGAGAGTAACTCCCCGGGACACAGAGTAACAGAGAGTAACTCCCCGGGACACAGAGAGTAACTCCCCGGGACACAGAGAGTAACTCCCCGGGTCACAGAGAGTAACTCCCCGGGTCACAGAGAGTAACTCCCCGGGTCACAGAGAGTAACTCCCCGGGTCACAGAGAGTAACTCCCTGGGACACAGAGAGTAACTCCCCAGGACACAGAGAGTAACTCCCCGGGTCACAGAGAGTAACTCCCCGGGTCACAGAGAGTAACTCCCCGGGTCACAGAGAGTAACTCCCCGGGACACAGAGTTACAGAGAGTAACTCCCCGGGACACAGAGAGTAACTCCCCGGGTCACAGAGAGTAACTCCCCAGGTCACAGAGTAACAGAGAGTAACTCCCCGGGACACAGAGAGTAACTCCCCGGGTCACAGAGTAACAGAGAGTAACTCCCCGGGTCACAGAGAGTAACTCCCCGGGACCCAGAGAGTAACTCCCCGGGTCACAGAGAGTAACTCCCCAGGTCACAGAGTAACAGAGAGTAACTCCCCGGGTCACAGAGAGTAACTCCCCGGGTCACAGAGTAACAGGGAGTATCTCCCCGGGACACAGAGTAACAGAGAGTAACTCCCCGGGACACAGAGTAACAGAGAGTAACTCCCCGGGACACAGAGTAACAGAGAGTAACTCCCCGGTACACAGAGTAACAGAGAGTAACTCCCCGGGACACAGAGTAACAGAGAGTAACTCCCCGGGACACAGAGTAACAGAGAGTAACTCCCCGGGACACAGAGTAACAGAGAGTAACTCCCCGGGACACAGAGTAACAGAGAGTAACTCCCCGGGACACAGAATAACAGAGAGTAACTCACCGGGACACAGAGTAACAGAGAGTAACTCCCCGGGACACAGAGTAACAGAGAGTAACTCCCCGGTACACAGAGTAACAGAGAGTAACTCCCCGGGACACAGAGGTACACTCCTGCCTGGTGATTGTCGCGTGGTGTCCGTTCATCCATTTTTGTAGCGTCTACATTGTCTCGCCGCTCGACAATCACCAGGCAAGACTGTTCTCTTCCTGTTGGGGAGCACTTCAGCGGTCACGGGCATTCAGCCTCTGATCTTCGGGTAAGCGTTCTCCAAGGCGGCCTTCATGACACACGACAGCGCAGAGTCGCTGAGCAGAAACTGATAGCCAAGTTCCGCACACATGAGGACGGCCTCAACCGGGATCTTGGGTTCATGTCACACTATCTGTAACCCCCACCTGGGCTTGCAAAATCTCACTAACTGTCCTGTCTGGAGACAATACACATCTCTTTAATCTGTGCTTAACGCTCTCTCCACTTACATTGTCTGTGCCTGTAAAGACTTTGATGACCTGTAAAGACTCACATTCCATCCATTATCTTGCAATTGAGTCTGTGTCTGAATATGCTGTGTTTGTGAACCCAACTCTCCACTCACCTGATGAAGGAGCAGCACTCCGAAAGCTCGTGCTACCAAATAAACCTGTTGGACTTTAACCTGGTGTTGTGAGATTTCTTACAATTGCAGCAAGACATCGTTACTCAAAGCCCCTCACAATGGAGACCAATACACAATTTGCCTTCCTAATTTCTTGTTGCACCTGCATATTATTTTTCCTTGACTCACGAACAATGGCACTCAGGTCCCATTGGAGATCAAAAAGTCCCAACCTATCACCATTGCATTGAAACATAGAAGATACGAGCAGGAGGAGGCCATTCGGCCCTTCGAGCCTGCTCTGCCATTCTATATGACCATGGCTGATCATGCACTTTCAGTATCCCACTCCCACTTTCTCTCCATAACCCCTTGATCCTTTAGCCACATGGGCCACATCCAGCTCCCTCTTCAACATATCTAATGAACTGACCCCAACAGCTTTCTATGGGAGAGAATTCCACAGGTTCACAACTCTCTGAGTGAAGAAGTTCTTCCTCATCTCAGTCCTGAATGGCTTGCCCCTTGAACAAAGAACAATACAGCACAGGAACAGGCCCTTCGGCCCTCCAAGCCCGCGCCGCTCCCTGGTCCAAACTAGACTATTCTTTTGTATCCCTCCATTCCCACTCCGTTCATGTGGCTATCTAGATAAGTCTTAAACGTTCCCAGTGTGTCCGCCTCCACCACCTTGCCCGGCAGCGCATTCCAGGCACCCGCCACCCTCTGTGTAAAATACGTCCTTCTGATATCCATGTTAAACCTCCCCCCCCCTCACCTTGAACCTATGACCCCTCGTGAACGTCACCACCGACCTGGGGAAAAGCTTCCCACCGTTCACCCTATCTATACCTTTCATAATTTTATACACCTCTATTAAGTCTCCCCTCATCCTCCGTCTTTCCAGGGAGAACAACACCAGTTTACCCAATCTCTCCTCATAACTAAGCCCCTCCATACCAGGCAACATCCTGGTAAACCTCCTCTGCACTCTCTCCAAAGCCGCCACGTCCTTCTGGTAGTGTGGTGACCAGAACTGGACGCAGTATTCCAAATGCAGCCAAACCAACGTTCGAAACATCTGCAACATCAGACCCCAACTTTTATACTCTATGCCCCGTCCTATAAAGGCAAGCATGCCATATGCCTTCTTCACCACCTTCTCCACCTGTGACGTCACCTTCAAGGATCTGTGGACTTGCACACCCAGGTCCCTCTGCGTATCTACACCCTTTATGGTTCTGCCATTTATTGTATAGCTCCTCCCTACATTATTTCAACCAAAATGCATCACTTCGCCGTTATCAGGATTGAACTCCATCTGCCATTTCTTTGCCCAAATTTCCAGCCTATCTATATCCTTCTGTAGCTTCTGACAATGCTCCTCACTATCTGCAAGTCCTGCCAATTTTGTGTCGTCCACAAACTTACTGATCACCCCAGTTACACCTTCTTCCAGATCATTTATATAAATCACAAACAGCAGAGGTCCCAATACAGAGCCCTGTGGAACACCACTCGTCACAGGCATCCAGCCGGAAAAAGACCCTTCCACTACCACCCTCTGTCTTCTGTGACCAAGCCAGTTCTCCACCCATCTAGCCACCTCCCCCTTTATCCCATGAAATCCAACCTTTTTCACCAGCCTACCATGAGGGACTTTGTCAAACGCTTTACTAAAGTCCATATAGACGACATCCACGGCCCTTCCCTCGTCAACCATTCTGGTCACTTCTTCAAAAAACCCCACCAGGTTAGTGAGGCATGACCTCCCTCTCACAAAACCATGCTGACTATCGTTAATGAGTTTATTCCTTTCTAAATGCGCATACATCCTATCTCTAAGGATCTTCTCCAACAACTTCCCCACCACGGACGTCAAGCTCACCGGCCTATAATTACCCGGGTTATCCTTCCTACCCTTCTTAAATAACGGGACCACATTAGCTATCCTCCAATCCTCTGGGACCTCACCTGCGTCCAGTGACGAGACAAAGATTTGCGTCAGAGGCCCAGCGATTTAATCTCTCGTCTCCCTGAGCAGCCTTGGATAGATTCCATCAGGCCCTGGGGATTTGTCAGTCTTTATATTCTCTAACAAACCTAACACTTCCTCCCTTGTAATGGAGATTTTCTCCAACGGTTCAACACTCCCCTCCGAGACACTCCCAGTCAACACATCGCTCTCCTTTGTGAATACCGACGCAAAGTATTCATTTAGGATCTCCCCTACTCCTTTGGGCTCTAAGCATAATTCCCCACTTTTGTCCCTGAGAGGTCCGATTTTTTCCCTGACAACCCTTTTGTTCCTAACGTATGAATAAAATGCCTTGGGATTCTCCTTAATCCTGTCTGCCAAGGACATTTCGTGACCCCTTCTTGCCCTTCTAATTCCCCGTTTGAGTTCTTTCCTACTTTCTTTGTACTCCTCCAGACCCCTAGTTCTGCACTTCCACAACATCGGGAACATTCTTCCCATGTCTCGTCTGTCCAGTCCCATCAGGATTTTATATGTTTCTATGAGATCCTCTCTCATTCTTCTAAATAATACAAGCCCAGTCGATCCAGTCTTTTCATATGTCAGTCCTGCCATTCCAGGAATCAGTCTGGTGAACCTTCACTGGACTCCCTCAATAGCAAGAATGTCCTTCCTCAGACTAGGAGACCGAATTTTCCAATGGATTGGAAAAATGCGAACAGAACAAAGAACAGTACAGCACAGGAAACAGGCCCTTCGGCCCTCCAAGCCTGTGCCACTCCTTGGTCCAACTAGACCAATCGTTTGTATCCCTCCATTCCCAAGCTGATCATGTGACTATCCAGGTAAGTCTTAAACGATGTCAGCGTGTCTGCCTCCACCACCCTACTTGGCAGCGCATTCCTGGCCCCCACCAGTCTCTGTGTAAAAAACGTCCCTCTGATGTCTGAGTTATACCTCGCCCCTCTCACCTTGAGCCCGTGACCCCTCGTGATCGTCATTTCTGATCTGGAAAAAAGCTTCCCACCGTTCACCCTATCTATACCCTTCATAATCTTGTACACCTCTATTAGATCTTCCCTCATTCTCCGTCTTTCCAAGGAGAACAACCCCAGTTTACCCAATCTCTCCTCATAGCTAAGACCCTCCATACCAGGCAACGTCCTGGTAAACCTTCTCTGCACTCTCTCTAACGCCTCCACGTCCTTCTGGTAGTGTGGCAACCAGAACTGGACGCAGTACTCCAAATGTGGCCTAACCAGCGTTCTATACAGCTGCATCATCAGACTCCAGCTTTTATACTCTATACCCCGTCCTATAAAGGCAAGCATACCATATGCCTTCTTCACCACCTTCTCCACCTGTGTCGCCACCTTCAAGGGTTTGTGGACTTGCACACCTAGGTCCCTCTGTGTTTCTATACTCTTGATGACTCTGCCATTTATTGTATAACTCCCCCCTACATTAGTTCTTCCAAAATGCAACGCCCTTATTCAAAAAGGAAGGGAGGCAAAAGAGGGAAATTACAGACCAGTTCGTTTAATATCTGTTGTTGGGAAAGTGTTGGAATCAATTATCGAGGAAGCAATATCAGGACATTTGGAAAGTCAAAACACTATCCATCAGAGTCAGCATGGTTTTATGAAGGGCAAATCATGTTCGACTAATTTTCTAGAGTTCTTTGAGGATGTAACAAGCAACGTGGATAATGGGGATCCTGTAGGTGTAGTATATCTGGACTTCTGGAAGGCGTTTGATAAGGTGCCACACAAAAGGTTAATTCACAAGGTTAGATCACATGGGATTCGGGGTAATTTATTAGCTTGGACAGGTGATTAGCTGTTGGACAGAAAACAGAGAGTTGGGATAAATGGGTTTTTTTCTGAATGGCAAAAGGTAACTGGTGGGGGTGCCACAGGGTTCGGTCCTTGGGCCCCAGCTATTTACAATCTATATTAACGACTTGGATACAAGGATAGAAGATTCTAGAGCCAAATTTACAGATGACACTAAAGTAGGCGGGACAGTAAGTTGCAATGAGGAAATAAGAACCTTACAAATGGATAGAGATCGGTTCGGAGAGTGGGCCAACATGTGGCAGATGGAGTTTAACGTGGATAAGTGTGAGGTCATGCATTTTGGTCAGAAAAATGGGAAGGTGACTTATTATCTAAATGGGGAGAGACTTCAGGGTGCTCCGGTGCAGAGGGATCTGGGTGTCCTCGTTCATGAGTCACAGAAAACCAGCATGCAGCTACAGCAGATAATAAAGAAAGCGAATGGAATGTTGGCATTTATAGCGAAAGGAATAGAATATAAAGATAAGGAAGTATTGCTGCAACTATACAAGGCATTGGTGAGGCCGCACCTGGAGTATTGTGCACAGTTTTGGTCCCCTTATTTGAGGAAAGATGCAGTGGCATTGGAGGCAGTTCAGAGGAGGTTCACTAGATTGATTCCAGAGATGAGGGGTTTGTCGTATGAAGAGCGATTGAACAGTTTAGGCCGATACTCTCTGGAATTTAGAAGAATGAGGGGAGATCAAATTGAGGTATACAAGATGATGAAAGATATGGATGAAGTGGACGTGGAGCGGATGCTCCCGCTGGTGGGACATTCTAGTCTGAGGATAAGGAGCAGCAAATTTAAATCAGAGTTGAGGAGAAACTACTTCTCCCAAAGGGTTGTGAATCTGTGGAATTCGCTGCCCCAAAGTGTGGTGGATGCTGGGACAGTGAGTAAATTTAAGGAGGAGTTAGACAGGTTTTTAATTGGTAATGGGTTGAACGGTTATGGGGAGAAGGCAGGAAAATGGGGATTAGGAGCGTATCAGCCATGATCGAATGGCAGAGCAGACTCGATGGGCCGAATGTTCTAATTCTGCTCCTATATCCTATGAACAAAACTGCACACAATACTCAAGGTGTGGCCTCACCAAGGCCGTGTATAACTGCAGCAAGACATCCTTACTCCTTTACTCAAATCCTCTTGCTATGAAGGCCAGCATGTGGCACGGTAGCACAGTGGTTAGCACTGCTGCTTCACAGCTCCAGGGTCCTGGGTTCGATTCCCGGCTCGGGTCACTGTCTGTGTGGAGTTTGTACATTCTCCTTGTGTCTGCGTGGGTTTCCTCCGGGTGCTCTGGTTTCCTCCCACAGTCCAAAGATGTGTGGGTTAGGTTGATTGGCCAGGTTAAAAATTGCCCCTTAAAGTCCTGAGATGCGTGGATTAGCGGGTAAATATGTGGGGGTAGGGCCTGGGTGGGATTGTGGTCGGTGCAGACTCGATGGGCCGAATGGCCTCCTTCTGCAGTGTCGGATTTCTATGATTTCTCGCCTTCCTCACTGCCTGCTGTACCTGCATGCTAACCTTCAGCGACTGTTCCACCATGACACACAGGTCACGATGCACTTCCCCTTTTCCTAAACTGCCAGCATTCAGATAATAATAAGTGAGGAGGTGTGGGATAGAGGGAAAGTTGGCCGATTGGATAGGTAACTGGCTGTCTGACCGAAGACAGAGGGTGGTGGTCGATGGAAAATTTTCGGATTGGAGGCAGGTTGCTAGCGGTGTGCCGCAGGGATCAGTGCTTGGTCCTCTGCTCTTTGTGATTTTTATTAATGACTTAGAGGAGGGGGCTGAAGGGTGGATCAGTAAATTTGCTGATGACACCAAGATTGGTGGAGTAGTGGATGAGGTGGAGGGCTGTTGTAGGCTGCAAAGAGACATAGATAGGATGCAAAGCTGGGCTGAAAAATGGCAAATGGAGTTTAACCCTGATAAATGTGAGGTGATTCATTTTGGTAGGACAAATTTAAATGTGGATTACAGGGTCAAAGGTAGGGTTCTGAAGACTGTGGAGGAACAGAGAGATCTTGGGGTCCATATCCACAGATCTCTAAAGGTTGCCAGTCAAGTGGATAGAGCTGTGAAGAAGGCCTATAGTGTGTTAGCTTTTATTAACAGGGGGTTGGAGTTTAAGAGCCGTGGGGTTATGCTGCAACTGTACAGGACCTTGGTGAGACCACATTTGGAATATTGTGTGCAGTTCTGGTCACCTCACTATAAGAAGGATGTGGAAGCGCTGGAAAGAGTGCAGAGGAGATTTACCAGGATGCTGCCTGGTTTGGAGGGTAGGTCATATGAGGAAAGGTTGAGGGAGCTAGGGCTGTTCTCTCTGGAGCGGAGGAGGCTGAGGGGAGACTTAATAGAGGTGTATAAAATGATGAAGGGGATAGATAGAGTGAACGTTCAAAGACTATTTCCTCGGGTGGATGGAGCTATTACAAGGGGGCATAACTATAGGGTTCGTGGTGGGAGATACAGGACGGATATCAGAGGTAGGTTCTTTACGCAGAGAGTGGTTGGGGTGTGGAATGGACTGCCTGCAGTGATAGTGGAGTCAGACACTTTAGAAACATTTAAGCGGTTATTGGATAGGCACATGGAGCACACCAGGATGATAGGGAGTGGGATGGCTTGATCTTGGTTTCAGATAAAGCTCGGCACAACATCGTGGGCCGAAGGGCCTGTTCTGTGCTGTACTGTTCTATGTTCTATGTTCTATGTTCTATGTTCTAATAATCTTCACACATACACCTAGAGGGATCTAGGTGTATGTGTGCATAGATCCCTGAAGGTTGGGAATCAAGTAGATAGGGTTGTTAAGAAGGCATATGGTGTCTTGGCGTTTATTGGTAGGGGGATTGAATTTAGGAGTCGTGGCGTTATGTTGCAACTGTACACAACTCTGGTGCGGCCGCACTTGGAGTACTGTGTGCAGTTCTGGTCCCCACATTACAGGAAGGATGTGGAGGCTTTGGAGAGGGTGCAGAGGAGGTTTACCAGGATGTTGCCTGGTATGGAGGGGAGATCCTATGAGGAGAGGCTGAGGGATTTGGGATTGTTTTCGCTGGAAAGGCGGCGGCTAAGAGGGGATCTTATTGAAACATATAAGATGATTAGAGGTTTAGATAGGGTGGATAGTGATAGCCTTTTTCCTCTGATGGAGAAATCCAGCACGAGGGGGCATGGCTTTAAATTGAGGGGGGGTAGTTATAGAACCGATGTCAGGGGTAGGTTCTTTACCCAGAGGGTGGTGAGGGATTGGAATGCCCTGCCAGCATCAGTAGTAAATGCGCCTAGTTTGGGGGCATTTAAGAGATCCGTAGATAGGTTCATGGACGAAAAGAAATTGGTTTAGGTTGGAGGGTCACAGTTTTTTTTTAACTGGTCGGTGCAACATCGTGGGCCGAAGGGCCTGTTCTGCGCTGTAATGTTCTATGTTCTATGTTCTATGTTCTATGTTCTAATAATCTTCCTTCCTGTTTTTGCCACCAGAGTGGATAACCTCACATTGATCCACATTATGTTGCATTTGCCAAGTATTTGCCCACTGAGCCAGCCTGTCCAAGTCACCCTGCAGCCTCTTAGCATCCTCCTCACAGCACACACTGCCACCCAGCTTAGTGTCCTCTGTATATTTGGAGATATTGCAGCAATTCCTTCATCCAAATCATTAATGTATATTGTGAATAGCTGGGGTCCCAGCGCTGAACCCTGCGGTACCCGACTAGTCACTGCCTGCCACTCTGAAAAGGACCCGTTTATTCCCACTCTCTGCTTCCTGTCAGCCAACCAGTTCTCTGTCCACGTCAATACATTACCCCCAGTACCATGAGCTTTAATTTTGTTCACTAATCTCTTGTGTGGGACCTTGTCAAAAGCCTTTTGAAAGTCCAGATACACAACATCCACTGGTTCACCCTTGTCCACGCTACTGGTCACATCCTCAAAAAATCCCAGAAGATTTGTCAAGCACGATTTTCCTTTAGTGACTCCATGCTGACTTGGACCAATCCTGTCGCGCTTTCCAAATGATCAGTTATTACATCCTTAATAATTGACTCCAGCATTTTCCCCACCACCAAAGTCAGGTTAACCGGTCTATAATTCCCCATATTCTCTCCCTTTTTTAAAAAGTGGGGTTACATTAGCTACCCTCCAATCCACTGGAACTCTTCCAGAGTCTATAGAATTCTGGAAAATGATCATCAATGCGTTCGGAAATACTCTGTACATGTGTGTCAGTGTGTGTGTGCGTCAGTGTGTGTGTGTGTGTGTGTCAGTGTGTGTGTGAGTGTGTGTCAGTGTGTGTGTGTGTCTGTGTGTGTCAGTGTGTCAGTGTGTGTGTGTGTGTGTGTGTGTGTGTGTCAGTGTGTGTGTGTGTGTCAGTGTGTGTGTGTGTGTCAGTGTGTGTGTGTGTCAGTGTGTGTGTGTGTGTGTCAGTGTGTCAGTGTGTGTGTGTGTGTGTCAGTGTGTGTGTGTGTGTGTGTGTCAGTGTGTGTGTGTGTGTGTGTCAGTGTGTCAGTGTGTGTGTGTGTGTCAGTGTGTGTGCGTGTGTGTGTGTCAGTGTGTGTGTGTGTCAGTGTGTGTGCGTCAGTGTGTGTGTGTGTGTCAGTGTGTGTGTGTGTGTGTGTGTGTCAGTGTGTCAGTGTGTGTGTGTGTCAGTGTGTCAGTGTGTGTGTGTGTGTGTGTGTGTCAGTGTGTGTGTGTGTGTCAGTGTGTGTGCGTCAGTGTGTGTGTGTGTGTGTGTCAGTGTGTGTGTGTGTGTGTGTCAGTGTGTCAGTGTGTGTGTGTGTCAGTGTGTCAGTGTGTGTGTGTGTGTGTGTGTCAGTGTGTCAGTGTGTGTGTGTGTGTGTGTGTCAGTGTGTGTGTGTGTGTGTCAGTGTGTGTGTGTGTGTCAGTGTGTGTGTGTGTGTCAGTGTGTGTGCGTCAGTGTGTGTGTGTGTGTGTGTCAGTGTGTGTGTGTGTGTGTGTGTGTCAGTGTGTCAGTGTGTGTGTGTGTGTGTGTCAGTGTGTGTGTGTGTGTGTCAGTGTGTGTGTGTGTGTGTGTCAGTGTGTGTGTGTGTGTGTGTGTCAGTGTGTGTGTGTGTGTCAGTGTGTGTGTGTGTCTGTGTGTGTGTGTGTGTGTGTCAGTGTGTGTGTGTGTGTGTGTGTGTGTGTCAGTGTGTGTGTGTGTGTGTGTCAGTGTGTGTGTGTGTGTGTGTCAGTGTGTGTGTGTGTGTCAGTGTGTGTGTGTGTGTGTGTGTGTCAGTGTGTGTGTGTCAGTGTGTGTGTGTGTGTGTGTGTGTCAGTGTGTGTGTGTGTGTGTGTGTGTCAGTGTGTGTGTGTGTGTCAGTGTGTGTGTGTGTGTCAGTGTGTGTGTGTGTGTGTGTGTCAGTGTGTGTGTGTGTGTCAGTGTGTGTCAGTGTGTGTGTGTGTGTGTCAGTGTGTGTGTGTGTGTGTGTGTGTGTGTGTGTGTCAGTGTGTGTGTGTGTGTGTGTGTGTGTCAGTGTGTGTGTGTGTGTGTCAGTGTGTGTGTGTGTGTGTGTGTGTCAGTGTGTGTGTGTGTGTGTCAGTGTGTGTGTGTGTGTGTGTGTCAGTGTGTGTGTGTGTGTGTGTCAGTGTGTGTGTGTGTGTGTGTGTGTCAGTGTGTGTGTGTGTGTGTCAGTGTGTGTGTGTGTGTGTGTGTGTCAGTGTGTGTGTGTGTGTGTGTCAGTGTGTGTGTGTGTGTGTGTGTCAGTGTGTGTCAGTGTGTGTGTGTGTGTCAGTGTGTGTGTGTGTGTGTGAGTGTGTGCAGACAGAGTAGTTGCAGTCCCTGAGCCAGTACCTGTGTCTATGGATAACTGCGTTGAACAGTCTGCCGTCTCTCCAGCTGCTGGTGAAGTTGTCACATCTCAGCTCGGGATATCCTTCAACCATCCTCTGAGACCACAGTAGCAGCTTCTCTTTAGCTGTCATATCATCAGATTGCCCAGTGACCTGGATATCCGAGATCTAAAAACAGACAAACAATTCACTCTCACTGCCAACATCCCAAAATGTCACACATCACGACAAGCCCATTCCAGCTGGGGACAAACTCACCCAGTGCCACGCCCCAGCTGCCATTTCTATGCAGCCGTACAATCTTTTTAATGTTCAGATAATTAGCAAGGGACTTAGCAGCGATCCCTGCAGAACACCACTGGACACAGGCTTCCAGCCACAAAAACATCCTTTGACCATCACACTCTGCCTCCTGCCACAAAGCCAATTTTGGATCCAATTTGCCAAATTGCCCTGGATTCCATCTGCTCTTACCTTCAGCATCAGTCTCCCATGTGGGACCTTGTCAAAGGCTTTGCTGAAATCCATATAAACTACATCCACTGCACTGCCCTCGTCTGCATGCCTGGTCACCTCCTCAAAAAATTCAATCAAGTTTGTTAGTGACGGCTCACTGGTCTCGGGGTATGGTTCTTGCTTTGGGTGTTGCAATCAGAGATCTTGCGATTGGTTCAATTCCGAAACAAGCCATATGTTGTTTTTTCCTATTCAGCGTGGATTTGTTGAAGGAAGATCTTGCCTCACAAACTTGATTGAATTCTTTGAGGAACGGGCAAGGAGGATTGATGAAGGTAGTGCGGTGGATCAAAAACAGAAAATGCTGGAAAATCTCAGCAGGTCTGACAGCGTTGGTGGGGAGAGATTAGAGCCAATGTTTTGAGTCTGGATGACCCTGTGTCAGAGCGGTAGTGCGGTGGATGTTGTGTACATTGATTTTAACAAAGTTCCACGTGGCTGATTGGTCAAAAAGTAAAAGCCCATGGGATACTGGGTAATGTGGCAAACTGGATGCAAAGTGGCTTAGTGACAGGAAACAAAGGGTAATGGTGGATAATGCCCTTGCAAATGGAAAGTCGTTTCTAGTGGTGTTCCACAGGGCTCAGTGTTGGGACCCTTGCTGTTTGTGTTATATATTCGATTTGGATGTGAACCTGGGAGACACGATTGGAAAATGTACAGACGACACAAAGATTGGGCGAGTAGTGGATAGTGTAGAGGATAGCTATAATCTCCAAAACAATTGGTGGAGCAGGCGGGAAAGTGGCAGGAGCATTTTTACAGAGAAGTGTGAGGTGATGCATTTAGGGAGGTCAAACAGTTATAGGAAATCTACAACAAATGGGGATATACTGAGAGGGGGAGATGAAGTGAGAATCTCGGGTTACAAATGCACAGCGCCCAAAAGGCAGCTGTTCAAGTAGATAATGTTGTAAAGAAGGCATACGGAATGCTCTCTTTCATTGGCAGAGGTATAGAATATAAAAGTAAGGATACAATGTTGGAATTGTATAAAGCACTGGTGAGGCTACAACTGGAGTATCATCTGCAGTTCTGGTCACATTACAGGAACGACGTGATTGCTCTGGGGAGAGAGTGCAGAGGTTTACAAGGATGTTGCCAGGGTAGAAAAGTGTAGCTATGAGGAGAGATTGGATAGGTTGAGGTTATTTTCCTTGGAACAAAGAAGGCTGATGTTTGACTTGATAGAGGGAAGGGATAGCGTGGACAGGATAAAATGGTTTCCCTTGATGAAAAATTCAAGAGCCAGGGGACATAGATCCAAGATAAGTGAGGCATCATGGTGGCACAGTGGTTAGCACTGCTGCCTCACAGAGCCAGGGAGCCGGGTTCAATTCCGGCCTTGGGTCACTGTCTGTGTGGAGTTTGCACATTCTCTCCGTGTCTGTGTGGGTTTCCTCCGGGTGCTCTGGTTTCCTCCCACAGTCCAAAGATGTGCAGGTTAGGTTAATTGGCCGTGCTAAATTGCCCCTTAGTGTCAGGGGATTAGCAGAGTAAATAAGTGGGGTTACGGAAATAGGGCCTGGGTGGGATTGTGGTCGGTGCAGACTCAATGGGCTGAATGGCCTCCTTCTGCACTGTAGCGATTCTATGATTCTATGAGAAGCGTAGAGAGGACATGAGAAATAACTTTTTTACGCAGAGGGTGTTGGGTGTCTCGAATTCGCTGCTCAAGTTGGCAGTGAAGGCAGAAACCCTAAACTCTTGTAAAAAGTACCTGGATCTGCACCTTAAGTGCTGTAAGCTACAGGGCTTTGCGCCGGGTGCAGGAAGGTGGGATTGGAAAGGGCACCTTGGTCCACCAGGCTGGCATGGACAAGATGAGCTGAGTGGCTTTCTTTTGTGGGGGGAATGCAGGCTTAGGCTATTGAGCTGGGCGATCAGCCATGACCATAATGAATGGCGGAGACTCGAAGGGCTGAAGGGCCTCATCTGCTCCTATTTTCTATGCTTCTATGATCTCTCGCTGACAAAGCAATGCTGACCATCCATGCCGAGTAACCCTTAAGAACAAAGAAAATTACAGCACAGGAACAGGCCCTTCGGCCCTCCAAGCCTGCACCGACCATGCTGCCCGACTGAACTAAAACCCCCTACCCTTCCGGGGACCATATCCCTCTATTCCCATCCTATTCATGTATTTGTCAAGACGCCTCTTAAAAGTCACTACCGTATCCACTTCCACTACCTCCCCCGGCAACGAGTTCCAGGCACCCACTACTCTCTGTGTAAAAAATCTGCCTCATAAATCTCATAGAACATAGAACAGTACAGCACAGAACAGGCCCTTCGGCCCACGATGTTGTGCCGAGCTTTATCTGAAACCAAGATCAAGCGATCCCACTCCCTATCATCCTGGTGTGCTCCATGTGCCTATCCAATAACCGCTTAAATGTTCCTAAAGTGTCTGACTCCACTATCACTGCAGGCAGTCCATTCCACACCCCAACCACTCTCTGCGGAAAGAACCTACCTCTGATATCCTTCCTATATCTCCCACCATGAACCCTATAGTTATGCCCCCTTGTAATAGCTCCATCCACCCGAGGAAATAGTCTTTGAACGTTCACTCTATTTATCCCCTTCATCATTTTATGAACCTCTATTAAGTCTCCCCTCAGCCTCCTCCGCTCCAGAGAGAACAGCCCCAGCTCCCTCAACCTTTCCTCATAAGACCTACCCTCCAAACCAGGCAGCATCCTGGTAAATCTCCTTTGCACTCTTTCCAGCGCTTCCACATCCTTCTTATAGTGAGGTGACCAGAACTGCACACAATATTCCAAATGTGGTCTCACCAAGGTCCTGTAAAGTTGCAGCATAACCCCACGGCTCTTAAACTCCAACCCCCTGTTAATAAAAGCTAACACACCATAGGCCTTCTTCACAGCTCTATCCACTTGACTGGCAACCTTCAGAGATCTGTGGATATGAACCCAAGATCTCTCTGTTCCTCCACAGTCTTCAGAACCCTACCTTTGACCCTGTAATCCACATTTAAATTTGTCCTACCAAAATGAATCACCTCACATTTATCAGGGTTAAACTCCATTTGCCATTTTTCAGCCCAGCTTTGCACCCTATCTATGTCTCTTTGCAGCCTACAACAGCCCTCCACCTCATCCACTACTCCACCAATCTTGGTGTCATCAGCAAATTTACTGATCCACCCTTCAGCCCCCTCCTCTAAGTCATTAATAAAAATCACAAAGAGCAGAGGACCAAGCACTGATCCCTGTAGCACTCCGCTAGCAACCTGCCTCCAGTCCGAAAATTTTCCATCCACCACCACCCCCTGTCTTTGATCAGATACAGTAAGAGTTTTAACAACACCAGGTTAAAGTCCAACAGGTTTATTTGGCAGCAAATAATATTTCGATCAGATAGCCAGTTACCTATCCAATCGACCAACTTTCCCTCTATCCCACACCTCCTTACTTTCATCATAAGCCGTCCATGGGGGACCTTATCAAACGCCTTACTAAAATCCATGGATATGACATCAACTACCCTACCTTCATCAACACACTTAGTTACCTCCTCAAAAAATTATATCAAACTTGTGAAGCACGACTTGCCCTTCACGAATCCGTGCTGACTATCCCGGATTAATCCGCATCTTTCTAAATGGTCGTAAATCCCATCCCTAAGGACCTTTTCCATCAACTTACCAACCACCGAAGTAAGACTAACCGGCCTATAATTACCAGGGTCATTTCTATTCCCTTTCTTAAACAGAGGAACAACATTCGCCACTCTCCAGTCCTCTGGCACCATCTCCTTTAAACCTTGCCCCTCGCATATTAAACCTGTGCCCCTGTGTAACTGGCTCTTCCACCCTGGGAAAAAGCTTCTGACTATCCACTCTGTCCATGCCTCTCATAATCTTGTAGACTTCTTTCAGGTCACCCCTCAACCTCTGTCATTCCAGTGAGAGCAAACCAGGTTTCTCCAACTTCTCCTCATAGCTGATGCCCTCCATACCAGGCAACATCCTGGTAAATCTTTTCTGTACCCTCTCCAAAGCCTCCACATCCTTCTGGTAGTGTGGCGGCCAGAATTGAACACTATATTCCAAGTGCGGCCTCACTAAGGTTCTATAAAGCTGCAACAAAACTTGCCAATTTTTAAACTCAATGCCCCGGCCGATGAAGGCAAGCATGCCGTATGCCTTCTTGACGACCTTCTCTACCCGCATTGCCACTTTCAGTGACCTGTGTACCTGTACACCCAGATCCATCTGCCCATCAATACTCTTAACGGTTCTGCCATTTACTGTATATTTCCTATCTGTATTAGACCTTCCAAAATGCATTACCTCACATTTGTCCGGATTAAACTCCATCTGCCATCTCTCCGCCCAAGTCTCCAACTGATCTATATCCTGCTGTATCCCCTCATCGCTATCCGCAAATCCACCAACCTTTGTGTCGTCCGCAAACTTACTAATCAAACCAGTTACATTTTCCTCCAAATCATTTATATATATTACAATCAGCAAAGGTCCCAGCACTGATCCCTGAGGAACACCACTTGTCACAGCCCTCCATTCAGAAACGCACCCTTCCACTGCTACCCTCTGTCTTCTTTGACCGAGCCAGTTTTGTATCCACCTTGCCAGCTCACCTCTGATCCCATGCAACTTCACCTTCTGCACCAGTCTGCCATGAGGGCCCTTGTCAAAGGCCTTACTGAAGTCCATGTAGACAACATCCACTGCCCTACCCTCATCAATCATCTTCGTCACTTCCTTGAAAAACTCGATCACGTTCGTGAGACACGACCTCCCCTTCACAAAACCATGTTGCCTCTCA
The DNA here is from genome assembly GCF_964213995.1 of Mustelus asterias. Taxonomy (NCBI): domain Eukaryota; kingdom Metazoa; phylum Chordata; class Chondrichthyes; order Carcharhiniformes; family Triakidae; genus Mustelus; species Mustelus asterias. The sequence goes on from NC_135802.1 coordinate 1,001,837, forward strand.
CTAATACGTCCACTTATTTCCAAGTGGGAATAAATCCTGTCTCAAAGAATCCTCTCCAATAATTTCCCTACCACTGATGTAAGGCTCACCGGCCTGTAATTACCTGGATTATTCTTGCTACCTTTCTTAAACAAAGGAACAACATTGGCTATTCTCCAATCCTCTGGGACCTCCCTGTAGCCAGTGAGGATACAAAGATTTCTCTCAAGGCCCCAGCAATTTCCTCCCTTGCCTCTCTCAGTATTCTGAGGTATATCCCATCAGGCCCTGGGGACTTGTCTACCTTAATGTTCCTCAAGAACCCCAATACCTCTTCCTTTTTGACCTCAACATGACTCAAACTATCTACACATCCTTTCCCAGTCTTATCATCCACCAAGTCCTTCTCTTTGGTGAATACTGACGCAAAGTACTCATTTAATACCTCACCCATTTCCTCTGGCTCCACGCATAGATTCCCTCCCCTGTCCTTGAGTGGGCCAACCCTCTCCCTGGCTACCCTCTTGCTCTTTATATATGTATAAAAAGCCTTGGGATTTTCCTTAATCTTGCTGGCCAATGATTTTTCATGACCCCTTTTAGCCCTCCTTACTCTTTCCTTCAGTTTCTTTCTACTTTCCTTGTATTCCACACTTGCTTCGTGTGCTCCCAGCCTCCTAGCTTTGACAAATGCTTCCTTTTTCTCTTTGACTAGGCTCACAATATCTCTTGTTATCCAACGTTCCCAAAACTTGCCATACTTATCCTTCATCCTTACAGGAAGGTGCCGGTCCTGAAACCCTATCAACTTACACTTGAAAGCCTCCCACATGCCAGATGTTGATTTGCCCTCAAACATCTGCCCCCAATCTATATTCTTCAGTTCCTGCCTAATATTGTTGTAATTAGCCTTCCCCCAATTTAGCACCTTCACTTGACGAGATGCTGGTGAGCTGCCTTCTTCAGCCGCTGCAGTCCTGAGGTGTAGGTACACCCACAGTGCGGTTAGGGAGGGAGTTCCAGGATTTTGTCACAGCGACAGTGAAGGAATGGCTGATATATTTCCAAGTCAGGATAGTGAGTGACTCGGAGGGGAAACTCCAGGTGGGGGTGTTCCCAGGTATCTGCTGCTCTTGTCCTTCTTGATGGAAGTGGTCGTGGGTTTGGAAGATGCTGCCTAAGGAGCCTTGGTGAGTTGCTGCAGTGCATCTTGTAGATGGTACACACGGCTGCCACTGTGCGATGGTGGTGGAGGGAGTGGGTGTTTGTGGATGGGGTGCTGATCAAGCGGGGCTGCTTTGTCCTGGATGGTGTCGAGCTTCTTGAATGTTGGAGCTGCGCCCATCCAGGCAAGTGGGGAGTGTTCCATCACACTGCTGACTTGTGTCTTCTAGATATCCTCACGCAATAGTGAGGAGAGGAATAGGGAGAGAGAGCAGTTGAACACGTGGTTACAGGGATGGTGCAGAAGGGAGGGATTCAGATACCTGGACAATGGGGCTCTTTCTGGGGTAGGTGGGACCTCTACCAACAGGATGGTCTGCACTTGAACCAGAGGGGTACCAATATCTTGGGGGGGAAATTTGGTAATGCTCTTCGGGAGGGTTTAAACTAATTCAGCAGGGGGGTGGGTCCCTGAATTGTAGCTCCGGTGTACAGGAGGTTGAGAGTAGTGAGGTCATGGATGAGGTTTCAGAGTCGCAGGAGTGTACTGGCAGGCAGGAAGGTGGTTTGAAGTGTGTATACTTCAACGCCAGGCGCATCCGGAATAAGGTGGGTGAGCTTGCAGCATGGGTTGGTACCTGGGATTTCGATGTTGTGGCCATCTCGGAGACATGGAGAGAGCAGGGACAGGAATGGTTGTTGCTGGTTCCGGGGTTTAGATGTTTCAGTAAGTGCAGGGAAGGTGGTAAAAGAGGGGGAGGTGTGGCATTGTTAGTCAAGGACAGTATTACGGTGGCAGAAAGGACATTTGATGAGGACTCATCTACTGAGGTAGTTTGGGCTGAGGTTAGAAACAGGAAAGGAGAGGTCACCCTGTTGGGAGTTTTTTATAGACCTCCAAAAAGTTCCAGAGATGTAGAGGAAAAGATTGCAAAGATGATTCTGGATAGGAGCGAAAGTAACAGGGTAGTTGTACTGGGGGACTTTAACTTTCCAAATATTGACTGGAAAAGCTATAGTTTGAGTACTTTAGAGGGGTCGGTTTTTGTCCAGTGTGTGCAGGAAGGCTTCCTGACGCAGTATGTAGATAGACCAACAAGAGGCGAGGCCACATTGGATTTGGTACTGGGTAATGAACCAGGCCAGGTGTTAGATTTGGAGGTAGGTGAGCACTTTGGTGACAGTGACCACAATTCGATTACGTTTACTTTAGCAATGGAAAAGGATAGGTATATACCAAAGGGCAAGAGTTATAGCTGGGGGAAAGGAAATTATGATGCGATGAGGCGAGATTTAGCTGGCATAGCTTGGGGAAGGAAACTGCAGGGGATGGGCACAATTGTAATGTGGAACTTGTTCAAGGAACAGCTACTACGCGTCCTTGATAAATATGTACCTGTCAGGCAGGGAGGAAGCAGACGTGTGAGGGAACTGTGGTTTACTAAGGAGGTTGAATCTCTTGTGAAGAGGAAGAAGGAGACTTATGTTAAGATGAGACGTGAAGGCTCAGTTAGGGCGCTTGAGAGTTACAAGTTAGCCAGGAAGGACCTAAAGAAAGAGTTAAGAAGAGCCAGGAGGGGACATGAGAAGTCTTTGGCAGGTAGGATCAAGGAAAACCCTAAAGCTTTCTATAGGTATGTCAGGAGTAAAAGAATGACTAGGGTAAGATTAGGGCCAGTCAAGGACAGGAGTGGGAAGTTGTGCGTGGAGTCTGAAGAGATAGGAGAGGCACTAAATGAATATTTTTCGTCGGTATTGACACTGGAAAGGGACAGTGTTGTTGAGGGGAGTACTGAGATGCAGGCTGCTGGACTGGATGGGATTGATGTTCATAAGGAGGAGGTGTTAGCTATTCTGGAAAGGGCAAAAATAGATAAGTCCCCTGGGCCGGATGGGATTTATCCTAGGATTCTCTGGGAGGCTAGAGAGGAGATTGCAGAGCCTTTGGCTTTGATCTTTGTGTCGTCATTGTCTACAGGAACAGTGCCAGAAGACTGGAGGATAGCAAATGTTGTCCCCTTGTTCAAGAAGGGGAGTAGGGACAACCCTGGTAATTATAGACCGGTGAGCCTTACTTCTGTTGTGGGCAAAGTATTGGAAAGGATTATAAGAGATAGGATTTATAATCATCTAGAAAGGAATAATTTGATTAGGGATAGTCAGCACGGTTTTGTGAAGGGTAGGTCGTGCCTCACAAACCTTACTGAGTTCTTTGAGAAGGTGACCAAAGAGGTGGATGAGGGTAAAGCGGTTGATGTGGTGTATATGGATTTCAGCAAAGCGTTTGATAAGGTTCCCCGTGGTAAGCTTTTGCAGAAAATACGGACACATGGGATTGAGGGTGATTTAGTGGTTTGGATCAGGAATTGGCTAGCTGTAAGAAAACAGAGGGTGGTGGTTGATGGGAAATATTCATCCTGGAGTTCAGTTACTAGTGGTGTACCGCAAGGATCTGTTTTGGGGCCACTGCTGTTTGTCATTTTTATTAATGACTTGGATGAGGGCGTGGAAGAATGGATTAGTAAATTTGCGGATGACACAAAAGTCGGTGGAGTTGTAGACAGTGCAGAGGGAAGTGGCAGGTTACAGAGGGACATAGATAAGCTGCAGAGCTGGGCTGAGAGGTGGCAAATGGAGTTTAATGCGGAAAAGTGTGAGGTGATTCACTTTGGAAGGAGTAACAGGAATACAGAGTACTGAGCTAATGGTAAGATACTTGGTAGTGTGGATGAACAGAGGGATCTGGGTGTCCATGTGCATAGATCCCTGAAAGTTGGCACCCAGGTTGATAGGGTTGTTAAGAAGGCGTACGGTGTGTTAGCTTTTATTGGTAGAGGGATTGAGTTTCGGAGCCAGGAGGTCATGCTGCAACTGTACAAAACTCTGGTGCGGCCGCATTTGGAGTATTGCGTACAATTCTGGTCGCCGTATTATAGGAAAGATGTGGAAGTGTTGGAAAGGGTGCAGAGGAGATTTACCTTGATGCTGCCTGGTATGGTGGGAAAATCGTATGAGGAAAGGCTGAGGGGCTTGAGATTGTTTTCGTTAGAGAGAAGAAGGTTAAGAGGTGACTTAATAGAGGCATACAAGATGATCAGAGGATTAGATAGGGTGGATAGTGAGAGCCTTTTTCCTCGGATGGTGATGGCTAACACGAGGGGACATAGCTTTAAATTGAGGGGTGAGAGATATAGGACAGGTGTTAGAGGTAGGTTCTTTACTCAGAGAGTAGTAAGGGCGTGGAATGCCCTGCCTGCAGCAGTAGTGGACTTGTCAACGTTGAGAGCATTCAAGTGGTTATTGGATAAACTTATGGATGATATTGGAATAGTGTAGATTAGAGGGGCTTTAGATTGGTACCACTGGTCGGCGCAACATCGAGGGCCGAAGGGCCTGTACTGCGCTGTAATGTTCTGTGTTCTATGTTCTAGATGGCGGACAAGATTTGGAGGATGCAGCTCCCGGCACTCTGCAGCAGCTCAAAAACACCCTGATCCTGGCTCCAGGGAGGCAGAACATGAGCCTGCATTCTAATCAGTGGCTGCAAAAATCCCCTGAACTGTTTCTCTTTCAGACAAAGATCACATGAGAGAATCCTGGATAGCAGAGATAAAGCTCAAAGAGGGAGGTTTAACAGAATGTTGTAAGAGGAACAGAGAGAGAGGCGGACAGAGAGACAGAGAGAGAGAGGTGGAGAGAGAGCCAGAGAGAGAGAAAGACAGAGAGAGAAAGAGAGAGAGAGAGACAGAGAGAGACACAGAGAGAGTGAGACAATGAGAGAGAGAGAGAGAGAGACAGTGAGAAAGTGAGAGATGGAGAAAGAGGTGGAAGAGAGAGGCAGAAAGAGAGAGAAAATGAGAGAGACAGTGAGAAAGAGACACAGAGCGAGAGACACAGCTAGAAAAGAGACAGCTAGACAGAGAGACAGAGTGAGTGAGACAGAGAGAGAAAGAAAGAGACGGAGACAGATGGAGAGAGAGATGGAGAGAGAAAGAGACATTGAGAGAGAGAGACACACACAGCGAGAGAGAGAGACACAGTGAGACAGGGACACAGTGAGACAAACAGCGAGAGAGAGAAAGTGAGAGATGGAGAAAGAGTTGGAAAGAGAGAGGCAGAGAGAGACAGATAGGGAAAGAGAGAGGCAGAGAGAGAAAGATGCAGCGACAGAGACACACAACGAGAGAGAGAGAGACAGCGAGAGAGATAGCGAGAGAGCAAGTGAGAGATGGAGAAAGAACATAGAACATAGAACAGTACAGCACAGAACAGGCCCTTCGGCCCACAATGTTGTGCCGAGCTTTGTCTGAAACCCAGATCAAGCTATTTCCTCCCTATAATCCTGAAGTACTCCATGTGACTATCCAATAGCTTCTTAAATGTTCCTCAAGTTTCTGACTCCACTATCCCTGCAGGCAGTCCATTCCACACCCCAACCACTCTCTGAGTAAAAAACCTACCTCGGACATCCTTCCTATATCTCCCACCACGAACCCTATAGTTATGCCCCCTAGTTACTGCTCCATTCAACCGAGGAAATAGTCTTTGAACGTTCACTCTATCTATCCCCCTCATCATCTTATAAACCTCTATCAAGTCTCCTCTCAACCGCCTCCGCTCCAAAGAGAAAAGCCCAAGTTCCCTCAACCTTTCCTCATAAGACTGACCCTCCAAACCAGGCAGCATCCTGGTAAATCTCCTTTGCACTCTTTCCAGTGTCTCCACATCCTTCTTGTAGTGAGGTGACCAGAACTGCACACAATATTCCAAATGTGGTCTCACCAAGGTCCTGTACAGTTGCAGCATAACCCCACGGCTCTTAAACTCAAACCCCCTGTTAATAAACGCTAACACACTATAGGCCTTCTTCACGGCTCTATCCACTTGAGTGGCAACCTTCAGAGATCTATGGATATGAACCCCAAGATCTCTCTGTTCCTCCACATTCTTCAGAACCCCACCTTTGACCTTAGAAAGAGATGGAAAGAGAGACAGGCAGAGAGAGAGAAGTGGAGAGAGAGGCAGAGAGAGGGGCAGAGTGAGAAAGAGACAGTAAGACAGGGAAACAGCGAGAGAAAGAAACAATTAGAGAGAGAACAGAGAGAGAGAGAGAGTGAGAAAGAGAGGCAGAGAGAAAAAGACAAGTTTAAAGGCTCTGTGCCTTAATGCGCGGAGAATTTGCAATAAAGTGGATGAACTAATCACGCAGATAGATATAAACGGGTACGATATAATTGGGATTAGGGAGACATGGCTGCAGGGTGACCAGGGATAGGAATTGAATGTCCCAGTATTTAGGAAGGACAGACATAAAGGAAAAGGTGTTGGAGAGGCACTGCTGGTTAAAGAGGAAATTTACACAATAGTGAGAAAGGATATTAGCTCTGACAACGTGGAGTCTGTATGAGTAGAATTGAGAAATACCAAGGGGCAAAAAACATTAGTGGGTGTCACATACAGACCCCCACTTCCAGGATTCTATAGACTCTGGAACAGTCCTTGCAGATTGGAGGATAGTGAATGTCACTTCAATATTCAAAAAGAGAGAAAACAGGAAATTATAGACCAGTAAGCTTAACATTGGTAGTGGGGAAAATTCTCGAATCCATTATCAAGGACTTTATAGCGGAGCATTTAGAAAGCAGCGGCAGGATCAGACAGAGTCAGCATGGATTTATGAAGGGGAAATCAGGCTTGACAAATCTGTTGGAATTCTTTGAAGATGTAACTACTGGAGTTGACAAGGGGCAGCCAGTCGATGTGGTATATTTGGACTTTCAGAAAGCGTTTGACAAAGTCCTGTACACAAGAGATTATTGTGCAAGATTAAAGCGCATGTGATTGGGGGAAGTGTATTGAGATGGATAGAAAACTGATTGGCACAGAGGAAACAAAGAGAAATGAATGCAAAGTGATGCATTTTGGTAGAACTAACGTAGGGGGGAGCTATACGATAAATGGCAGAACCATAAAGGGTGTAGATACGCAGAGGGACCTGGGTGTGCAAGTCCACAGATCCTTGAAGGTGACGTCACAGGTGGAGAAGGTGGTGAAGAAGGCATATGGCATGCTTGCCTTTATAGGACGGGGCATAGAGTATAAAAGTTGGGGTCTGATGTTGCAGTTGTATAGAACGTTGGTTCGGCCACATTTGGAATACTGCGCCCAATTCTGGTCGCCACACTACCAGAAGGACATGGAGGCTTTAGAGAGAGTGCAGAGGAGGTTTACCAGGATGTTGCCTGGTTTGGAGGGCTTAGTTATGAGGAGAGATTGGGTAAACTAGGGTTGTTCTCACTGGAAAGACGGAGGATGAGGGGTGACCTAATCGAGGTGTATAAAATTATGAAAGGCATAGATAGGGTGAACGGTGGGAAGCTTTTTCCCAGGTCGGTGGTGACATTCACGAGGGGTCATAGGTTCAAGGTGAGGGGAGGGGAGGTTTAACACGGATATCAGAAGGACGTATTTTACACAGAGGGTGGTGGGGGCCTGGAATGCGCTGCCGGGCAAGGTAGTGGAGGCGGACACACTGGGAACGTTTAAGACTTATCTAGATAGCCACATGAACGGAGTGGGAATGGAGGGATACAAAAGAATGGTCTAGTTTGGACCAGGGAGCGGCACGGGCTTGGAGGGCCGAAGGGCCTGTTCCTGTGCTGTATTGTTCTTTGTTCTTCGTTTAGTAGGAATTAATGGGTGCTTTTCAAATTGACAGGCAGTAACTAGTGGGGTGCCACAGGGATCGGTGCTGGGACCCCAACTATTCACAATATATATTAATGGTTTGGATGAGGGAACAAAATGTAACATCTCAAAATTTGCAGATGATTCCAAGTTGGGTGGGAGGGTGAACTGTGACGAGGATGCAGAGATCCTTCAGAATGATCTGGACAGGTTGGGTGAGTGGGCTAATCAATGGCAGATGCAGTATAATTTGGATAAATGTGAGGTTATTCACTTTGGAAGCAAAAACAAGAAGGCAGATTACTGCCTGAATGGCTGTAAATTGGGAGAGGGGAGTGTGCAGCAGGACCTGGGTGTCCTTGTGCCCCAGTCGCTGAAGGTAAGCATGCAGGTGCAGCAGGCGGTAAAGAAGGCAAATGGTATGTTGGCCTCAATTGCGAGAGGTTTCGAGTTTCACGGGATCCAGGGTGAGGTATCTAAATGGATACAAAATTGGCCAGAGGGTGGTTGTAGAGGGTAGGTTTTCAAACTGGAGGCCTGTGACCAGCGGTGTGCCTCAGGGATCAGTGCTGGGCCCACTGTTATTTGTCACTTATATTAATGGTTTGGATGAGAATATAGGAGGCATGGTTAGTAAGTTTGCAGATGACACCAAGATTGGTGGCATAGTGGACAGTGAAGAAGGTTATTTCAGATTACAACGGGATCTTGATCAATTGGGCCAGTGGGCTGACGAATGGCAGATGGAGTTTAATTTAGATAAATGCGCGGTGATGCATTTTGGTAGATTGAACCAGGGCAGGACTTACTCAGTTAATGGCAGGGCATTGGGGAGAGTTACAGAACAAAGAGATCTAGGGGTACATGTTCATAGCTCCTTGAAAGTGGAGTCACAGGTGGACAGAGTGGTGAAGAAGGCATTGGGCATGCTTGGTTTCATCGGTCAGAACACTGAATACAGGAGTTGGGATGTCTTGTTGAGTTGTACAAGACATTGGTAAGGCCACACTTGGAATACTGTGTGAAATTCTGGTCACCCGATTATAGATAAGATGTTATTAAACTAGAAAGAGTGCAGAAAAGATTTACTAGGATGCTACTGGGACTTGATGGATTGAGCTATAAGGAGAGACTGAATAGACTGGGACTTTTTTCTCTGGAGCGTAGGAGGCTGAGGGGTGACCTTATGGAGGTCTATAAAATAATGAGGGGCACAGATCAGCTAGATCGTCAATATCTTTTCCCAAAGGTAGGGGAGTCTAAAACTAGAGGGCATAGGTTTAAGGTGAGAGGGGAGAGATACAAAAGTATCCAGAGGGGCAATTTTTTCACACAGAGGGTGGCGAGTGTCTGAAACAAGCTGCCAGAGGTAGTAGTAGAGGCGGGTACAAGTTTGTCTTTTAAAAAGCATTTAGATAGTTACATGGGTACGATGGGTACAGAGGGATATGGGCCAAATGCAGGCAATTGGGATTAGCTTAGGGGTTTTAAACAAAAAGGGCGGCATGGACAAATTGGGCCAAAGGGCCTGTTTCCATGCTGTAAACCTCTATGACTCTACAGGAGCAGGGATGTGTTGCTGCAATTATACACGGCCTTGGTGAGGCCACACCCAAAGTATTGTGTGAAGTTTTGATCTACTTTTCTGAGGAAGAGTGTTCTTGCTCTCGAGGGAGTGCAGCGAAGGTTTACCAGGCTGATTCCGGGGATGGCGGGACTGATGTATGAGGAGAGAGCGACTCGGTTAGGATCGTTTTTGCTGGAGTTCAGACGAATGAGGGGAGGATCTCATGGAGACTTATAAAATTCTAACAAGTCTAGACAGAATAGATACAGAGAGGATGTTCCCGATGGTGGGGGAGTCCAGAACCAGCGGTCACAGTCTGAGGATTCAGGGGAGGCCATTTAGGACGGAGATGAGGAGACATTTCTTCACCCAAAGAGTGGTGAGCCTGTGGAATTCATTACCACAGGAAGTAGCTGATGCCAAAACATTGAATGTATTCAAGAGGCGGCTGGATACAGCACTTGGGGCGAATGGGATCAAAGGTTATGGGGAGAAAGCAGGATTAGGCTATTGAGTTGGATGATCAGCCATGATCGTGATGAATGGCGGAGCAGGCTCGAAGGGCCGAATGGCCTCCTCCTGCTCCTATCTTCTATGTTTCTATGAGAGACAGAGACAGAAAGAAACAGAAACGGAGAGAGAGAGATGGAGAGAGAAAGACAGAGAGATAGATGTTGTTTTAAAGTTTTTTGTTTTTAAAGCTTATTTATTAGTGTCACAAATAATGCTTTCATTAACACTGCAATGAAGTTATTGTGAAATTCCCTTTGTCGCCACACTCCGCCACCTGTTCGGGTCAATGTGCCTAACTAGGCGCCTTTCAGACTGTGGGAGGAAACCGGAGCACCCGGAGGAAACCCACGCAGACACAGGGAGAACGTGCAAACTCCATACAGACAGTGACCCAAGCTGGGAATCGAACCCGGGTCCCTGGCGCTATGAGGCAGCAGTGCTAACCACTGTGCTGACCTGCAAGAGAGTGACGCAGCGAGAGAGGTAGCGAGATCGAGAAAATGAGAGATGGAGAAAGAGATGGAAAGAGAGAGGCAGAGAAGGAGTGAGGCAGAAAGAGAGAGAGAAGCAGAGAGAGAGAGGGAGAGGGAGAGAGAGGGAGAGAGAAAGGCAAAGAGAGAGAGACATTGAGAGAGAGAGAGAGAGACAGCAAGAGAGAGGCACGCAGCGAGAGAGACAGCGAGGGAGACAGCGAGAGAGAGAAAGTGAGAGATGGAGAAAGAGATGGAAAGAGACAGGCAGAGAGAGAGAGAGGCACAGAGAGAGAGTGAGAGATAGAGAGAGTGAGACAATGAGAGAGAGACAGAGAGAAAGACAGTGAGAGAAAGTGTGAAATGGAGAAAGAGATGGAAAGAGAGAGAGGCAGAGAGAGAGAGAGGTGGAGAGAGAGAGACACAGTGAGAGAGAGATAGAGAGACACAGAGTGAGAGAGAGGGAGCGAGAGAGAGAGAAAGACACAGCAAGACAGACAGCGAGAGCGACAGGGAGAGAGAGAAAGTGAGTGATGGAACAAGATGAAACGAGAGAGGCAGAGAGAGAGAGTGAGAGTGAGAGACACAATGAGAGAGAGAGTGAGAGAGAAAGACACAGTGAGAGAGAGCGACAGAGAGAGAGAAAGACACAGCAAGAGAGACAGAGAGAGAGAGACAGAGAGAGAGAGACAGAGAGAGAGAGACAGAGAGAGAGAGACAGAGAGAGAGAGACAGCGAGACAGACAGCGAGAAAGTAAGAAAGTGAGAGATGGAATGAGATGGAACTCTCGTTCCATCTGGACTTGCAGATAGTGAGGAACATTGTCAGAGGCTACAGAAGGATATCGATAGGCTGGAAATTTGGGCAAAGAAATGGCAGATGGAGTTCAATCCTGATAAATGCGAAGTGATGCATTTTGGTAGAACTAACGTAGGGGGGAGCTATACAATAAATGGCAGAACCATAAAGGGTGTAGATACGCAGAGGGACCTGGGTGTGCAAGTCCACAGATCCTTGAAGGTGACGTCACAGGTGGAGAAGGTGGTGAAGAAGGCATATGGCATGCTTGCCTTTATAGGACGGGGCATAGAGTATAAAAGTTGGGGTCTGATGATGCAGCTGTATAGAACGTTGGTTCGGCCACATTTGGAATACTGCGCCCAGTTCTGGTCGCCACACTACCAGAAGGACATGGAGGCTTTAGAGAGAGTGCAGAGGAGGTTTACCAGGATGTTGCCTGGTATGGAAGGGCTTAGTTATGAGGAGAGATTGGGTAAACTGCGGTTGTTCTCACTGGAAAGACGGAGGATGAGGGGTGACCTCATAGAGGTGTATAAAATTATGAAAGGCACAGATAGGGTGAACGGTGAGAAGCTTTTTCCCAGGTCGGTGGTGACGTTCACGAGGGGTCATAGGTTCAAGGTGAGAGAGGGGAGGTCTAACACGGATATCAGCAGGACGTATCTTACACAGAGGGTGGTGGGGGCCTGGAATGCGCTGCCGGGCAAGGTGGTGGAGGCGGACACACTGGGAACGTTTAAGACTTATCTAGACAGCCATATGAACGGAGTGGGAATGGAGGGATACAAAAGAATGGTCTAGTTTGGACCAGGGAGCGCCGCGGGCTTGGAGGGCCGAAGGGCCTGTTCCTGTGCTGTATTGTTCTTTGGGAACGAAAGAGGCAGAGAGAGAGAGAGAGACAGTGAGAGAGAGACACAGTGAGAGAGAGACAGCGAGAGAGAGACACAGTGAGAGAGAGACACAGCGAGAGAGAGAGACAGTGAGAAAGAGACAGTGAGAGAGAGAGACAGTGAGAGAGAGACACAGTGAGAGAGAGACAGCGAGAGAGAGACACAGTGAGAGAGAGACACAGCGAGAGAGAGAGACAGTGAGAAAGAGACAGTGAGAGAGAGAGACAGTGAGAGAGAGACAGTGAGAGAGAGAGACAGTGAGAGAGAGAGACAGTGAGAGAGAGACACAGCGAGAGAGAGAGACAGCAAGAGAGAGAGACAGCAAGAGAGAGAGACAGTGAGAGAGAGAGACAGTGAGAGAGAGACAGTGAGAGAGAGAGACAGTGAGAGAGAGAGACAGCAAGAGAGAGAGACAGTGAGAGAGAGAGACAGTGAGAGAGAGACACAGCGAGAGAGAGAGACAGCAAGAGAGAGAGACAGCGAGAGAGAGAGACAGTGAGAGAGAGAAACAGTGAGAGAGAGACAGTGAGAGAGAGAGACAGTGAGAGAGAGACAGTGAGAGAGAGAGACAGTGAGAGAGAGAGACAGTGAGAGAGAGACAGTGAGAGAGAGAGACAGTGAGAGAGAGAGACAGTGAGAAAGAGAGACAGCGAGAAAGAGAGACAGTGAGAAAGAGAGACAGCGAGAGAGAGACACAGTGAGAGAGAGAGACAGTGAGAGAGAGACAGTGAGAGAGAGAGACAGAGAGAGAGAGAGACAGTGAGAGAGAGACAGTGAGAGAGAGAGACAGAGAGAGAGAGAGACAGTGAGAGAGAGACAGTGAGAGAGAGAGACAGTGAGAGAGAGAGACAGTGAGAAAGAGAGACAGCGAGAAAGAGAGACAGCGAGAAAGAGAGACAGCGAGAGAGAGACACAGTGAGAGAGAGAGACAGTGAGAAAGAGACACAGCAAGAAAGAGAGACAGCGAGAAAGAGAGACAGCAAGAGAGAGACACAGTGAGAGAGAGAGACAGTGAGAAAGAGACACAGCGAGAAAGAGAGACAGCAAGAGAGAGACACAGTGAGAGAGAGAGAAGGCGAGAGAGAGAGAAGGCGAGAGAGACAGTGAGAGAGAGTCAGCGAGAAAGAGACAGCGAGAAAGAGACAGCGAGAAAGAGACAGCGAGAGAGAGACAGCGAGAGAGAGACAGCGAGAGAGAGACAGCGAGAAAGAGACAGCGAGAAAGAGACAGCGCGAGAGAGAGACAGCGAGAGAGAGACAGCGAGAGAGAGACAACGAGAGAGAGACAGCGAGAAAGAGAGAAGGCGAGAGAGAGAGACAGTGAGAGAGAAACAGCGAGAGAGAGACAGCGAGAAAGAGACAGCGAGAGAGAGAGACAGCGAGAGAGAGACAGCGAGAGAGAGACAGCGCGAGAGAGACAGCGCGAGAGAGACAGCGCGAGAGAGACAGCGCGAGAGAGACAGCGCGAGAGAGACAGCGCGAGAGAGACAGCGCGAGAGAGACAGCGCGAGAGAGACAGCGCGAGAGAGACAGCGCGAGAGAGACAGCGCGAGAGAGACAGCGCGAGAGAGACAGCGCGAGAGAGACAGCGCGAGAGAGACAACGCGAGAGAGACAGCGCGAGAGAGACAGCGCGAGAGAGACAGCGCGAGAGAGACAGCGCGAGAGAGACAGCGCGAGAGAGACAGCGCGAGACAGACAGCGCGAGAGAGACAGCGAGAAAGAGACAGTGAGAAAAAGACAGCGAGAAAGAGACAGCGAGAGAGAGACAGCGAGAGAGAGACAGCGAGAAAGAGACAGCGAGAAAGAGACAGCGCGAGAGAGAGACAGCGAGAGAGAGACAGCGAGAGAGAGACAACGAGAGAGAGACAGCGAGAAAGAGAGAAGGCGAGAGAGAGAGACAGTGAGAGAGAAACAGCGAGAGAGAGACAGCAAGAAAGAGACAGCAAGAGACAGCAAGAGAGAGAGACAGCGAGAGAGACACAGTGAGCGAGAGAGACAGTGAGAGAGAGACAGCGAGGGAGAGAGACAGCGAGAAAGAGACACAGTGAGAACGAAACACAGCAAGAGAGAGACAGCGAGAGACAGCGAGAGAGAGACAGCGAGAGAGACAGCGAGAGAGAGAGACAGCGAGAGAGAGACAGCGAGAGAGAGACAGCGAGAGAGAGACAGCGCGAGAGAGACAGCGCGAGAGAGACAGCGCGAGAGAGACAGCGCGAGAGAGACAGCGCGAGAGAGACAGCGCGAGAGAGACAGCGCGAGAGAGACAGCGCGAGAGAGACAGCGAGAGAGAGACAGCGAGAGAGAGACAGTGATAGAGAGACAGCGAGGGAGAGACAGTGAGAGAGACAGCCAGAGAGAGACAGTGAGAGAGAGACAGCGAGAGAGAGACACAGCGAGAAAGAGACACAGCGAGAAAGAGACAGTGAGAGAGAGACAGTGAGAGAGACAGTGAGAGAGACAGCCAGAGAGAGACAGCCAGAAAGAGACAACCAGAGAGAGAGACAACCAGAGAGAGACAACCAGAGAGAGAGACAGCGAGAGAGAGACAGCGAGAGAGAGACAGCGAGAGACAGCGAGAGAGAGACAGCGAGAGAGAGACAGCGAGAGAGAGACAGCGAGAGAGAGAGACAGCGAGAGACAGCAAGAGAGAGACAGTGAGAGAGACAGTGAGAGAGAGACAGCGAGAGACAGCAAGAGAGAGACAGTGAGAGAGAGACAGTGAGAGAGAGACAGCGAGAGAGAGACAGCGAGAGAGAGACAGCGAGAGAGAGAGACAGCGAGAGACAGCAAGAGAGAGACAGTGAGAGAGACAGTGAGAGAGAGACAGCGAGAGACAGCAAGAGAGAGACAGCGAGAGAGAGACAGTGAGAGAGAGACAGCGAGAAAGAGAGACAGCGAGAGACAGCAAGAGACAGTGAGAGAGACAGTGAGAGAGAGACAGCGAGAGAGAGACAGTGAGAGAGAGACAGCGAGAAAGAGAGACAGTGAGAGAGACAGTGAGAGAGACAGTGAGAGAGACAGTGAGAGAGAGACAGCGAGAGACAGCAAGAGAGAGACAGTGAGAGAGACAGTGAGAGAGAGACAGTGAGAGAGACAGCGAGAGAGAGACAGTGAGAGAGAGACAGCGAGAGACAGCAAGAGAGAGACAGCGAGAGAGAGACAGCGAGAGAGACAGTGAGAGAGAGACAGCAAGAGAGAGACAGTGAGAGAGACAGTGAGAGACAGACAGCGAGAAAGAGACAGCGAGAGAGAGAGAGACAGCGAGAGAGAGAGACAGCAAGAGAGAGACAGCGAGAGAGAGACAGCGAGAGAGAGACAGCGAGAGAGAGAGACAGCGAGAGACAGCAAGAGAGAGACAGTGAGAGAGAGACAGCGAGAGAGACAGTGAGAGAGAGACAGCGAGAGAGAGACAGCGAGAGAGAGACAGCGAGAGAGACAGTGAGAGAGAGACAGTGAGAGAGAGACAGCGAGAGAGAGACAGCGAGAGACAGCGAGAGAGACAGTGAGAGAGAGACAGTGAGAGAGAGACAGCGAGAGAGAGACAGCGAGAGACAGCAAGAGAGAGACAGTGAGAGAGAGACAGCGAGAGAGAGACAGCGAGAAAGAGAGACAGCGAGAGACAGCAAGAGAGAGACAGTGAGAGAGAGACAGCGAGAGAGAGACAGCGAGAGAGAGACAGCGAGAGAGAGACAGCGAGAGAGAGACAGCGAGAAAGAGAGACAGCGAGAGACAGCAAGAGAGAGACAGTGAGAGAGACAGTGAGAGAGAGACAGCGAGAGAGAGACAGCGAGAGACAGCAAGAGAGAGACAGTGAGAGAGAGACAGCGAGAGAGAGACAGCGAGAGAGAGACAGCGAGAGAGAGACAGCGAGAGAGACAGTGAGAGAGAGACAGTGAGAGAGAGACAGCGAGAGAGAGACAGCGAGAGAGAGACAGTGAGAGAGAGACAGCGAGAGAGAGACAGCGAGAGAGAGACAGCGAGAGACAGCAAGAGAGAGACAGTGAGAGAGAGACAGCGAGAGAGAGACAGCGAGAAAGAGAGACAGCGAGAGACAGCAAGAGACAGTGAGAGAGACAGTGAGAGAGAGACAGCGAGAGACAGCAAGAGAGAGACAGTGAGAGAGAGACAGCGAGAGAGAGACAGCGAGAGAGAGACAGCGAGAGAGAGACAGCGAGAGAGAGACAGTGAGAGAGAGACAGTGAGAGAGAGACAGCGAGAGAGAGACAGCGAGAGACAGACAGCGAGAAAGAGACAGCGAGAGAGAGACAGTGAGAGAGAGACAGTGAGAGAGAGAGAGTGAGAGAGAGAGAGTGAGAGAGAGACAGTGAGAGAGAGACAGTGAGAGAGACAGCCAGAGAGAGACAGCCAGAAAGAGACAACCAGAGAGAGAGACAACCAGAGAGAGACAACCAGAGAGAGAGACAGCGAGAGAGAGACAGCGAGAGAGAGACAGCGAGAGACAGCGAGAGAGAGACAGCGAGAGAGAGACAGCGAGAGAGAGACAGCGAGAGAGAGACAGCGAGAGAGAGAGACAGCGAGAGACAGCAAGAGAGAGACAGTGAGAGAGACAGTGAGAGAGAGACAGCGAGAGACAGTGAGAGAGACAGTGAGAGAGAGACAGCGAGAGAGAGACAGCGAGAGAGAGACAGCGAGAGAGAGAGAGACAGCGAGAGACAGCAAGAGAGAGACAGCGAGAGAGAGACAGTGAGAGAGAGACAGCGAGAAAGAGAGACAGCGAGAGACAGCAAGAGAGAGACAGCGAGAGAGAGACAGTGAGAGAGAGACAGCGAGAAAGAGAGACAGCGAGAGACAGCAAGAGACAGTGAGAGAGACAGTGAGAGAGAGACAGCGAGAGACAGCAAGAGAGAGACAGTGAGAGAGACAGTGAGAGAGAGACAGTGAGAGAGAGACAGCGAGAGAGAGACAGCGAGAGACAGCAAGAGAGAGACAGTGAGAGAGACAGTGAGAGAGACAGTGAGAGAGACAGTGAGAGAGAGACAGCGAGAGACAGCAAGAGAGAGACAGTGAGAGAGACAGTGAGAGAGAGACAGTGAGAGAGACAGCGAGAGAGAGACAGTGAGAGAGAGACAGCGAGAGACAGCAAGAGAGAGACAGCGAGAGAGAGACAGCGAGAGAGACAGTGAGAGAGAGACAGCAAGAGAGAGACAGTGAGAGAGACAGTGAGAGACAGACAGCGAGAAAGAGACAGCGAGAGAGAGAGAGACAGCGAGAGAGAGAGACAGCAAGAGAGAGACAGCGAGAGAGAGACAGCGAGAGAGAGACAGCGAGAGAGAGAGACAGCGAGAGACAGCAAGAGAGAGACAGCGAGAGAGAGACAGTGAGAGAGAGACAGCGAGAAAGAGAGACAGCGAGAGACAGCAAGAGAGAGACAGCGAGAGAGAGACAGTGAGAGAGAGACAGCGAGAAAGAGAGACAGCGAGAGACAGCAAGAGACAGTGAGAGAGACAGTGAGAGAGAGACAGCGAGAGACAGCAAGAGAGAGACAGTGAGAGAGACAGTGAGAGAGAGACAGTGAGAGAGAGACAGCGAGAGAGAGACAGCGAGAGACAGCAAGAGAGAGACAGTGAGAGAGACAGTGAGAGAGACAGTGAGAGAGACAGTGAGAGAGAGACAGCGAGAGACAGCAAGAGAGAGACAGTGAGAGAGACAGTGAGAGAGAGACAGTGAGAGAGACAGCGAGAGAGAGACAGTGAGAGAGAGACAGCGAGAGACAGCAAGAGAGAGACAGCGAGAGAGAGACAGCGAGAGAGACAGTGAGAGAGAGACAGCAAGAGAGAGACAGTGAGAGAGACAGTGAGAGACAGACAGCGAGAAAGAGACAGCGAGAGAGAGAGAGACAGCGAGAGAGAGAGACAGCAAGAGAGAGACAGCGAGAGAGAGACAGCGAGAGAGAGACAGCGAGAGAGAGAGACAGCGAGAGACAGCAAGAGAGAGACAGTGAGAGAGAGACAGCGAGAGAGACAGTGAGAGAGAGACAGCGAGAGAGACAGCGAGAGAGAGACAGCGAGAGAGACAGTGAGAGAGAGACAGTGAGAGAGAGACAGCGAGAGAGAGACAGCGAGAGACAGCGAGAGAGACAGTGAGAGAGAGACAGTGAGAGAGAGACAGCGAGAGAGAGACAGCGAGAGACAGCAAGAGAGAGACAGTGAGAGAGAGACAGCGAGAGAGAGACAGCGAGAAAGAGAGACAGCGAGAGACAGCAAGAGAGAGACAGTGAGAGAGAGACAGCGAGAGAGAGACAGCGAGAGAGAGACAGCGAGAGAGAGACAGCGAGAGAGAGACAGCGAGAAAGAGAGACAGCGAGAGACAGCAAGAGAGAGACAGTGAGAGAGACAGTGAGAGAGAGACAGCGAGAGAGAGACAGCGAGAGACAGCAAGAGAGAGACAGTGAGAGAGAGACAGCGAGAGAGAGACAGCGAGAGAGAGACAGCGAGAGAGAGACAGCGAGAGAGAGACAGCGAGAGAGACAGTGAGAGAGAGACAGTGAGAGAGAGACAGCGAGAGAGAGACAGCGAGAGAGAGACAGTGAGAGAGAGACAGCGAGAGAGAGACAGCGAGAGACAGCAAGAGAGAGACAGTGAGAGAGAGACAGCGAGAGAGAGACAGCGAGAAAGAGAGACAGCGAGAGACAGCAAGAGACAGTGAGAGAGACAGTGAGAGAGAGACAGCGAGAGACAGCAAGAGAGAGACAGTGAGAGAGAGACAGCGAGAGAGAGACAGCGAGAGAGAGACAGCGAGAGAGAGACAGCGAGAGAGAGACAGCGAGAGAGAGACAGCGAGAGAGAGACAGCGAGAGAGAGACAGTGAGAGAGAGACAGCGAGAGAGAGACAGCGAGAGAGAGACAGCGAGAGAGAGACAGCGAGAGAGAGACAGCGAGAGACAGCGAGAGAGAGACAGCGAGAGAGAGACAGCGAGAGAGAGACAGCGAGAGAGAGACAGCGAGAGAGAGACAGCGAGAGAGAGACAGCGAGAGAGAGACAGCGAGAGAGACAGTGAGAGAGAGACAGTGAGAGAGACAGTGAGAGAGAGACAGCGAGAGAGAGACAGCGAGAGACAGCAAGAGAGAGACAGCGAGAGAGAGACAGTGAGAGAGAGACAGCGAGAGAGAGAGAGACAGCGAGAGAGAGACAGCGCGAGAGAGACAGCGAGAGACAGCAAGAGAGAGACAGCGAGAGAGAGACAGCGAGAGAGAGACAGCGAGAGAGACAGTGAGAGAGAGACAGCAAGAGAGAGACAGTGAGAGAGACAGTGAGAGACAGACAGCGAGAAAGAGACAGCGAGAGAGAGAGAGACAGCGAGAGAGAGAGAGACAGCAAGAGAGAGACAGCGAGAGAGAGAGACAGTGAGAGAGAGACAGCGAGAGAGAGAGACAGCGAGAGACAGCGAGAGAGAGAGACAGTGAGAGAGAGACAGCGAGAGAGAGAGACAGCGAGAGACAGCAAGAGAGAGACAGTGAGAGAGACAGTGAGAGAGAGACAGTGAGAGAGAGACAGCGAGAGACAGCAAGAGAGAGACAGCGAGAGAGAGACAGCGAGAGAGACAGTGAGAGAGAGACAGCGAGAGAGAGACAGCGAGAGACAGCGAGAGAGAGAGACAGTGAGAGAGAGACAGCGAGAGAGAGAGACAGCGAGAGACAGCAAGCGAGAGACAGTGAGAGAGAGACAGTGAGAGAGAGACAGTGAGAGAGAGACAGCGAGAGACAGCAAGAGAGAGACAGCAAGAGAGAGACAGCGAGAGAGACAGTGAGAGAGAGACAGCGAGAGAGAGACAGCGAGAGACAGCGAGAGAGACAGTGAGAGAGACAGTGAGAGAGAGACAGCGAGAGACAGCGAGAGAGACAGCGAGAGAGAGACAGCGCGAGAGAGACAGCGCGAGAGAGACAGCGCGAGAGAGAGACAGCGAGAGACAGCAAGAGAGAGACAGTGAGAGAGAGACAGCGAGAGACAGCGAGAGAGAGACAGTGAGAGAGAGACAGCAAGAGAGAGACAGCGCGGGAGAGACAGCGAGAGACAGCAAGAGAGAGACAGCGAGAGAGAGAGAGAGACAGCAAGAGAGAGACAGCGAGAGAGAGAGAGACAGCAAGAGAGAGACAGCGAGAGAGAGACAGTGAGAGAGAGACAGCGAGAAAGAGAGAGACAGCGAGAGAGAGAGAGACAGCAAGAGAGAGACAGCGAGAGAGGGAGACAGCGAGAAAGAGACAGCGAGAGAGAGACAGCAAGAGAGAGACAGCAAGAGAGAGACAGCAAGAGACACAGTGAGAGAGAGAGACAGTGAGAGAGAGACACAGTGAGAGAGAGACACCATGAGAGAGACAGACAGCAAGAGAGACAGCGAGAAACAGCGAGAGAGAAACAGCGAGAGAGACACAGTGAGACAAAGACACAGTGAGAGAGACAGCGAGAGAGAGACACAGTGAGAGGAGGAAAGGGTAGTTGTTGAGGTTTCAGGTGGTGCTTTAAACTGGGGAAGGAGATTTCTGGATAGGCTGAGGTTGTTTTGATTGGAACCAACAAGGTTACGGGCTGACTTAGAGGCAAACCTCACCTATTCACGTTCGCAGAAGGGGGAAAAACTGAGGAGCAAAGATCTGAAGTAATTGGTTGAAGGATTAGAGATGCAATGAGGAAACATTCTTTCACCCAGAGAGGGATGAGCAGGAAGTCACTGCCTGAAAGGGGGATAGAGGCAAAAACTCTCACCACATTGACAGGGTGCTTGGATGTCTGTTTGAGCAACTGTCGGGCTGCAGAACAAGTGAGAGAAGGTGGGATTTGTCTGAGTAGTACTTTGTCGACTGGCATGGACATGATGGGCTGAAGGGCCTCCTCCCCTGTTATTAACCTTCTGTGATTCTCTGCTTTCTCATGTCATACTAAGAGTTTTAACAACACCAGGTTAAAGTCCAACAAGTTTAAGCTGGTGTTAAAACTCTTAGTGTGTTTACCCCAGTCCAACGCCGGCATCTCCACATCATGATTCTCATGTCATGGCAGAGCTGCTCTGATTGAAACAGAGGAACAGAAGCTGTTCCCACTCAAAAGGGCAAAGTTGGTAATGTTTCCACATTGGCCCAACACAAAGAGGTCTTTGTTCAGCGGCTGAAAGCTGTTCTCAGTTCTGCCTAATCCCAGGCTTCTGCTGGGCCCAGAATAACCAGGCTTGAAAGCATGCCAGCAAGGGGTGAACATTTAACATTGTTCCAGAAGCAGCAATCTGTTCCAGTGGAGAATGGGCATCCAGCCAGCCAGACATTCCAACATCTGGGCAGCGGTGAGAGAACATGAACATCAGCAGATACAGAACAGAGAGGGGGGGAGAGAGAGGGAGTGTGAGACAGAGGGAGAGAGGGGGAGTGTGAGACAGAGGGAGAGAGAGGGACTGTGAGACAGAGGGAGAGAGAGGGAGTGTGAAAGGGAAAGAGAGGGAGTGTGAGACAGAGGGAGAGAGAGGGAGTGTGAGACAGAGGGAGAAAGAGGGGGTGTGAGACAGTGGGAGAGAGAAAAGGTGAGAGTGAAAGGAAGATGGTGGTACAGTGGTTAGCACTGCAGCCTCACAGCGCCAGGGACCCGGGGCGGCACTGCTGCCTCACAGCGCCAGGGACCCGGGACAGCACGGTGGCACAGTGGTTAGCGCTGCTGCCTCACAGCGCCAGGGACCCGGGTTCAATTCCCCGCTTGGGTCACTGTCTGAGTGGAGTTTGCACGTTCTCCCCGTGTCTGTGCGGGTTTCCTCCGGGTGCTCCGGTTTCCTCCCACTGTCCAAAGATGTGCGGGTTAGGTAATTGACCCGAACAGGTGCCGTAGTGTGGCGACTAGGAGAACTTCACAGTACCTTCATTGCAGTGTTAATGTAAGCCTTTCGTGTGACTAATAAATAAACTTTTAGAGAAAGAGAAAGAGGAAGAGAGGGAGAGTGGGATGAAGGAGAAAGAAAGGGATAGAGGGGGGAGAGAGAGAGCATGAGACAGAGTGACTGGGAGATTGATAGAGTGGTGATAGAGGGATGGAGTGAGAATAAGAGAGGGACAAAGAGTGGCAGACAGAGGGATAGGCACTTCCACATTGATAGGGAAAGGCTGCACAGACTGGACCCTGCAAGCTCTGAGCATTGACCTGATAGAAACACCTGGAGTACTGTGCCCAGTTCTGGTCACCTCATTACAGAAAGGATGTGGAAGCCATAGAACGGGTGCAGAGGAGATTTACGAGGATGTTGCTGGGATTAAGTGGTATGCCTTATGAGGATAGGTTGAGAGAGCTACGTCTATTCTCCTTGGGGAGGCGAAGGATGAGAGGTGACCTGATAGAGGTGTATAAGATGTTGAGAGGTATTGATAGAGTGGATTCTCAGAGGCTTTTACCCAGGGCTGAACAAAGAACAAAGAACAGTACAGCACAGGAAACAGGCCCTTCGGCCCTCCAAGCCTGTGCCGTTCCTTGGTCCAACTAGACCAATCGTTTGTATCCCTCCATTCCCAGGCTGCTCATGTGACTATCCAGGTAAGTCTTAAACAATGTCAGCGTGCCTGCCTCCACCACCCTACTTGGCAACGCATTCCAGGCCCCCACCACCCTCTGTGTAAAAAACATCCCTCTAATATCTGAGTTATACTTCGCCCCTCTCACCTTGAGCCCGTGACCCCTCGTGAACGTCACTTCTGATCTGGGAAAAAACTTCCCACCGTTCACCCTATCTATCCCCTTCATAATCTTGTACACCTCTATTAGATCTCCCCTCATTCTCCGTCTTTCCAGGGAGAACAACCCCAGTTTACCCAATCTCTCCTCATAGCTAAGACCCTCCATACCAGGCAACATCCTGGTAAACCTTCTCTGCACTCTCTCTAATGCCTCCACGTCCTTCTGGTAGTGCGGCGACCAGAACTGGACGCAGTACTCCAAATGTGGCCTAACCAGCGTTCTATACAGCTGCATCATCAGACTCCAGCTTTTATACTCTATACCCCGTCCTATAAAGGCAAGCATACCATATGCCTTCTTCACCACCTTCTCCACCTGTGTTGCCACCTTCAAGGATTTGTGGACTTGCACACCTAGGTCCCTTTGTGTTTCTATACTCCTGATGACTCTGCCATTTATTGTATAACTCCTCCCTACATTATTTCTTCCAAAATGCATCACTTCGCATTTATCCGGATTAAACTCCATCTGCCACCTCTCCGCCCAATTTTCCAGCCTATCTATATCCTGCTGTATTGCCCGACAATGCTCTTCGCTATCCGCAAGTCCAGCCATCTTCGTGTCATCCGCAAACTTGCTGATTACACCAGTTACACCTTCTTCCAAATCATTTATATATATCACAAATAGCAGAGGTCCCAGTACAGAGCTCTGCGGATCACCACTGGTCACAGACCTCCAGCCGGAAAAAGACCCTTCGACCACTACCCTCTGTCTCCTATGGTCAAGCCAGTTCTCCACCCATCTAGCCACTTCTCCTTGTATCCCATGAGCCTTAACCTTCTTAACCAACCTGCCACGTGGGACTTTGTCAAATGCCTTACTGAAATCCATATAGACGACATCCACGGCCCTTCCTTCATCAACCGTTTTTGTCACTTCCTCAAAAAACTCCATCAAATTTGTAAGGCACGACCTCCCTCTTACAAAACCATGCTGTCTGTCACTAATGAGATTGTTCCGTTCTAAATGCACATA
Source organism: Mustelus asterias (assembly GCF_964213995.1). Taxonomy (NCBI): domain Eukaryota; kingdom Metazoa; phylum Chordata; class Chondrichthyes; order Carcharhiniformes; family Triakidae; genus Mustelus; species Mustelus asterias. The sequence goes on from NC_135802.1 coordinate 1,025,610, forward strand.
CATCCTGTCTCTCATGGTTGTCACGAGAGGTCACAGGTTTAGGGTGCTGTGGAGTAGGTATAGAGGAGATGTTAGGGCTAAGTTTTTCACTCAGAGGGTGGTGGGTGCGTGGAATCGGCTGCTGGTAGTGGTGGTGGAAATGGATTCGATTGAGTCTTTTAAGAGACTTTTGGGTAGGTTCATGGAGGTTAGTAAGATAGAGGGTTATAGATGAGCCCAAAAGGTAAGGAAATTGTTCGGCGCAACTTGTGGGCCGAAGGGCCTGTTTGTGCTGTAGCTTTTCTATGTTCTATGTTCTAAAACTTTCAAATTCTGAAATGCTTCATTAGGTAGACTTAGGAAAGATGTCCCCATTGTGGGAGGGACAAAACCCAGGCTATGAATATCAGAGAGTCAATAATAAATCCAATCAGAGATTCAGGAGAAACATTCTTCCCCTGAGAATGTGGAACTCAGTACCATGGTGAGAAGCTGAGGTGAATCGTGTCAAACACATTGAAGGAGAATCTGGTTAAACAGCTGAGGGAGGAAAGAAGAGAAAGATATGGTGATGGGATGAGATGTCGGAGAGGTTGGGAGCAGACTCAGAATAAATGGGTCAGAACCTGGACATACCATGAACAGGATAAGGGGAGACGATGGCCTAGTGGTATTATCGCTAGACTATTAATACAGAAACTCAACTAATGTTCTGGAAACCTGGGTTCAAATCCCACCATGGCGATGGTGGAATTTGAATTTAATATTTAATATTTTATCTGGAATTATGAATCTACTGATGACCATGAAACCATTGTCGATTGTCGGAAAAACCCATCTGGTTCACTAATGTCCTTTAGGGAAGGAAAGCTGCCATCCTTACCTGGTCTGGCCTACATGTGACTCCAGATTCACAGCAATGTGGTTGACTCTCAACTGCCCTCCAAAGGCAACTAGGGATGGGTAATAAATACTGTAAGAAGTCTCCCAACACCAGGTTAAAGTCCAACAGGTTTATTTGGTAGCAAATACCATCAGCTTTCGGAGCAATGCTCCTTCGTCAGATGGAGTGGTCTCTGTTCTCAAACAGGGCACAGACACAGAAATCAAATTACAGAATACTGATTAGAATGCAAATCTCTACAGCCAGCCAGGTCTTAAATGTACAGACAATGTGGGTGGAGGGAGCATTCAACACAGGTTAAAGAGATGTGTATTGTCTCCAGACAGAACAGCTTGTGGAATTCTGCAAGTCCAGGAGGCAAGCTGTGGGGGTTACTGATAATGTGACATAAATCCAACATCCCGGTTTAGACCGTCCTCATGTGTGCGGAACTTGGCTATCAGTTTCTGCTCAGTGACTCTGCGCTGTCGTGTGTCGTGAAGGCCGCCTTGGAGAACGCTTACCTGAAGATCCAAGGCTGAATGCCCGTGACTGCTGAAGTGCTCCCCCACAGGAAGAGAACAGTCTTGCCTGGTGATTGTCGAGCGGTGTTCATTCATCTGTTGTCGTAGCGTCTGGATGGTTTCCCCAATGTACCATGCGGGTTCCGCACACATGAGGACGGTCTAAACCGGGATGTTGGATTTATGTCACATTATCAGTAACCCCCACAGCTTGCCTCCTGGACTTGCACAATTTCACAAGCTGTACTGTCTGGAGACAATACACATCACTTTCACCTGTGTTGAATGCTCCCTCCACCCACATTGTCTGTACATTTAAGACCTGGCTGGCTGTAGAGATTTGCATTCTAATCAGTATTCTGTAATTTGATTTCTGTGTCTGTGCACTGTTTGAGAACAGAGACCACTCCATCTGACGAAGGAGCATTGCTCCGAAAGCTTATGGTATTTGCTACCAAATAAACCTGTTGGACTTTCACCTGGTGTTGTGAGACTTCTTACTGTGCTTACCCCAGTCCAACGCCGGCATCTCCACATCAAAATAAATACTGGCCAGCCAGCGACGCCCATGTCCCACGAATGAATTAAAAAAAATAGTGATAAACCCCTAAAGGACATGGACAACTTGATGGAATGGGCAAAGCGGTTGAAATTCAATGTGGAGAAGTGTGAAGTGATTCATTTTGGCAGGAAGGACATGGAGAGACAATGTAAAATAGTGGATAACATTCTAAAGGGGGTGCAGGAGCAGAGGCCTGGATGTATATGTGCACAGATTGAATAGCACCATATCCTTCTCTTCTTGCCTCACAGAGCAGGGGATCCAGGTTCAATTCCAGCCTTGGGTAAGTGTCCATGGAATCCAGGGCAATTTGACAAACTGGATTGAAAATCGGAGGCAGAGGGTAAGGGTCAAAGGTTTCTGTGATTGAAAGGCTGTGCCCAGTGGTGTGCCATAGGCATCAGTGCTGGGGCCCTTGCTGTTTGTAATGTACATTAATGATCCAGACAGGAATGCGGGAGAATGATCAGTAAGCTCACAGGTGGCACAGAAATTGGTGGTGTGGTAAATAGTGAGAAGTAAAGCCTTAGATTACAGGATGATCTAGACGGGCTGGTCAGATGGGCAGAACTGTGGCAGCTAGAACTTAACCCTGAACAGTGAGAGATGATGCATTTTGGGGGGACGAACAAGGCAAAGGAATACACAATGAATGGTAGGACGCTGGGAAGTACAGAGAACCACAGGGACGTTGCGGTGCATGTCCATAGATCCCTGAAGGCAGCAGGACAGGCAGATAAGGTGGTTCTGAAGGCGTATGGGATATTTGCCTTTATTAGCTGAAGCATAGAATATAAGAGCAGGGAGGTTATGATGGAGCTGTATACAACATTCGCTCGGTCACAGCTAGATTAGTGTGCGGTCTGGTCACACACTATAGGAAGAGTTTTCACTAGAAAGGGTGCAGAGGGGATTCACCAGGATGTTGCCTGAGCTGGAACGTTTCAGTTGGAGTTGTTTTCCTTCGAGCAGAGAAGGCTGAGGGGGGGGAAACTGTTCTAGCTTTCTGTGTCTTCCCTGGCCATCAATCTCCAATTTATCACAATCCCATTTTCTGGCACTTGGACCGTAGCCTTGTGTGCGATGGTGCTTCAAGTGTTCATCTAAATGCTTCTTAAATGAGGGTTCCTGCCTCTATCACCCTTTCAGGCAGCGAGTTCCAGATTCCCACCCCTCTCTGGGTGAAACAGCATTTCCTCAAATCCCCTCTAAACCTCCTCCCCTGGTTATTGAGCCTCCTACTAAGGGGAAAAGTTTCTTCCCATCCACCATAGCTCTGACCCTCATAACTGTGTACACTCTGCGCTGCAGAGTTGTCGCTTTCTGTGAACGAGTCTGACAAGGATGGGACTAAGGATTCTGTTCTGACACTGAAACTTCAAAGAATGAGGAGTGTGGCTCTGTCTTTGGGGGAACAATGCACAGCCTGTCCTGAAAAGCCTCATGGCTGACAGTGCGGAGAGGGGGTTTCCGAGTCAAACAACTGGAGCATTCATGAACCAACACTGTTTGTGCCTCAGAATTCTCTGTTTCAAGTTTTGATTCAGTTTGTTGTGAGCCAGCTCTGATCTCCCAGCTGAACATGTTTAACCCCACACAGAGTTTTAAACAGAGGCTGGCTCTGGGAAGAAGGCAGAATGGAGAGAAGAGCATGAGAGAGCACAGGAGAGACAGAGATTGAGACAGTGATGGATAGAGGGAGAGAGAGAGAGCGAGAGAGAGAGAGACGGAGAATAAGAGAGAGAGAGAGAGAGACAGAGAAGAGAGATAGACAGAGAGAGAGACAGAAGAGAGACAGAGAGAGACAGAGAGAGACAGAGAACAAGAGAGACAGACAGAGAGAGACAGAGAACAAGAGAGACAGACAGAGAGAGACAGAGAACAAGAGAGACAGAGAGAGAGCAACAGGCACAGCGAGGTAGACAGAGAGAAAGTGAGGGACAGAAACAGAACGAGATGGAGACAGCAGGAGAGCGAGACACAGAGACAGAGAGAATGAGAGACAGAGGACAAGAGAGACAGAAACAGATAGACAAAGACAGCAAGACAGAGAAATGAAGTGTGAGCGACACAATGTGAGGAAGTGAGGGGCAATGGCATAGAAAGATTGAGATAGAAAGAGAAATAGAGACAGTGAATGTGTGAGAGAAAGAGACACAACGTAAGTGAGATAAACAACAGAGAGAAAAGGACGAACAGAGAGAGAGGGACAAACAGAGACATAAGGAGGACAGAGGGAGATGGAGAAAGACGGAGAAAAAGATGGGGAGAGGGAAGGACAGACAGACAGAGGAAGACGGGAGAACATAGAACATTACAGCGCAGTACAGGCCCTTCGGCCCTCGATGTTGCGCCGACCAGTGGAACCAATCTAAAGCCCCTCTAATCTACACTATTCCAATATCATCCATATGTTTATCCAATAACCATTTGAATGCTCTTAATGTTGACGAGTCCACTACTGCTGCAGGCAGGGCATTCCACGCCCTTACTACTCTCTGAGTAAAGAACCTACCTCTAACATCTGTCCTATATCTCTCACCCCTCAATTTAAAGCTATGTCCCCTCGTGTTAGCCATCACCATCCGAGGAAAAAGGCTCTCACTATCCACCCTATCTAATCCTCTGATCATCTTGTATGCCTCTATTAAGTCACCTCTGAACCTTCTTCTCTCTAACGAAAACAACCTCAAGCCCCTCAGCCTTTCCTCATACGATTTTCCCACCATACCAGGCAACATCCTGGTAAATCTCCTCTGCACCCTTTCCAACACTTCCACATCCTCCCTATAATGCGGCGACCAGAACTGTACGCAATACTCCAAGTGCGGCCACACCAGAGTTGTGTACAGCTGCAGCATGACCTCCTGGCTCCGAAACTCAATCCCTCTACCAATAAAAGCTAACACACCGTACGCCTTCTTAACAACCCTATCAACCTGGGTGCCAACTTTCAGGGATCTATGCACATGGACACCCAGATCCCTCTGTTCATCCACACTACCAAGTATCTTACCATTAGCCCAGTACTCTGTATTCCTGTTACTCTTGCCAAAGTGAATCACCTCACACTTTTCCGCATTAAACTCCATTTGCCACCTTTCAGCCCAGCTCTGGAGCTTATCTATGTCCCTCTGTAACCTGCCACTTCCCTCCGCACTGTCTACAACTCCACCGACTTTAGTGTCATCCGCAAATTTACTAATCCATCCTTCCACGCCCTCATCCAGGTCATTAATAAAAATGACAAACAGCAGTGGCCCCAAAACAGATCCTTGCGGTACACCACTAGTAACTGAACTCCAGGATGAATATTTCCCATCAACCACCACCCTCTGTTTTCTTACAGCTAGCCAATTCCTGATCCAAACCACTAAATCACCCTTAATCCCATGTGTCCGTATTTTCTGCAAAAGCTTACCATGGGGAACCTTATCAAACGCTTTGCTGAAATCCATATACACCACATCAACCGCTTTACCCTCATCCACCTCTTTGGTCACATTCTCAAATAACTCAATAAGGTTTGTGAGGCACGACCTACCCTTCACAAAACCGTGCTCATTATCCCTAATCAAATTATTCCTTTCCAGGTGATTATAAATCCCATCTCTTATAAAGAGACAGATAGAGAATGGAGAAAAGTATGAATCTTTCCCTCCCACGAGGGATATTTAAGATTTCAACTGATTGGACAGAATATTTTCTATGATATAAAACAAAAGCAGAGAATGCCAGAAATACTCAGCAGGTCCGGCAGCATCTAAAGAATGAGAAACAGAGTTAACATATCTGATAACCTTTCAGCATAGAGTCAGAGAAGTTTACAGCATGGAAGTCAAACTTGTCCATGCTGCCCGAGCAAAACTGGGTGAGTGAGGAACAGTTGTTGAGCGACAGAAAACAGAGTTGTGATTAATGGATGTTTTTTGGGCTGGAGAATGGTTCATATTGGGACAGGTCAGTGATGTCGTGGTTTTGTCACTGGGTTAGCAATACAGAGGCCCAGGTGAATGCTCTGGGGACCCGGGTTCAAATCCCACCACGGTGGGTAGGGGAATTTAAATTCAATTAATAAATCTGGAATATAAAGCTAGTCTCAGGAATGATGACCATTAAACTATCATTAGGGGCATCAACTATTATCAGGGGCAGCACGGTAGCACAGTGGTTAGCACTGCTGCTTCACAGCTCCAGGGACCTGGGTTCGATTCCCGGCTTGAGTCACTGTCTGTGTGGAGTTTGCACATTCTCCTCGTGTCTGCGTGGGTTTCCTCCCACAGTCCAAAGATGTGCGGGTTAGGTTGATTGGCCATGCTAAAATTACCCCTTAGTGTCCTGGGATGCATAGGTTAGAGGGATTAGTGAGTAAAATATGTAGGGATATGGGGGTAGGGCCTGGGTGGGATTGTGGTCGGTGCAGACTCGATGGGCCGAATGGCCTCTTTCTGTACTGTAGGGTTTCTATGATCATCGATTATCGGAAAAACCCATTTGATTCACTAATGTCCTTTAGGAAAGGAAATCTGCCACCCCTACCGGTCTGGCCTACATGTGACTCCAGAGCCACAGTAATGTGGTTGCCTCTTAAATTCCACAGTAAGCCACTCAGTTCAAGGGCAATTAGGGACGGGGAAAAAGTGCTGGCCCAGCCAGTGACGCCCACATCCCCTGAAAGATTAAATTAACAATGGGGAAGGGGTGACCTGTTCAAGAGGGATGGGTTACACCTGAACTGGAGGGGGACTAACATCCTGGCGGGGAGATTTGCTAGAGCCACTCGGGAGGGTTTATACTAGTTTGGCAGGGGGGTGGGACCCAAAGCAGTAGGGAGACAGAAGAGAAGTTTGAGGACAGCACAGAAGTTAAAGAGAGCACATTAATGAGTAAAGGCAGTGTCAGTAATCCCTGTATCAGACAGATCAGACAAAGACAAGACAGAGAGCAAGGGAAGTCCAGATTAAACTGCATCTATTTCAATGCAAGAGGCCTGACGGGCAAGGCAGATGAACTCAGGGCATTGATCGGTACGTGGGACTGGGATATTATAGCAATTACTGAAACATGGCTAAGGGAGGGACAGGACTGGCAGCTCAATGTTCCAGGGTACAGATGCGAGAGGAAAAATAGAACAGGAGGTAAGAGAGGAGGGGGAGTTGCACTTTTGATTAGGGAAAGCATCACGGCCGTACTGAGAGGGGATATATCCGAGGGTTCGCCCACTGAGTCTATATGGGTAGAACTGAGAAATAAGAAGGGGGAAATCACTTTGATAGGGCTTTACTATAGGCCCCCAAATAGTCAGCGGGAAATTGAGGAGCAAATATGTAAGGAGATTACAGATAGCTCCAAGAAAAATAGGGTGGTAATAGTCGGAGATTTTAACTTTCCCAACATTGACTGGGACAGCCATAGTATTAGAACCATAGAAAATTACAGCTCAGAAACAGGCCTTTTGGCCCTTCTTGTCTGTGCCGAACCATTCGATGATTCTATGATTCTATGATTTTTTGCCTAGTCCCACTGACCTGCACTTGGACCATATCCCTCCACACCCCTCTCATCCATGAACGCGTCCAAGTTTTTCTTAAATGTTAAAAGTGACCCCGCATTTACCACTTTATCCGGCAGCTCATTCCACACTCCCACCACTCTCTGCGTGAAGATGCCCTCCCTAATACTCCCTTTAAACTTTTCTCCTTTCACCCTTAACCCATGCCCTCTGGTTTTTTTCTCCCCTAGCCTCAGCGGAAAAAGCCTGCTTGCATTCACTCTATCTATACCCATCAAAATCTTATACACCTCTATCAAATCTCCCCTCAATCTTCTACGCTCCAGGGAATAAAGTCCCAACCTATTCAATCTCTCTCTGTAACTCAGCTTCTCAAGTCCCGGCAACATCCTTGTGAACCTTCTCTGCACTCTTTCAACCTTATTTACATCCTTCCTGTAACTAGGTGACCAAAACTGTACACAATACTCCAAATTCGGCCTCACCAATGCCTTATATAACCTTACCATAACACTCCAACTTTTATACTCGATACTCCGATTTATAAAGGCCAATGTACCAAAGGCACTCTTTACGACCCTATCCACCTGTGACGTCACTTTTAGGGAATTCTGTACCTGTATTCCCAGATCCCTCTGTTCAACTGCACTCTTCAGAGTCCTACCATTTACCCTGTACGTTCTACTTTGGTTTGTCCTTCCAATGTGCAGTATCTCACACTTGTCTGTGTTAAATTCCATTTGCCATTTTTCAGCCCATTTTTCTAGTTGGTCCAAATCCCTCTGCAAGCTTTGAAAACCTTCCTCACTGTCCACTACACCTCCAATCTTTGTATCATCAGCAAACTTGCTGATCCAATTTACCACATTATCATCCAGATCATTGATATAGACGACAAACAACAATGGACCCAACACCGATCCCTGCGGCACACCACTAGTGTGGATTAGTTGTAAGTATTCGCATTCCAACCATTATTCATGTAAATTGAGTCTGTGTCTTTATAAGTTCTGTTTGTGAACAGAATTCCCACTCACCTGAAGAAGGGGCTTAGAGCCTCGAAAGCTTGTGTGGCTTTTGCTACCAAATAAACCTGTTGGACTTTAACCTGGTGTTGTTAAACTTCTTACTGTGCACACCACTAGTCACAGGCCTCCACTCAGAGAAGCAATCCTCCACAACCACTCTCTGGCTTCTTCCATTGAGCCAGTGTCTAATCCAATTTACTACCTCCCCATGTATACCAAGCGACTGAACCTTCCTAACTAACCTCCCATGAGGGACCTTGCCAAAGGCTTTGCTGAAATCCAGGTAGACAACATCCACCGCCTTCCCTTCATGGTAACCTCCTCGAAAAACTCTAATAGATTGGTCAAACATGACCTACCCCGCACAAAGCCATGTTGACTCTCCCTAATAAGTCCCTGTCTATCCAAATATTTGTAGATCCTATCCCTTATCACACCTTCCAATAACTTGCCCACCACCGACGTCAAACTTACGCCTATAATTTCCCGGATTTCTTTTGGAACCTTTTTTAAACAACGGAACAACATGAGCCACCCTCCAATCATCCGGCACCTCCCCCGTGAATACTGACATTTTAAATATGTCTGCCAGGGCCCCTGCAAGTTCAACACTAGCTTCCCTCAAGGTCCGTGGGAATACCCTGTCCGGTCCTGGGGATTAATCCACTCTGATTTGCCTCAAGACAGCGAGCACCTCCTCCCCTTTAATCTGTAAAGGTTCCATGACCTCCCTACCTGTTTGCCCTATTTCCGTAGACTCCATGCCCGTTTCCTCAGTAAATACGGATGCAAAAAAACCATTTAGTATCTCCCCCATCTCTTTTGGTTCCATACACAGTCTACCACTCTGGTCTTCAAGAGGACCAATTTTATCCCTCACTATCCTTTTGCTCCTAACATACCTATAGAAGCTCTTTGGAGTTTCCTTCACTCTGTCTGCCAAAGCAACCTCATGTCTTCTTTTAGCCCTCCTGATTTCCCTCTTAAGTAGCTTCTTGCACTTTTTATACTCCTCGAGCATCTGATCTGTTCCTTGCTGCCAGTACATTTCATACAACTCTCTCTTCCTCTTAATCAGTGTTACAATCTCCCTCGAGAACCAAGGTTCCTTATTCCGATTTACTTTGCCTTTAATCCTGACAGGAGTGGATAGAAACATGGAAATATGACATTATAGCCATTAATGAAACTTGGCTACAGGAGGGGCAGGACTGGCAGCTCAATGTTCCAGGGTTCCAATGTTTCAGGCGGGATAGAGGCAGAGGGATAAAAGGTGGCATTGTTGGTCAGGGAAAATGTTACAGCGGTACTCTGCACTCTCAAAATTTCTCCTTTGAAGGCCTCCCACTTTCCTTTTACATCCTTACCAGAGAACAGCCTGTGCCAATCCACACTTCCCAGATCCCTTCTCATTTCATCAAATTTGGCCTTGTTCCAGTTCAGAACTTCAACCCGAGGACCAGATCTATCCTTATCCATGATCAGGTTGAAACTAATGGCATTATGATCACTGGATCCAAAGTGTTCCCTCACACTCACATCCATCACCTGCCCTAACTCATTTCCCAATAGGAGATCCAATATCGCATCCTCTCTCGTTGGCACCTCTATATACTGATGTAGAAAATTCTCCTGAACACATTTTACAAACTCTACCCCATCTAAACCTTTAACAGTATGCGAGTCCCAATCTATATGTGGAAAATTAAAATCCCCTACTATCACAACTTTGTGTTTCTTGCAGTTGTCAACTATCTCTCTGCTGATTTGCTCCTCCAATTCTCGCTGACTATTGGGTGGTCTATAATACAAGCCCATTAATGTGGTCATACCTTTCCTGTTTCTCAGCTCCACCCATAGGGCCTCTGTAGACAAGCTCCCTAATCTATCCTGCCTGAGTACCGCTGTAACATTTTCCCTGACCAACAATGCCACCCCCCCACCTTTTATCCCTCTGCCTCTATCCCGCCTGAAACATTGGAACCCTGGAACATTGAGCTGCCAGTCCTGCCCCTCCTGTAGCCAAGTTTCATTAATGGCTATAATGTCATATTTCCATGTGTCTATCCACGCCTTCAGCTCATCTGCCTTCCCCACAATACTCCTGGCATTGAAATAGACACACCTCAAAAGATTATTTCCACCACACTCTACCCTTCCATTTGTGATTTTGCTTGAACTAACCTGTCTTTTTACCCCTGCTCCACTATCTGCTCTGGCACTCTGGTTCCCACCCCCCTGTAAATCTAGTTTAAACGCTCCCCAATAACACTAGCAAATCTCCCTGCAAGTATATTGGTCCCCTTGTAGTTTAGGTGTAACCCGTCTCTCTTGTACAGGTCCCACCTGCCCCAGAAGAGGTCCCAATGATCCAAGAATTGGAAACCCTGCCCCCTGCACCAGTTCCTCAGCCACGTGTTCATCCGCCCAAGAGGGTTGGATGGAGAGAAATTTGTTGAGTGTATTCAGGAGGAATTTCTCATTCAGTATGTGGATGGCCCGACTAGAGAGGGAGCAAAACTTGACCTCCTCTTGGGAAATAAGGAAGGGCAGGTGAAAGAAGTGTTAGTGAGGGATCACTTTGGGACCAGTGACCATAATTCCGTTAGTTTTAAGATAGCTATGGAGAATGATAGGTCTGGCCCAGAAGTTAAAATTCTAAATTGGGGCAAGGCCAGTTTTGATGGTATCAGGCAGGAACTTTCAAAAGTTAATTGGCGGAGTCTGTGGGAAGGAAAAGGGACGTCTGGTAAGTGGCATGCTTTCAAAAGTGTGTTAACCAGGGTTCAGGGTAAACACATTCCTCTTAGAGTGAAGGGCAGGGCTGGCAGAAGTAGGGAACCCTGGATGACTCGGGATATTGAGGCCCTGGTCAAGAAGAAGAAGGAGGCACATGACATGCATAGGCAGCTGGGATCAAGTGAATCCCTTAAAGAGTATAGGGGGTGTAGGAGTAGAGTTAAGAGAGAAATCAGGAGGGCAAAGAGGGGACATGAGAATATTTTGGCAGATACGGCAAAGGAGAATCCAAAGAGCTTCTACAAATACATAAAGGCCAAAAGAGTAACAATGGAGAGAATAGGGCCTCTTAAGGATCAACAAGGTCATCTATGTGCAGATCCACAAGAGATGGGTGAGATCCTAAATGAATATTTCTCATTGGTAGCACAGTGGTTAGCATTGCTGCTTCACAGCTCCAGGGTCCTGGGTTCGATTCCCGGCTCGGGTCACTGTCTGTGTGGAGTTTGCACATTCTCCTCGTGTCTGCGTGGGTTTCCTCCGGGTGCTCCGGTTTCCTCCCACAGTCCAAAGATGTGATGGTTAGGTTGATTGGCCAGGTTAAAAATTGCCCCTTAGAGTCCTGAGATGCGTAGGTTAGAGGGATTAGCGGGTAAAAATATGTGGTGGTAGGGCCTGGGTGGGATTGTGGTCGGTGCAGACTCGATGGGCCGAATGGCCTCCTTCTGCACTGTAGGGTTTCTATGATTCTATGATTCTATGGTATTTACTGTTGAGAAAAGCATGGATGTTAGGGAACTTGGGGAAATAAATAGTGATGTCCTGAGGAGTGTACATATTACAGAGAAAGAGGTGCCGGAAGTCTCAAGGTAGATAAATCTCCGGGACCTGATGAAGTGTATCCCAGGACATTGTGGGAGGCTAGGGAGGAAATTGCGGGTCCCCTAGCAGAGATATTTGAATCATCGATAGTCACGGGTGAGGTGCCTGAAGATTGAAGGGTGGCAAGTGTTGTGCCTTTGTTTAAAAAGGGCTGCAGGGAAAAGGCTGGGAACTACAGGTCAGTGAGCCTCACATCTGCGGTGGTTAAGTTGTTGGAAGGTATTTTGAGAGACAGGATCTACAGGCATTTAGAGACGCAAGGACTGATTAGGGACAGTCAGCATGGCTTTGTGAGTGGAAAATCATGTCTCACAAATTTGATTGAGTTTTTTGAAGGGGTAACCAAGAAGGTAGAAGAGGGCAGTGTGGTTGATGTTGTCTACATGGACTTTAGCAAGGCCTTTGACAAGGTACCGCATGGTAGGTTGTTGCATAAGATTAAATCTCACAGGATCCATGGTGAAGTATCCAAATGGATACAAAGTTAGCTTCTTGACAGAAGCCAGAGGATGGTTGGGGAGTGTTGTTTTTCAAACTGGAGGCCTGTGACCAGCGGTGTGCCTCAGGGATCAGTGCTGGGTCCACTGTTATTTGTCATTTATATTAATGATTTGGATGAGAATATAGGAAACATGGTTGGTAAGTTTGCAGATGACATTAAGATTGGTGGCATAGTGAAGAAAGTTATCTCCAATTGCAATGGGATCTTGATCAATTGGGTCAGTGGGCTGACGAATGGCAGATGGAGTTTAATTTAGATAAATGCGAGGTGATGCATTTTGGTAGATTGAACCAGGGCAGGACTTACTCAGTTAATGGTAGGGCGTTGGGGAGAGTTACAGAACAAAGAGATCTACGAGTACATGTTCGTAGCTCCTTGAAAGTGGAGTCACAGGTGGACAGAGTGGTGAAGAAGGCATTTGGCATGCTTGGTTTCATTGGTCAGAACATTGAATACAGAACTTGGGTCATCTTGTTGAAGTTGTACAAGACATTGGTAAGGCCACACTTGGAATACTGTGTGCAATTCTAGTCACCCTATTATAGAAAGGATATTATTAAACTAGAAAGAGTGCAGAAAAGATTTACTAGGATGCTACCGGGACTTGATGGTTTGAGTTATCAGGAGAGGCTGAAACGACTGGGATGTTTTTCTCTGGAGTGTAGAAGGCTGAGGGGTGACCTTATAGAGGTCTATAAAATAATGAGGGGCATAGATCAGCTGGATAGTCAATATCTTTTCCCAAAGGTAGGGGAGTCTAAAACTAGAGGGCACAGGTTTAAGGTGAGAGGGGAGAGATACAAAAGGGTCCAGAAGGGGAATTTTTTCACACAGAGGGTGGTGAGTGTCTGGAACAAGCTGCCAGAGGTAGTAGTCGAGGTGGGTACAATTTTGTCTTTTAAAAAGCATTTAGACAGTTCCATGGGTATGATGGGTATAGAGAGATATGGGCCAAATGCGGGCAATTGGGATTAGTTTCGGGGTTTTAAAAAAAAAGGGCGGCATGGAGAAGCTGAGCTGAAGGGCCTGTTTCCATGCTGTAAACCTCTGTGACTCTCTAACTCTAACAAGTTCACCAGGGTTAGTGTTGTGACCCTTGCTCTTCCTGGTATACATTCATGACCCTAATCCTTGATGTACAGAGGATAATTTGAATGTTTTCAATGGGCTGTGCCATATGTACTCAAATCAATAAAGGGGAGCTCAATAAACCAAAGGGGATCCGAGATGTACAAACCAGAAGGCACAGACTTGCAGTAATTGGCAAATAGAAGACAATAGCAACATGAGGAGAAACATTTTCACCCAGTGAGTGCTCAGGATCTGGAATACACAGCCTGCAGTGCAGGCAGATTCATTACAGGATTTCAAAAGGGAATTGGATCATTACGTGCAAAGGAAGAATGTGTGGGATATGGGGAGAATACGGGGGGTGGTCTTCAGTGTGGGATTGTGTGGGATATGGGGAGAATACGGGGGGTGGTCTTCAGTGTGGGATTGTGTGGGATATGGGGACAATACAGGGGGTGGTATTCAGTGTGGGATTGTGTGGGATATGGGGAGAATACAGGGGGTGGTATTCATAGAACATAGAACATTACAGTGCAGTACAGGCCCTTCGGCCCTCGATGTTGCGCCGACCAGTGGAACCAATCTAAAGCCCATCTAATCTACACTATTCCAATATCATCCACATGTTTATCCAATAACCATTTGAATGCCCTTAATGTTGATGAGTCCACTACTGCTGCAGGCAGGGCATTCCACGCCCTTACTACTCTCTGAGTAAAGAACCTACCTGTGACATCTGTCCTATATCTATCACCCCTCAATTTAAAGCTATGTCCCCTCGTGTTAGCCATCACCATCCGAGGAAAAAGGCTCTGACTATCCACCCTATCTAATCCTCTGATCATCTTGTATGCCTCTATTAAGTCACCTCTTAACCTTCTTCTCTCTAATGAAAACAACCTCAAGTCCCTCAGCCTTTCCTCATACGATTTTCCCCATATTCCACACACTCAGTGTGGGATTGTGTGGAATATGGGGAGGATACGGGGGGTGGTACTCAGTGTGGAATATGGGGAGAATACAGGGGGTAGTATTCAGTGTGGGATTGTGTGGGATATGGGGAGAATACAGGGGGTGGTATTCAGTGGAATGTTCTTACAGAGAGCTGGAATGAACACAATGGCTGAATGGCCTCCTCACGTGCTTCACCCATTCTGTCAATCCATCATAAGAAGGATGTCAAAGGTCTGGGCTGGAGCATTCGGAATATTGTCCAGCCTGAAGACGTTGCCAGCGTGATTTTCCTGAGGGAAACTGCACAGAATGCTGAATAAAGAAAGCCAGACACAGACAGCACACTCACCTGGAAGTGAAGGATGATTGTCCATATCAGACCCAAGGTCAGTTTGGGATTTCCATCCGCTATGTCATCATTGCGGATATTCACAAGGCGGACCTGGAATGTAGAAACAAGGAGAGATAAACAAGATGTGGAGATGCCGGCGTTGGACTGGGGTAAGCACAGTGAGAAGTCTGACAACACCAGCTTAAAGTCCAACAGGTTTATTTGTCAGCACAAGCTTTCGGAGTCTCACTCCTTCATCAGGTGAGTGAGGACTTGTGTTCACAAACAGGGCATATAAAGACACAAACTCAATTTACAAGATAATGATTGGAATGTGAGTCTTTACAGGTAATCAAGTCTTAAAGGTACAGATAATGTGAGTGGAGAGAGGGTAAAGCACAGGTTAAAGAGATGTGTATTGTCTCCAGACAGGACAGCATAGAAAGAGAGTTAAACAACACAGAGAGAGAGGAGGACAGCACAGAGAGAGAGGGGGACAGCACAGAGAGAGAGAGGGACAGCACAGAGAGAGAGAGTTAAACAGCACAGAGAGGGGGACAGCACAGAGAGATAGGGTGACTGCACAGAGAGAGAGTTAAACAGCACAGAGAGAGAGGGAGACAGCACAGAGAGAGAGGGGGACAGCACAGAGAGAGAGTTAAACAGCACAGAGAGGGGGACAGCACAGAGAGAGACGGGGAGAGCACAGAGAGAGAGAGGGACAGCACAGGGAGAGAGAGTTAAACAGCACAGAGAGAGAGGGGGACAGCACAGAGAGAGAGAGGGGGGACAGCACAGAGAGAGAGAGGGCGACAGCACAGAGAGAGAGAGGGCGACAGCACAGAGAGAGAGAGGGCGACAGCACAGAGAGAGAGGGGGCGACAGCACAGAGAGAGAGAGGGGGAGTCAGCACAGAGAGAGAGAGGGGGAGTCAGCACAGAGAGAGAGAGAGGGGGACAGCACTGAGAGAGAGAGGGGGACAGCACAGAGAGAGAGGGGGGGGACAGCACAGAGAGAGAGGGGGACAGCACAGAGAGAGAGGGGGGACAGCACAGAGAGGGGGACAGCACAGAGAGAGAGGGGGACAGCACAGAGAGAGAGGGGGACAGCACAGAGAGAGAGGGGGACAGCACAGAGAGAGAGTTAAACAGCACAGAGAGAGAGTTAAACAGCACAGAGAGAGAGAGGGGGACAGCACAGAGGGAGAGTTAAACAGCACAGAGAGGGGGACAGCACAGAGAGGGAGAGGGGAACAGCACAGAGAGAGAGTTAAGCAGCACAGAGAGAGAGAGGGACAGCACAGAGAGAGAGTTAAACAGCACAAAGAGAGAGAGAGTGACAGCACAGAGAGAGAGAGGGACAGCACAGAGAGAGAGAGGGGGACAACACAGAGAGAGAGAGGGGGACAGCACAGAGAGGGGGACAGCACAGAGAGAGAGGGGGACAACACAGAGAGAGAGGGGGACAACACAGAGAGAGAGGGGGACAGCACAGAGAGAGAGTTAAACAGCACAGAGAGAGAGAGGGACAGCACAGAGAGAGAGAGGGACAGCACAGAGAGAGAGAGGGACAGCACAGAGAGAGAGAGGGGGACAGCACAGAGAGAGAGAGGGGGACAGCACAGAGAGAGAGAGGGACAGCACAGAGAGAGAGAGGGACAGCACTGAGAGAGAGTTAAACAGCACAGAGAGAGAGTTAAACAGCACAGAGAGAGAGAGGGACAGCACAGAGAGAGAGAGGGGACAGCACAGAGAGAGAGAGGGACAGCACAGAGAGAGAGAGGGACAGCACAGAGAGAGAGTTAAACAGCACAGTGAGAGAGAGAGGGACAGCACAGAGAGAGAGGGTGACAACCTGGAGATAGAACATAGAACATTACAGCGCAGAACAGGCCCTTCGGCCCACGATGTTGCACCGACCAGTTAAAAAAAAAAACTGTGACCCTCCAACCTAAACCAATTTCTTTTCGTCCATGAACCTATCTACGGATCTCTTAAACGCCCCCAAACTAGGCGCATTTACAACTGATGCTGGCAGGGCATTCCAATCCCTCACCACCCTCTGGGTAAAGAACCTACCCCTGACATCGGTTCTATAACTACCCCCCCTCAATTTAAAGCCATGCCCCCTCGTGCTGGATTTCTCCATCAGAGGAAAAAGGCTATCACTATCCACCCTATCTAAACCTCTAATCATCTTATATGTTTCAATAAGATCCCCTCTTAGCCGCCGCCTTTCCAGCGAAAACAATCCCAAATCCCTCAGCCTCTCCTCATAGGATCTCCCCTCCATACCAGGCAACATCCTGGTAAACCTCCTCTGCACCCTCTCCAAAGCCTCCACATCCTTCCTGTAATGTGGGGACCAGAACTGCACACAGTACTCCAAGTGCGGCCGCACCAGAGTTGTGTACAGTTGCAACATAACGCTACGACTCCTAAATTCAATCCCCCTACCAATAAACGCCAAGACACCATATGCCTTCTTAACAACCTTATCTACTTGATTCCCAACTTTCAGGGATCTATGCACACATACACCTAGATCCCTCTGCTCCTCCACACTATTCAAAGTCCTCCCGTTAGCCCTATACTCAACACATCTGTTATTCCTACCAAAGTGAATTACCTCACACTTCTCCGCATTAAACTCCATCCGCCACCTCTCGGCCCAACTTTGCAACCTGTCTAAGTCTTCCTGCAAACTACGACACCCTTCCTCACTGTCTACCACACCACCGACTTTGGTGTCATCAGCAAATTTGCTAATCCACCCAACTATACCCTCATCCAGATCATTAATAAATATTACAAACAGCAGTGGCCCCAAAACATATCCCTGAGGTACACCACTTGTAACCGCACTCCATGATGAATATTTACTATCAACCACCACCCTCTGTTTCCTATCCGCTAGCCAATTCCTGATCCAATTTCCTAGATCACCCCCAATCCCATACATCTGCATTTTCTGCAGAAGCCTACCATGGTGAACCTTATCAAACGCCTTACTAAAATCCATATATACCACGTCCACTGCCTTGCCCCCATCCACCTCCTTGGTCACTTTCTCAAAAAACTCAATAAGGTTAGTAAGGCACGACCTACCTGCCACAAAACCATACTGACTATCACCTATCAATTCATTACTCTCCAAATAACTATAAATCCTATCCCTTATAATTTTTTCCAACATCTTGCCGACAACAGAAGTGAGACTCACCGGTCTATAATTCCCGGGGAAGTCTCTGTTCCCCTTCTTAAACAATGGGACAACATTCGCTAACCTCCAATAGAGAAACCGACCCCCACAAACCCGTCCTGCACAACACCCCAACCCAGGGTCACAACCCCATCCCCGGGTCACAACCCCATTCCCCCACAAATGAGCCAGGGTCACCCCCATCCTCAGAGGGGACAGGGTCATTACTTCCTGTGCTCAGAGGTCCAGCCCAGGTTGAATGTGACCACCCCCCGGAACTTTTCTGGGCATATTATGACCCTTGAACAGCCTTCATTTGTAACAAAGGTCCTGACCCCTGACCCCTCGCCCAGCCCTCACCAGGGTTCAGATACCCCCAGCCTTTACTCTCAATGTGCACTGCTTGTCTCGTCCCACAGGGCCCATTGAGACTCCTGG
This sequence comes from Mustelus asterias, assembly GCF_964213995.1. Classification (NCBI taxonomy): domain Eukaryota; kingdom Metazoa; phylum Chordata; class Chondrichthyes; order Carcharhiniformes; family Triakidae; genus Mustelus; species Mustelus asterias. Next base: position 1,044,216 of record NC_135802.1, read on the forward strand.
AGCGAATGCTGCTTCCCAGACTCTTACCTGCCGATGTTTCAGGTATTCCAGCGCAATGCCGACATTCTGCAACTTGTGGAATCGCATCCGGCCTTTCTCCCGGGGCTGTCAGAGGAAAGGACACTGGTCACTCAGCTTCACAATGACATCAGCTGCCTTGAGGTCACTCTCACACTGTCCCTGTACAGGGTCCGTCACTCTCACACTGTCCCTGTACAGGGTCCGTCACTCTCACACTGTCCCTGTACAGTGTCTGTCACTCTCACACTATCTCTCTACAGTGTCCGTCACTCTCACACTGTCCCTGTACAGTCTCCATCACTCTCACACTGTCCCTGTACAGTGTCTGTCACTCTCACACTATCTCTCTACAGTGTCCGTCACTCTCACACTGTCCCTGTACAGTGTCTGTCACTCTCACACTGTCCCTGTACAGTGTCTGTCACTCTCACACTATCTCTCTACAGTGTCCGTCACTCTCACACTGTCCCTGTACAGTGTCTGTCACTCTCACACTATCTCTCTACAGTGTCCGTCACTCTCACACTGTCCCTGTACAGTGTCTGTCACTCTCACACTGTCCCTGTACAGTGTCTGTCACTCTCACACTATCTCTCTACAGTGTCCGTCACTCTCACACTGTCCCTGTACAGTGTCTGTCACTCTCACACTATCTCTCTACAGTGTCCGTCACTCTCACACTGTCCCTGTACAGTGTCCGTCACTCTCACACTGTCCCTGTACAGTGTCCGTCACTCTCACTGTCCCTGTACAGTCTCCATCACTCTCACACTGTCCCTGTACAGTGTCCGTCACTCTCACACTGCCCCTGTCCAGGGTCCGTCACTCTCACACTGTCCCTGTACAGTGTCCGTCACTCTCACACTGTCCCTGTACAGTGTCCATCACTCTCACACTGTCCCTGTACAGTGTCTGTCACTCTCACTGTCCCTGTACAGTGTCTGTCACTCTCACACTGTCCCTGTACAGTGTCTGTCACTCTCACACTGCCCCTGTACAGTGTCTGTCACTCTCACTGTCCCTGTACAGGGATACAGGACGGGAGACATACGGGACGGGGGAGATACGGGATGGGGGGGACATACAGGAGGAAGGATGAGATATGGGACTGGGGAAAGATACGGAACGAGGGTGTGATACGGGACAGGGGTGAGATACGGGACTGGGGGTGAGATAAATTAAGGGAAGGATAGGTAAATTTTTGAACAGTAATTTTAAGGCAAGGATAGATACATTTTTGAACAGGAAAGGAATTAAGGGTTATGGTGAGCGGGCGGGTAAGTGGAGCTGAGTCCACAAAAAGATCAGCCATGATCTTATTGAATGGCGGAGCAGGCTCGAGGGGCCAGATGGCCTACTCCTGCTCCTAGTTCTTATGCTCTTATACTGGACAGAGGGTGTGATACGGGACAGGGGGTGAGATACAGGAGAAGGGGTGAGATATGGGACGGGGGGAGATACAGGAAGAGGGGTGAGAGGGAGAGATACAGGATGGGGAAGATACGGGATGGGGGGAGAAACGGGATGGTGGCAGATATGGGGCGGGGGGAGATACGGGACGGGGGGGAGATACGGGACGGGGGGAGATACGGGACGGGGGGAGGTACGGGACGGGGGGAGGTACGGGACGGGGGGAGGTACGGGACGGGGGGAGGTACCTGACAGACGGAGGATACGGGACAGGGGGAGATACAGGACAGGAGAGATACAGGACAGGGGGATGATACGGGACAGGAGGGAGATACAGGAGGAGGGGAAAGATACGGGACGGGTGGGATACGGGACGGGGAGATACAGGAGGATGGGTAGATATGGGACGGGGGGGTACAGGACAGGGGAGGTATGGAACAAGGGAGATACAGGACGGGGGAGATATGGGATGGGGGAGATACGCGACAGTGGGAGATATGGGACGGGGAAGATACAGGACGGGGGGATGATACGGAACAGGAGGGAGATATGCGACGGGGGTAAGATACGGGACGGGGGAGATACAGGACTGGGGGAGATACAGGACGGGGAAGAGATATAGGACGGGGGAGAGATACAGGATGGGGGAGAGATACAGGATGGGGGGAGATACTGGACGGGGGGAGATACAGGACAGGGGGGAGATACGGGATGGGGGGAGATACGGGATGGGGGGGGAGATACGGGGTGGGGGGGAGATACGGGATGGGGGGGGATACGGGACGGGGGCAGATACGGGACGGGGTAATTGCCTCTCAGGAGCAATGTTTTTTATGCCTAGCTGGATGGTTTCCGCGGCTTTGGAAAGGGTGGAGTTATTTGACTATTTGAGTTATGAGTCAGCAGCAGCTTTGAGCTAGAAATTAATTTAAGACTGCCTGTTAAATGCTGATTATCCTCTTCCTTTGATCCCATTCAGCAATATAAAATGTCAGGCTGGTGAATAGTGACGACAATGAGTCAGCCATGTCTGTACGGGAGGAAATGAATAATGTCCGTGTTTCTGCACACAGCCAGCTGCACAGAGTCTCCATAAATATTATAGACCACACCCTTTAAACAATGACTTTAAACACTGGCAACTCAACTCCAACAATGACATGCTTTTTCAAATTATGAGGGTGTGTCTGTGTGTGTGAGGGCATGAGTGAGTGTATCTGCGTGTGAGTGTGTGAAAGTGTGTGTTAGGGAGCGTGTGAGTGTGTGTCTGCGTGTGTGTGTGTCTCTGTCTGTGTGAGTGAGTGAGCGAGTGTGTGTGTGTGTGTGTGAGGGTGTGTGTGGCTGAAGGTGTGTGTCTGTCTATGTGAAGATGTGTCAGTGTGTGTGCGTGTCTCAGTGTTTGTGTGTGTGTGTGAGGGTGTGTGTGAGGGTGTATCAATGTCTGTGTGTGTGTGAGGGTGTGTGCGAGTGTGTGAGTTGTGTATCAGGGTGTGTGTGTATGGGTTTGTGTGTCAGGGTGTGTGTGTATGGGTTTGTGTGTCAGGGTGTGTGTATATGGGTTTGTGTGTCAGGGTGTGTGTGTGTGTCTGTTCTGTGTATGTGGTGTGTGTCTGAAAGGGACAAATACGGAAAACCAAACACTCATACAATCAGATCAGGAACTCAGGAAGGGTTTGGATCCATTGGGATTGCGTACAGTGGGAGTGAACAGGGAGGGGTTTGGATCCATTGGAATGCGTACAATGGGAGTGAACGGGAAGGTATTTGGGTCCATTGGGATTGTGTACAGTGGGACTGAATGGGAAGGGGTTTGGATCCATTGGGATGTGTATAGTGGGAATGAACAGGAAGGGATTTGGATCCATTGGGAGTGTGTACAGTGGAAGTGAACAGGAAGGGATTTGGGTCCTTTGGGATAGTGTACAGTGTGTGTGAACGGGAAGGGATTTGGATCCACTGGGATTGTGTACAGTGGGAGTGAACGGGAAGGGATTTGGGTCCATTGGGATTGTGCACAGTAGGAACGAACGGGAAGAGATTTGGTTCCATTGGGATTGTGTACAGTGGGAGTGAACAGGAAGGGGTTTGGATCCATTGGGATTGTGCACAGTGGGAGTGATTGGGAAGGGGTTTGGATGTCATGGGATTGCGTACAGTGGGAGTAAATGGGAAGGGGCTTGGATCCATTGGGATTGTGTACAGTGGGAGTGAACGGGAAGGGGTTTGAATCAATTGGGATTGCGTACAGTGAGAGTGAACGGGAAGGGGTTTGGAACCATTGGAATTGGGTAGAGTGGGAGTGAATGGGAAGGGGTTTGGTTCCATTGGGATTGTGCACAGTGGGAGTGAATGGGAAGGGCTTTGATTCCATTGGGATTGTGTACTGTGGGAGTGAACGAGAAGGGGTTTGGGTCCATTGGGATTGTGCACAGTGGGAGTGAATGGGAAGGGCTTTGATTCCATTGGGATTGTGTAAAGTGGGAGTGAACGGGAAGGGGTTTGGGTCCATTGGGATTGTGTACGGTGGGAGTGAACAGGAAGGGGTTTGGGTCCATTGGGATTGTGTAAAGTGGGAGTGAACGGGAAGGGGTTTGGGTCCATTGGGATTGTGTACGGTGGGAGTGAACAGGAAGGGGTTTGGGTCCATTGGGATTGTGCACAGTGGGAGTGAATGGGAAGGGCTTTGATTCCATTGGGATTGTGTAAAGTGGGAGTGAACGGGAAGGGGTTTGGGTCCATTGGGATTGTGTAAAGTGGGAGTGAACGGGAAGGGGTTTGGGTCCATTGGGATTGTGTACGGTGGGAGTGAACAGGAAGGGGTTTGGGTCCATTGGGATTGTGCACAGTGGGAGTGAATGGGAAGGGCTTTGATTCCATTGGGATTGTGTAAAGTGGGAGTGAACGGGAAGGGGTTTGGGTCCATTGGGATTGTGTAAAGTGGGAGTGAACGGGAAGGGGTTTGGGTCCATTGGGATTGTGTACGGTGGGAGTGAACAGGAAGGGGTTTGGGTCCATTGGGATTGTGCACAGTGGGAGTGAATGGGAAGGGCTTTGATTCCATTGGGATTGTGTAAAGTGGGAGTGAACGGGAAGGGGTTTGGGTCCATTGGGATTGTGTACGGTGGGAGTGAACAGGAAGGGGTTTGGGTCCATTGGGATTGTGCACAGTGGGAGTGAATGGGAAGGGCTTTGATTCCATTGGGATTGTGTAAAGTGGGAGTGAACGGGAAGGGGTTTGGGTCCATTGGGATTGTGTACGGTGGGAGTGAACAGGAAGGGGTTTGGGTCCATTGGGATTGTGTACGGTGGGAGTGAACAGGAAGGGGTTTGGGTCCATGCACTAAACGTGTTTCTGGATTCCATTGACCAATTCTCCCCACCCCATTTCCTCAGGTCTGGGGTTTGACATGAAATGTGACACCTGATCCTGCCTACCACTAAACCAGCCCTCAGTATTTTGCATCAAATACACTTGTGCAATATTTGCCGTTAAATATTTGACCCTGAGCAGCCTGGAGGTATATCCAATGTAAAGTCACACCAGCTCTCTGGATATATCCCCAAGGCTGTTTTTATTATCTAGGTTTTGTATGGAAGTAGCAATGATGGCTCTGCACAGATCCTTCATGTGTTTTACTCTCACTCGTGAGAAACCAGTTGCAGCTCACAGTTTTCGAGGATAAATGTATCTTGTAAACCAGCTAATCCTCTCCAATGGCAGGAGGCAAACTACCAGCTCTTCAGAGAGGGCAATGTCTGGGAATTCTACTGTTCATCTCCAGCTCCCCATCCCTTCCTTTCATCTCTCAGTCTAGTCAGCAGCCTGAGCAAGATACCCATCCCAGAGGGAGTCATGCTCCAGGGTGGCTTTGAACAGTTGTGTGGTGTTTAATACCTGTCGACTGCAACTCCCGAGGGCTGCTGTCACTGACAGGCTAAATCTGCTTTGCTACACCACCATATTAAGTAAGCTGCTGGCTCTTTCTTTGGATCTACAATGGAACTCATGCTAACATGCAGCACTCACTCAATCCACACCACCACAAACACACATGAAATTAGCAGATGTGTTAGAGCTGATATGTCAGTGCAGCATCTCCAGAAACACTGGTATCTATCCCAACAAAACATTTCAGCTTCCAATCGAGAGAAGTATGCAGAACTGCAACAACTTCCGGCTTTAACTTCAGATGTGTCTCTGCAGCGCTGGGCATTTCATGGAACTTGCTTTGAGATAAATCCAGACGCTCAGGAAGAAGCGGTGACAATGCTGTTCCTGGGAATGGGACGCCAGTGAATTGGGAGATACTGCAGCCTTGTTTCCTTCATGCAGAGAGAGGTTCCGGGCAAACACACTCACCAGTCGCAAATACTTCACATGCCGCTCCTTCTGCTACCGGAAAGAGCAGTGCAGGAAGGGGCACAGGCCAGAGGATAAAGGGCAAAGGTCAGAGGTAAGGGTACATTTTAGCAAACAACAGAAAAGGATCAATTACAAAGCAGGAAAAACATCAAAAAGCACCAACTCAGGAACCCAACTCCAATTCTAGCTCCATCTCAGGGGAGTCCTGTAGCACCTCCAGCAGCCTCTGGACTACCTAACAAGGCTATTCCTTCAAAATTTGCTGTAAGGAATCGCAAAATAATCAGCTGAGTAAGGAAGGTTCAACGAACTTCAATCACCTCCATCAACTAGAATCTGTTTGATGGAGGTGACATTGTTTAGGCCAATTACTGACCTCCATTAGTGTTCCTCTAAAAGATTTGTAGAAAATCCCAGTTAGAAAAATCCTGACAGCCCCATCAATCCTCTGAACCTAATTTCATCAGGTTGTACAATTTTACAGCACAAAGAGACCCTTTGGCCCAGCGCATCTGTGCCAGCCATCTAGCCCCTATCCCAATCCCATTTTCCGGCACTTGGTCCGTAGCCTTGTGTGCGATGGTGCTTCAAGGTCTCATCTAAATGCTTCTTAAACGCTGTGCGAGTTCCCGCCTCGATCATCCTTTCAGGCAGCGAGTTCCAGATTCCCACCCCCCACTGGGTGAAAAAGAATTTCATCAAAACCCCTCTAAATCTCCATCCCCTTACCTTAAATCTCCGCCCCCCAGTTATTGATTCCTCTACAAAGGGGAAATGTTCCTTCCTATGTACCCAGTTCCTGACCTAATACAGGGTAAAAATTCAAAATTTTCTGATGATACCAAACTTGGAGGAGTGGCCAACAGTGAGGATGATACAGATTAGCTGCAACAGGTTAGATAGACTCACAGAATGGGCAAACTAGTGACAGAGGGATTGAATACAGAGATGTGTGAGGTGATGCATTTTGGCAGCAAGGATCTAGAGCGGCAAATATAGAGTTACACAGTTCTGAAGAGTGCAGGAAGAGAGGGAGCTGGGGGTTTGTGTACCCAGATCATTAAAGGTGTCAGGACATATTGTGGGAGTGGTTACCAAAGCATTTGAGATCCTGGGTTTCATAACCAGGGAATTACAGACCAGTGTAGGGAAATTATTGGAGTCTATAATCAAGCATAGGATGATTGAACACCTTGATAACTTTTCAGTTAACCAGAGAGAGCCAGCATGGATTCATGACAGGTAGGTCATACCTGACAAACCTGATTAAATTTTCTGAAGAGGGGCGATGGTAGCAGCGGGGAATGTCTATGGATGTTGTTTATATGAACTTCCAGAAGGCCTTTCATAAAGTCCCCCCATAAGAGACTGTTAACGAAGGTAGAAACCCAAGGAATTGAGGGAAAATTACTAACATGGCTGGGAAATTGAACAAAGAACAAAGAGTCCAGCACAGGAACTGACCCTTCAGCCCACCAAACCTGTCCCGGCACATGACACCTTTCTAAACTAAGGACCTTTTGCCTCTACACGGTCCCTATCCCTCTATTCCCTCCCTATTCATGCATCTGTCAAGATGCCTCTTAAACGTTGCTATTGTATCTGCTTCTACCCCCTCCTCTGGCAGCGCATTCCAGGCACTTACCCCCCTCTGTGTAAAAAGCTTGCCTCTCACATCTCCTTTAAACTTTCTCTCTTTTAACTTGAACCTTTGCCCCTTAATAATTGACATTTCCACCCTGGGAAAAGACTCTGACTAACAATTCTACCCATACCTCTTATAAGTTTGTAAACCTCTATCAGGTCGCCCCTCAGACTCCAATGCTCAAGTGAAAACAAAGCAAGTTTGTCCAAACTCTTCTCATAGCCAATTCTTTCAAACCAGGCAACATCCTGGTAAATATTTTTTGTACCTCTCCAAAGTCTCCTCATCCTTCTGGTAGTGTGGCACCAGAACTGTACACAATATTCCAAATGTGGCCTAATTAAAGTTGTATAAGCTGCAACATGACTTGCTAATTTTTATACATTTACTGCATACGTCCCTCCTGCATTAGACTTTCCAAAATGCATCACCACGCATTTATCTGGATTAAATTCCATCTGTTATTTCTCTGCCCAAGTCTCCAGCCTATCTATATCCTGTTGTATTCTCTGTCAATCCTTCTCACCATCCACAGCTCCCCCAATCTTTGCGTCGTCATCAAACTTACTAATCAGACCACCTCTGATCTCCTGCAAATCATTTATATATGTTGCAAACAACAGGGGTCCCAGCATTGATCCCTGTGGAACACCACTGATCATAGATCTCCAGGCAGAAGAATATCCTTCCACCGCTAGCCTCTGTCTTCTATGACCGAGCCAGATCTGTGTCTATCGTACCAGCTCACCGCAGATCCCATGTGACCTTCTATATCAGCCTGACATGAGAGACCTTGTCAAAAGCCTTGCTAAAGTTCATGCAGACAACATCCACTGCCCTACCCTCATCAGTCATCTTTGTCTCTTCTTCAAAAACCTCAATCAAGTTTTTGAGACACAACCTCTCCCGCACAAAGCCATGATTCTCCCAAAGAAATGATACCTGGACTTCAGGAATTTAACTCTGAGGAGAGATTATACAAATTAGGCTGTTTTTTCTAGAATTTCAAAGGTTAAAGTTGATCTAATCAAAGTCTTCACAGAAAGACAGGAAAAGACAGATAGATAAAGATAAACTACTTCCACTGGTTGGAGATTCCAGAACTAGGGGCCATAGTCTAAACATTCGGGCCACAGTGTACAGGAGAGAGTTGGGAAGCACTTCGACACACACAGGGTGCCAGAGGTTTAGAACTCTTCCACAAACGGCAGTAGGTAGAAAGATAGAAACTAGGAGTAGGAGGAGGCCATTCGGCCCTTCGAGCCTGTTGCGCCATTCATTTTGATCAGAGCTGATCATTGAATTCAATGTCCTGATCTCCCTTCCCCCCCCATATCCCTTGGTCCAAGAGCTATATCTAATTTCTTCTTGAAATCACACAATGTTTTGCCTCAACTACATTCTGTGGGAGTGAATTCCACACATTCACCACCCTCTGGGTGAAGAAATTTCTCCTCACCTCAGTTAAAGAACAAAGAACAATACAGCACAGGAACAGGCCCTTCGGCCCTCCAAGCCCCCGCCGCTCCCTGGTCCAAACTAGACCATTCTTTTGTATCCCTCCGTTCCCACTCCGTTCATATGGCTATCTGGTTAAGTCTTAAACCAGACTTAACCAGCACCTTGCCCGGCAGCGCATTCCAGGCCCCCACCACCCTCTGTGTAAAATACATCCTTCTGATATCCGTGTTAAACCTCACCCCCCTCACCTTGAACCTATGACCCCTCGTGAACGTCACCACCGACCTGGGAAAAAGCTTCCCACCGTTCACCCTATCTATGCCTTTCATAATTTTATACACCTCTATTAGGTCAGCCCTCATCCTCCGTCTTTCCAGGGAGAACAACCCCAGTTTACCCAATCTCTCCTCATAACTAAGCCCTTCCATACCAGGCAACATCCTGGTAAACCTCCTCTGCACTCTCTCTAAAGCCTCCACGTCCTTCTGGTAGTGTGGCGACCAGAACTGGACGCAGTATTCCAAATGCGGCCGAACCAACGTTCTATACAACTGCAACATCAGACCCCAACTTTTATACTCTATGCCCTGTCCTATAAAGGCAAGCATGCCATATGCCTTCTTCACTACCTTCTCCACCTGTGACGTCACCTTCAAGGATCTGTGGACTTGCACACCTAGGTCCCTTTATGGTTCTGCCATTTATCGTATAGCTCCCCCCTACGTTAGTTCTACCAAAATTCATCACTTCGCATTTATCTGGATTGAACTCCATCTGCCATTTCTTTGCCCAAATTTCCAGCCTATCTATATCCATCTGGAGCCTCTGACAATGTTCCTCACGATCTGCAAGTCCAGCCATTTTCGTGTCGTCCGCAAACTTACTGATCACCCCAGTTACACCTTCTTCCAGATCGTTTATATAAATCACAAACAGCAGGGGTCCCAATACAGAGCCCTGCGGAACACCACTAGTCACAGGCCTCCAGCCAGAAAAAGACCCATCCACTACCACCCTCTGTCTTCTGTGACCAGCCAGTTCTCCACCCATCTAGCCACCTCCCCCTTTATCCCATGAGATCCAACCTTTTTCACCAGCCTACCATGAGGGACTTTTGTCAAACGCTTTACTAAAGTCCATCTAGACGACATCCACGGCCCTTCCCTCGTCAACCATTCTGGTCACTTCTTCAAAAAACTCCACCAGGTTAGTGAGGCGTGACCTCCCTCTCACAAAACCATGCTGACTATCGTGAATGAGTTTATTCCTTTCTAAATGCGCATATATCCTATCTCTAAGAATCCTCTCCAACAACTTCCCTACCACAGACGTCAAGCTCACCGACCTATACTTTCCCGGGTTATCCTTCCTACCCTTCTTAAATAACGGGACCACATTAGCTATCCTCCAATCCTCTGGGACCTCACCTGTGTCCAGTGACGAGACAAAGATTTGCGTCAGAGACCCAGCGATTTCGTCTCTCGTCTGCCTGAGCAGCCTTGGATAGATTCCATCAGGCCCTGGGGATTTGTCAGTCTTTATATTCCCTAAAAAATCTCACACTTCCTCCCTTGTAATGGAGATTTTCGCTAACGGGTCAACACTCCCCTCCGAGACACTCCCAGTCAACACATCCCTCTCATTTGTGAATAGCGACGCAAAGTATTCATTTAGGATCTCCCCTACTTCTTTGGGTTCTAAGCATAATTCCCCACTTTTGTCCCTGAGAGGTCCGATTTTTTCCCTGACAGCCCTTTTGTTCCTAACGTATGAATAAAATGCCTTGGGATTCTCCTTAATCCTGTCTGCCAAGGACATTTCGTGACCCCTTTTTGCCCTTCTAATTCCTCGTTTGCGTTCTTTCCTACTTTCTTTGTATTCCTCCAGAGCTCCCTCCGTTTTTAGCTGCCTGGACCTAACGTACGCCTCTCTTTTCTTTTTGACCAATCCCTCAATTTCCCTGGTTATCCACGGTTCTCGAATCCTACCCTTCCTATCCTTCTTTTTTACAGTCACATGCCTATCCTGCAGCCCTAACAACTGTTCCTTAATAGACTCCCACATGCCAGATGTGGATTTACCTTCAAATAGCCTCTCCCAATCAACAGCTGCCAATTTCTGCCTAATCCCACTAAAGTTAGCCTTCCCCCAATCCAACACCTCACCCTTGGGACACCACTCATCCTTTTCCATCACTGTCCTAAAGCTAACAGAATTGTGGTCACTATTTGCCACATGTTCCCCTACCGAAACTTTGAAGACCTGACCAGGCTCATTCCCCAGTACTAGGTCCAGTATAGCCCCCTCTCTAGTCGGGCTATCTACATATTGTTTCAAAGAACCTTCCTGTACGCATTTTACAAATTCCACCCCATTCAGACTCCCAGCCCTACACGATTTCCAGTCTATACCAGGGAAATTGAAGTCTCCCACTACAACAACCCTATTTTTCCTGCACCTATCCATTATCTCCTGACATATCCGTTCTTCCACTTCCCTTGGGCTGTTGGGGGGCCTGTAGTATACCCCCAACATAGTGACTGCGCCCTTCCTGTTTCTGAGCTCCACCCACAGTGACTCGTTACACGACCCCTCTGAATTGTCCTCCCTCTGCACCGCTGTAATATGCTCTCTAACTAATACTGCTACTCCCCCACCTCTTTTGGCCCCTCCTCTGTCTCGCCTAAAACACTTGTACCCCGGAATATTCAGCTGCCAGTCCTGTCCCTCTTTCAACCAAGTCTCTGTCACCGCAACCACATCCAAATTCCTCGTCAGCATTAAGGCCCTAAGTTCGTCTGTCTTACCTGCTACACTCCTTGCATTGAAGTAGATGCACTCCAGACCTCCAGGCCCAGTGAGGTCATCCTCCCCCAGAGTGCTCTTCTTCTTTGCCAGCCTTGTCCTGGCCCTAAGCTCGTCCCCAGCCTCTACACTTGTAGACATAATTTTTTGATCCCCACCCCCCTGCCATATTCGTTTAAACCCACCTGAACTGCACTAGCAAAACTCCCAGCCAGGATATTCGTGCCTTTCCAATTTAGTTGTGACCCATCCTTCTTGTACAGGTGCCCTCCTCTCTTGAAAACTTCCCAGTGATCCAGGAATATGAAGCCCTCCCTCCTGGACCAGTCCTTTAGTCAAGTGTTCAATTGTACTATCTCCCTATTCCTAGCCTCACTGGCCCTAGGCATTGGGAGCAGCCCAGAGATTGCCACCCTGGAGGCCCTACTTTTTAGCCTATTTCCCAACTCCCTGAATTGCTCTCGTAGGATCTCCCTGCTCTTCCTATCTACGTCATTTGCACCAATGTGTACAATGACATCCGTTTCTTTATCCTCCCCTTTTAACATGCCTCCTATCCGCTCGGAGACATCCAGTACCCCAGCACCAGGTAGGCAGACTAACATCCTGGAGTCCCGTTCGCACCCACAGAATCGCCTGTCCGTGCCTCTAACTGACGCGTCCCCCACCACTATTGCTCTCCTAATCCCTCTCTTTCCTTTCCGGGCCACAGAGCCTGACTCTGTGCCAGTGACCTGGTCACTGTGGCTTACCCCTGGAGAGTCATCCTCCTCCACACTATCCAAAACAATATACCTGTTTTGGAGTGGGACAACTACAGGTGACCCCTCCACTAATTGCTCACTCCCCTCCCCTCTCACACCTGTCGCCGAGCCCTTCCTATTATGAGAGACAGCCACTGGAGTACTCTCTGGTACGTTACCCTTATGACCTTTACTCCTCCTAACTGTGACCCACGTGTCTACCCCCTGAGGCCCCGGTGTAACTACTTGCCTATAACTCATGTCTATTTGTCTCTCATTCTCCCTGACTAGACTAAGGTCATTAAGCCGCTGCTCCAGTTCCCTGATGCGGTCCCTCAGGAGCTGCAGTTCCACGCATCTGGCGCAAATGTGAACCTCCGGGCGGCTAGGTGTTTCCAGGAACTCCCACAGCCCACACCGGAAGCACCAAACTGGCCTGTCACTCATAGCTACCCTTTTCCTTTATAGGGATGGAAAAGAAAAAAAAACTTACCCCGCTTCGCCCTTTCCCCCGAAGCCCTGTGAGCCAAAGCCCTTACAGCTCACGCTCTGCTCCCTGCTCACTCCACTGCCCGCTCCCGACGCTGCCCGCTCAAAAGTGCGGCCTGCTTTTAAACCCTCCAAAAACCTTCCCACGCTTCTCCTAGGCCTACTTCCGGTTTTGGAAAAAAAACCCTCCGATTTTTAACACAAATTTAACTGAAAAATAAATAAATCAAATGCAGAAACACACTCCCTTCCCCTCAGCCTGCTTCTTTGTAAAAGGTTTACTCCCCCAATTTATCTATCTCAGATTTAAAATTGGCAATTGCGTCAACTGCCACAAAAACGGGAAATGCTGGAAGATCTCAGCCGGTCTGACAGTGTCTGTGGAGAGAGAATAGAGCCAATGTTTCGAGTCTGGATGACGCTTTGCACCTGACTCGAAAGGGTGGAATGGCCTACTCCTGTTCCTATTTTCTATGTTTCTGAACAAAGACCCCAGCCATTGGCTCATCTGCAAGGTTTTCTCTTGTGGGGGAATGTAGAATTAGGGGTCACTGTTTAAAAAGAAGGGGTTGCTCAGTGAAAACAGAGGTAAGTAGAAATGATTTCTCTGAGAGAGTAGTATATCGATGGAACTCTCTTCCTGAAAAGGCGATGCAAGCGGATTTTTAAGGCGGAGATGGATAGATTTTTGGTAAGCAAGGGGGTGATAGGCAGGATCAGTTTGAGGTTACTGTCAGATCAGCCATGATCTTATTGAAGGGCAGAGCAGGCTTGAGGGGCTGAATGGCCTACTCCTGCTCCTTGTTCATATGTTCACACATGAGCCTTCAACTCTCAAACAAACTGATTCCTCTTCTGACCCTACAATAACCCGCTCCAACCTCTTAAAACTAGTCTGCACACAATATCCTGCCCCAGATTCAGGGTTAGTCTCAGGGGTTAAAGATAATCAAACCATCCTGCAGAGAGAGGTTAAAAAATCCAACATGCTCCCAGTCCCAATAACAGCCACAGCCTCACACACCCCACAGTTCGGAGTCTAAGAGTGAGCCCTCGGACAGGCTGAGGCGATGAGTGTGAACAGCTGGGTGTGGATATGGGCTGGTTCATTCGGAATGGTTAGCTGCACCGTGTTGGGTTTAATTTCAAGGCGGTTATTTGGAACCTCTATTCCAAAATGGGAAATGCAAAGCTGGGGTTAGTTTGCAAAAAGCTGAACGTTTTTGGGGCTTACCAAGGAATCACCCGACAGAACTTCAAGTAGAGAAATCAGGTTATGTCCATCTCGCAAATCTTCATAAAGATCATCGATACTGCGATGTGCCTGTGAAAATAGACAAATTCATTCAGGTTACCAGTTGCACCATCAACACAAACCCAACACCAACCCTCATAGCAATGTAGAAACCACCAGAACTGACCAAGAACCCACACCAAGCATCAACATCGCGATCAGAGAAACAACCGCAGCCCAAAACTCACCCAACTCAACCCCGAATAAAGAACAATCTGGGGGACTCCAACTGACCCATACACCCTGACCCAAACTGACCCTAAACTGACCCTAACTGACCCATACACCCTGACCCAAACTGACCCTAAACTGACCCCAAACTGACCCCAAACTGACCCCAACTGCCCATACACCCTCTACCCAAACTGATCCTAAACTGACCCCAAACTGACCCAAAGCTGACCCCAACTGACCCATACACCCTGTCCCCAAACTGACTACAACTGACCCATTCACCCTGACCCCAAACTGACCCAACTGACCCCAACTGACCCCAAACTGACCCCAACTGACACATACACCCTGACCCCAAGCTGACTACAACTGACCCTACCTGACACATACACCCTGACCCCAAACTGACCCCCAAACTGACCCCAACTGACACATACACCCTGTCCCCAAACTGACTCAAAGAACAAAGAACAATACAGCACAGGAACAGGCCCTTCGGCCCTCCAAGCCTGCGCCGCTCATGTGCCCAACTCGACCATTCTTTTGTATCCCTCTATTCCCAGTCTGTTCATGTGGCTATCTAGACAAGTCTTAAACAATCCCAGCGTGTCCGCCTCAATCACCTTGCTTGGTAGTGCATTCCAGGCCCCCACCACCCTCTGTGCAAAGTACGTCCCCCTGACATCTGTGTTGAACCTTGTCCCCCTCACCTTGAACCCGTGACCCCTTGTGTTCGTCACCTCCGACCTGGGAAAAAGCTTTCCACTGTCCACCCTATCTATGCCCTTCATAATTTTATACACTTCTATTAGGTCGCCACTCATCCTCCGTCTTTCCAGGGAGAACAACCCCAGTTTACCCAATCTCTCCTCATAGCTAAGACCCCTCATACCAGGCAACATCCTGGTAAACCTTCTCGGTACTCTCTCCTCTCGGTTCCTCTCTCTCTCTTGATTCCTCTCTCCCTCTCGGTTCCTGTCTCTCTCTCGGTTTCTCACTTTCTTTCTCAGTTCCTCTCTCTCTCTCAGTTCCACTCTCTCTCTCTCGATTCCTTTCTCTCTCTCGGTTTCTCTCTCTCTCGCGGTTCCTCTCTCTCTCTCGATTCCACTCTCTCTCTCGGTTCCTCTCTCTCTCGGTTCCTCTCTCTCTCGGTTCCTCTCTCTCTCTCTCGGTTCCTCTCTCTCTCGCGGTTCCTCTCTCTCTCTCGATTCCACTCTCTCTCTCGGTTCCTCTCTCTCTCTCGGTTCCTCTCTCTCTCGGTTCCTCTCTCTCTCGGTTCCTCTCTCTCTCTCGGTTCCTCTCTCTCTCGCGGTTCCTCTCTCTCTCTCGATTCCACTCTCTCTCTCGGTTCCTCTCTCTCTCTCGGTTCCTCTCTCTCTCTCGATTCCACTCTCTCTCTCGGTTCCTCTCTCTCTCTCGGTTCCTCTCTCTCTCGGTTCCTCTCTCTCTCGGTTCCTCTCTCTCTCTCGGTTCCTCTCTCTCTCGCGGTTCCTCTCTCTCTCTCGATTCCACTCTCTCTCTCGGTTCCTCTCTCTCTCTCGGTTCCTCTCTCTCTCGATTCCACTCTCTCTCTCGGTTCCTCTCTCTCTCTCCGGTTCCTCTCTCTCTCAGTTCCTCTCTCTCTCTCGGTTCCTCTCTCTATCTCGGTTCCTCTCTCTCTCTCGGTTCCTCTCTCTCTCTCGGTTCCTCTCTCTCTCTCTCGGTTCCTCTCTCTCTCTCTCGGTTCCTCTCTCTCTCTCTCGGTTCCTCTCTCTCTCTCTCGGTTCCTCTCTCTCTCTCTCGGTTCCTCTCTCTCTCTCTCGGTTCCTCTCTCTCTCTCTCGGTTCCTCTCTCTCTCTCTCGGTTCCTCTCTCTCTCTCTCGGTTCCTCTCTCTCTCTCTCGGTTCCTCTCTCTCTCTCTCGGTTCCTCTCTCTCTCTCTCGGTTCCTCTCTCTCTCTCTCGGTTCCTCTCTCTCTCTCTCGGTTCCTCTCTCTCTCTCTCGATTCTCTCTCTCTCTCTCGGTTCCTCTCTCTCTCTCTCGGTTCCTCTCTCTCTCTCTCGGTTCCTCTCTCTCTCTCTCGGTTCCTCTCTCTCTCTCTCGGTTCCTCTCTCTCTCTCTCGGTTCCTCTCTCTCTCTCGGTTCCTCTCTCTCTCTCGGTTCCTCTCTCTCTCTCTCGGTTCCTCTCTCTCTCTCTCGGTTTCTCTCTCTCTCTCTCGGTTCCTCTCTCTCTCTCGGTTCCTCTCTCTCTCTCGGTTCCTCTCTCTCTCTCTCGGTTCCTCTCTCTCTCTCGGTTCCTCTCTCTCTCTCTCGGTTCTCTCTCTCTCTCTCGGTTCCTCTCTCTCTCTCTCGGTTCCTCTCTCTCTCTCTCGGTTCCTCTCTCTCTCTCTCGGTTCCTCTCTCTCTCTCTCGGTTCCTCTCTCTCTCTCTCGGTTCCTCTCTCTCTCTCTCGGTTCCTCTCTCTCTCTCTCGGTTCCTCTCTCTCTCTCTCGGTTCCTCTCTCTCTCTCTCGGTTCCTCTCTCTCTCTCTCGGTTCCTCTCTCTCTCTCTCGGTTCCTCTCTCTCTCTCTCGGTTCCTCTCTCTCTCTCTCGGTTCCTCTCTCTCTCTCTCGGTTCCTCTCTCTCTCTCTCGGTTCCTCTCTCTCTCTCTCGGTTCCTCTCTCTCTCTCTCGGTTCCTCTCTCTCTCTCTCGGTTCCTCTCTCTCTCTCTCGGTTCCTCTCTCTCTCTCTCGGTTCCTCTCTCTCTCTCTCGGTTCCTCTCTCTCTCTCTCGGTTCCTCTCTCTCTCTCTCGGTTCCCTCTCTCTCTCTCGGTTCCTCTCTCTCTCTCGGTTCCTCTCTCTCTCTCTCGGTTCCTCTCTCTCTCTCTCGGTTCTCTCTCTCTCTCTCGGTTCCTTTCTCTCTCTCTCGGTTCCTCTCTCTCTCTCTCGGTTCCTCTCTCTCTCTCTCGGTTCCTCTCTCTCTCTCTCGGTCTCCTCTCTCTCTCTCTCGGTTCCTCTCTCTCTCTCTCGGTTCCTCTCTCTCTCTCTCGGTTCCTCTCTCTCTCTCTCGGTTCCTCTCTCTCTCTCTCGGTTCCTCTCTCTCTCTCTCGGTTCCTCTCTCTCTTCTCGGTTCCTCTCTCTCTCTCTCGGTTCCTCTCTCTCTCTCTCGGTTCCTCTCTCTCTCTCTCGGTTCCTCTCTCTCTCTCTCGGTTCCTCTCTCTCTCTCTCGGTTCCTCTCTCTCTCTCTCGGTTCCTCTCTCTCTCTCTCGGTTCCTCTCTCTCTCTCTCGGTTCCTCTCTCTCTCTCTCGGTTCCTCTCTCTCTCTCTCGGTTCCTCTCTCTCTCTCTCGGTTCCTCTCTCTCTCTCTCGGTTCCTCTCTCTCTCTCTCGGTTCCTCTCTCTCTCTCTCGGTTCTCTCTCTCTCTCGGTTCCTCTCTCTCTCTCTCGGTTCCTCTCTCTCTCGGTTCCTCTCTCTCTCTCGGTTCCTCTCTCTCTCTCTCGGTTCCTCTCTCTCTCTCTCGGTTCCTCTCTCTCTCTCTCGGTTCCTCTCTCTCTCTCGGTTCCTCTCTCTCTCTCTCGGTTCCTCTCTCTCTCTCTCGGTTCCTCTCTCTCTCTCTCGGTTCCTCTCTCTCTCTCTCGGTTCCTCTCTCTCTCTCTCGGTTCCTCTCTCTCTCTCTCGGTTCCTCTCTCTCTCTCTCGGTTCCTCTCTCTCTCTCTCGGTTCCTCTCTCTCTCTCTCGGTTCCTCTCTCTCTCTCTCGGTTCCTCTCTCTCTCTCTCGGTTCCTCTCTCTCTCTCTCGGTTCCTCTCTCTCTCTCTCGGTTCCTCTCTCTCTCTCGGTTCCTCTCTCTCTCTCTCGGTTCCTCTCTCTCTCTCTCGGTTCCTCTCTCTCTCTCTCGGTTCCTCTCTCTCTCTCTCTGTCTCTCTCTCTCTCTCTCGGTTCCTCTCTCTCTCTCTCGGTTCCTCTCTCTCTCTCTCGGTTCCTCTCTCTCTCTCTCTCTGTTCCTCTCTCTCTCTCTCTCTCGGTTCTCTCTCTCTCTCTCGGTTCCTCTCTCTCTCTCTCTCGGTTCCTCTCTCTCTCTCTCGGTTCCTCTCTCTCTCTCTCGGTTCCTCTCTCTCTCTCTCTCGGTTCCTCTCTCTCTCTCCTCTCTCTCTCGGTTCCTCTCTCTCTCTCTCTCTCGGTTCCTCTCTCTCTCTCTCTCTCGGTTCCTCTCTCTCTCTCTCTCTCGGTTCCTCTCTCTCTCTCTCGGTTCCTCTCTCTCTCTCTCGGTTCCTCTCTCTCTCTCTCGGTTCCTCTCTCTCTCTCTCGGTTCCTCTCTCTCTCTCGGTTCCTCTCTCTCTCTCGGTTCCTCTCTCTCTCTCGGTTCCTCTCTCTCTCTCGGTTCCTCTCTCTCTCTCTCGGTTCCTCTCTCTCTCTCTCGGTTCCTCTCTCTCTCTCTCGGTTCCTCTCTCTCTCTCTCGGTTCTCTCTCTCTCTCTCGGTTCCTCTCTCTCTCTCTCGGTTCCTCTCTCTCTCTCTCGGTTCCTCTCTCTCTCTCTCGGTTCCTCTCTCTCTCTCTCGGTTCCTCTCTCTCTCTCTCGGTTCCTCTCTCTCTCTCTCGGTTCCTCTCTCTCTCTCTCGGTTCCTCTCTCTCTCTCTCGGTTCCTCTCTCTCTCTCTCGGTTCCTCTCTCTCTCTCTCGGTTCCTCTCTCTCTCTCTCGGTTCCTCTCTCTCTCTCTCGGTTCCTCTCTCTCTCTCTCGGTTCCTCTCTCTCTTCTCTCGGTTCCTCTCTCTCTCTCTCGGTTCCTCTCTCTCTCTCTCTCGGTTCCTCTCTCTCTCTCTCGGTTCCTCTCTCTCTCTCTCTCGGTTCCTCTCTCTCTCTCGCGGTTCCTCTCTCTCTCTCTCGGTTCCTCTCTCTCTCTCCGTTCTCTCTCTCTCTCTCGGTTCCTCTCTCTCTCTCTCGGTTCCTCTCTCTCTCTCGGTTCCTCTCTCTCGTCTCTCTCTCTCTCGGTTCTCTCTCTCTCTCGGTTCCTCTCTCTCTCTCGGTTCCTCTCTCTCTCTCGTTCCTCTCTCTCTCTCTCGGTTCCTCTCTCTCTCTCGGTTCCTCTCTCTCTCTCTCGGTTCCTCTCTCTCTCTCTCGGTTCCTCTCCTCTCTCTTCTCGGTTCCTCTCTCTCTCTCTCGGTTCCTCTCTCTCTCTCTCGGTTCCTCTCTCTCTCTCTCGGTTCCTCTCTCTCTCTCTCGGTTCCTCTCTCTCTCTCTCGGTTCCTCTCTCTCTCTCTCGGTTCCTCTCTCTCTCTCTCGGTTCCTCTCTCTCTCTCTCGGTTCCTCTCTCTCTCTCGCGGTTCCTCTCTCTCTCTCGCGGTTCCTCTCTCTCTCGCGGTTCCACTCTCTCTCGCGGTTCCACTCTCTCTCTCGATTCCACTCTCTCTCTCGGTTCCTCTCTCTCTCGGTTCCTCTCTCTCTCTCGGTTCCTCTCTCTCTCGGTTCCTCTCTCTCTCGGTTCCTCTCTCTCTCGGTTCCTCTCTCTCTCTCGGTTCCTCTTTCTCGGTTCCTCTCTCTCTCTCTCGGTTCCTCTCTCTCTCTCTCGGTTCCTCTCTCTCTCTCTCGGTTCCTCTCTCTCTCTCTCGGTTCCTCTCTCTCTCTCTCGGTTCCTCTCTCTCTCTCTCGGTTCCTCTCTCTCTCTCTCGGTTCCTCTCTCTCTCTCTCGGTTCCTCTCTCTCTCTCGCGGTTCCTCTCTCTCTCTCGCGGTTCCTCTCTCTCTCTCGCGGTTCCTCTCTCTCTCTCGCGGTTCCTCTCTCTCTCGCGGTTCCTCTCTCTCTCTCGATTCCACTCTCTCTCTCGGTTCCTCTCTCTCTCTCGGTTCCTCTCTCTCTCGGTTCCTCTCTCTCTCGGTTCCTCTCTCTCTCTCGGTTCCTCTCTCTCTCTCTCGGTTCCTCTCTCTCTCTCTCGGTTCCTCTCTCTCTCTCTCGGTTCCTCTCTCTCTCTCCCGGTTCCTCTCTCTCGGTTCCTCTCTCTCTCTCTCGGTTCCTCTCTCTCTCTCTCGGTTCCTCTCTCTCTCGCGGTTCCTCTCTCTCTCTCGATTCCACTCTCTCTCTCGGTTCCTCTCTCTCTCGGTTCCTCTCTCTCTCGGTTCCTCTCTATCTCTCTCGGTTCCTCTCTCTCTCGCGGTTCCTCTCTCTCTCTCGATTCCACTCTCTCTCTCGGTTCCTCTCTCTCTCTCGGTTCCTCTCTCTCTCGGTTCCTCTCTCTCTCGGTTCCTCTCTCTCTCTCGGTTCCTCTCTCTCTCGCGGTTCCTCTCTCTCTCTCGATTCCACTCTCTCTCTCGGTTCCTCTCTCTCTCTCGGTTCCTCTCTCTCTCTCGGTTCCTCTCTCTCTCGATTCCACTCTCTCTCTCGGTTCCTCTCTCTCTCTCGGTTCCTCTCTCTCTCAGTTCCTCTCTCTCTCTCGGTTCCTCTCTCTATCTCGGTTCCTCTCTCTCTCTCGGTTCCTCTCTCTCTCTCGGTTCCTCTCTCTCTCTCGGTTCCTCTCTCTCTCTCGGTTCCTCTCTCTCTCTCGGTTCCTCTCTCTCTCTCGGTTCCTCTCTCTCTCTCGGTTCCTCTCTCTCTCTCGGTTCCTCTCTCTCTCTCGGTTCCTCTCTCTCTCTCGGTTCCTCTCTCTCTCTCGGTTCCTCTCTCTCTCTCGGTTCCTCTCTCTCTCTCGGTTCCTCTCTCTCTCTCGGTTCCTCTCTCTCTCTCGGTTCCTCTCTCTCTCTCGGTTCCTCTCTCTCTCTCGGTTCCTCTCTCTCTCTCTTGGTTCCTCTCTCTCTCCCTCGGTTCCTCTCTCTCGTTTCTCTCTCCATTTCTCCCTCATTTTTTCTCTTTCTCCATTTTTCTCTCTCTGCTTTTCTCTCGCTCCATTTTTCTCTCTCTCCATTTCTCGCTCTCTTTCTCTCCCTCCCCCTTCCTGATAATCAGCCTCTCTTTCCCTCTCTCTTTTTCTCTCCCCGATATGCAGTCCAGGCCCAATCTTTCTCAATCTCTTTCTCTGATTCCTGGTCTGGACCCAGTATCCAACAACACAGCAACCAGCATTCACAGCATGCACCATGCTCAGGCCAGCACCATCGTGGAGCAAATTCCTTGTCTCCATATCAGTGTCCGAAAGCGAGGGGGTCAATTAGAGGCTGCTGGAGGCTCAGCTGAGGTCAGGGGAGCCGGGATGGAGAGGGTGGGTTCGGGAAACAGGCTGGATAGGGGGTTGGGAGGTTTAGGCATCAAGTACCTCAGGCTTTTGGGGTTCAGGGAGGGGGTGTTGGGTGGGTTGTCAGGGATTGGGGTCAGCTGTAGCACCATGACGGCAGGAAACACACAGAGCCAGCAACATTCAGAGACGATAACATACCTCAGCTTTCCAGTGCTGACCAAGGGCACGAGGCAAGAGAAAGAAATAGAGAGCGACAGAGTGATGTGAGAGAAAGAGAGAGTGATGAAGGGTAAAAGGAAAGATGAATAGAAAAAAGTGAAGAGAGAGAATAGAAAATAGCATAAACATTAATGTGTTTGTATAGCTGTCAAATTCAAAATCTCAAATAACAGCAGCAAATGGTGGGAGCAGTCAGATAACATTTGTGTGGAGAGAGTCAGAGTAAGAGACAGAGACACACACACACACACACACAGACACACACACACACACACACACACACAGACACAGACACACTCACACACACACAGAGACACACACACACACACACACACACTCACAGACACATACACACACTCACACACAGACACACACACACACAGACACACACACACACACACAGACACACTCACACATACAGACACACACACACACACAGACACACACTGACACAGACACACACTGACACACACACACACACACACACACACACACAGACACACACACAGACACACACACAGACACACACACACAGACACACACACACAGACACACACAGACACAGACACACACAGACACACACAGACACAGACACAGACACACACACACAGACACACACACACAGAGACAGAGACACACACACAGAGACACACACACACACACACACAGATAGAGGGAGAGAGACAGAAAGAGGGAAATAGAGAGAAAGAGACAGAAGGCTACACAGAGACAGAGGAAGAGAGACAAGTAGAAAGAGTGAGGGAGATGGGGAAGAAAGGGACAGAGAGAGAGGGTGAGACAGAGACAGGCAGAGAGACACAGACAGGGAGAGACAGACAGACAGAGAGACAGAGAAAGAGGGAGGGATGGAGAGAGAGAGAATGAGGCAGTGTTAAAGGTTCAACCTGATGCCCACTGTTAAAAGCACTGGGTCATTGAGCTGAAAGATTAACTCTGTTTCTCTCTGCACAGATGCTGCCTGGTCGGCTGTGTATTAACAGCAACCCCTCTTTTTATTTCAGCTTTCTGTCATTTGCAGTATTTAATTTCGACAATCACAATGCAATGGGTTAAACTCACAGACGTTAATACGACAGGACATATTGACAAGATCTCCCACATCCCTCCACCACACCCTCCCCCCCAACCACCATCCTCGCTGTCCCTGCCCTCTGTCTCTGAGTTCTCTCCCTCCCTCCCTCGCTCTCTCAGTCTCTGAGTTCCCTCCCTCGCTCTCTCTGTCTCTGAGTTCCCTCCCTCCCTCGCTCTCTCAGTCTCTGAGTTCCCTCCCTCGCTCTCTCTGTCTCTGAGTTCCCTCCC
This sequence comes from Mustelus asterias, assembly GCF_964213995.1. Classification (NCBI taxonomy): domain Eukaryota; kingdom Metazoa; phylum Chordata; class Chondrichthyes; order Carcharhiniformes; family Triakidae; genus Mustelus; species Mustelus asterias. The sequence goes on from NC_135802.1 coordinate 1,067,276, forward strand.
TCCCTCCCTCGCTCTGTCAGTCTCTGAGTTCCCTCCCTCGCTCTCTCTGTCTCTGAGTTCCCTCCCTCCCTCCCTCGCTCTCTCTGTCTCTGAGTGAGCTCCCTCCCTCCCTCGCTCTCTCTGTCTCTGAGTGAGCTCCCTCCCTCCCTTCCTCTCACTGTCTCTGAGTGAGCTCCCTCCCTCCCTCGCTCTCTCTGTCTCTGAGTGAGCTCCCTCCCTCCCTCGCTCTCTCAGTCTCTGAGTTCCCTCCCTCCCTCCCTCTCTCTGTCTCTGAGTGAGCTCCCTCCCTCCCTCGCTCTCTCAGTCTCTGAGTGAGTTCCCTCCCTCCCTCGCTCTCTCAGTCTCTGAGTGAGTTCCCTCCCTCCCTCCCTCGCTCTCTCTGTCTCTGAGTGAGCTCCCTCCCTCCCTCGCTCTCTCTGTCTCTGAGTTCTCTCCCTCTCTCCCTCACTCTCTTAGTCTGAGTTCCCTCCCTCCCTCCCTCGCTCACTCAGTCTGAGTTCCCTCCCTCGCTCACTCAGTCTCTGAGTGAGTTCCCTCCCTCCCTCGCTCTCTCTGTCTCTGAGTGAGTTTCCTCCCTCCCTCGCTCTCTCTGTCTCTGAGTGAGTTCCCTCCCTCCCTCTCTCTGTCTCTGAGTGAGTTCCCTCCCTCCCTCGCTCTCTCAGTCTCTGAGTTCCCTCCCTCCCTCCCTCGCTCTCTCAGTCTCTGAGTTCCCTCCCTCCCTCCCTCGCTCTCTCAGTCTCTGAGTGAGTTCCCTCCCTCCCTCGCTCTCTCAGTCTCTGAGTGAGTTCCCTCCCTCCCTCGCTCTCTCAGTCTCTGAGTGAGTTCCCTCCCTCGCTTGCTCTCTCTATCTCTGAACTCCCTCCCTCGCTCTCTCAGTCTCTGAGTGAGCTCCCTCCCTCCCTTCCTCTCACTGTCTCTGAGTGAGTTCCCTCCCTCCCTCGCTCTCTCAGTCTCTGAGTGAGTTCCCTCCCTCCCTCGCTCTCTCAGTCTCTGAGTGAGTTCCCTCCCTCGCTTGCTCTCTCTATCTCTGAACTCCCTCCCTCGCTCTCTCAGTCTCTGGGTAATCTTCCTCTTCAATCCCAGTTCTGATCGGCTCCACTCAATTGGAACTTCATTTCTCTGTGATTTACCAATCAGCCTTGTCGAATCAGTTCTGGGTTCTGCCCCCACCTTTCCAAGTCAATTAGCCACGGTTCTGCCGCCATCACAAATCGGAAATTCCAGACTGGAGCTCAGCACCACAGTTAGTGGCATTTTAAAATTCATTGATGTGATGTGAGCAATCGCTGGCGAGGCCCACATTTATTGCCCATCCCTAATTGCCCTTGAGAAGGTGGTGGTGAGCTGCCTTCTTGAACCGCTGCAGTCCAGGGAGGGAGTTCCAGGATTTTGACCCAGCGACAGTGAAGGAATGGCGATATATTTCCAAGTCAGGATAGTGAGTGACTCGGAGGGGAATCACCAGGTGGGGGTGTTCCCAGGTATCTGCTGCCTCCTGTCCTTCTCATAGAGTCATAGAGGTTTACAGCATGGAAACAGGCCCTTCGGCCCAACTTGTCCATGCCGCCCTTTTTTTTTAAAAACCCCTAACCGAATCCCAATTGCCCGCATTTGGCCCGTATCCCTCTGTATCCATTGTACCCATGTAACTATCTAAATGCTTTTTAAAAGATAAGATTGTACCCGCCTCTACTACTACCTCTGGCAGCTTGTTCCAGATACTCACCACTCTTTGTGTGAAAAATTACCCCTCTGGACACTTTTTTGTATCTCTCCCCTTTCACCTTAAACCTATGCCCTCTAGTTTTAGACTCCCCTACCTTCAGAACCATAGAAAATTACAGCTCAGAAACAGGCCTTTTGGCCCTTCTTGTCTGTGCCAAACCATTTTTCTGCCTAGTCCCACTGACCTGCACCTGGACCATATCCCTCCACACCCCTCTCATCCATGTACCTGTCCAAGTTTTTCTTAAGTGTTAAAAGTGAGCCCGCATTCACCACTTTATCCAGCAGCTCATTCCACACTCCCACCACTCTCTGCGTGAGGAAGCCCCCCCTAATATTCCCTTTAAACTTTTCCCCCCTCACCCTTAACCCATGCCCTCTGGTTTTTTTCTCCCCTAGCCTCAGCGGAAAAAGCCTGCTTGCATTCACTCTATCTATACCCATCAAAATTTTATACACCTCTATCAAAACTCCCCTCATTCTTCTACGCTCCAGGGAATAAAGTCCTAACCGATTCAACCTTTCTCTGTAACTCAGCTTCTCAAGTCCCGGCAACATCCTTGTAAACCTTCTCTGCACTCTTTCAACCTTATTAATATCCTTCCTGTTATTAGATGACCAAAACTGCACACAATGCTCTCAATTCGACCTCACCAATGTCTTATACAACTTCACCATAACATTCCAACTCTTATACTCAATACTTTGATTTATAAAGGCCAATGTACCAAAAGCACTCTTTACGACCCTATCTATCTGTGACGCCACTTTTAGGGAATTATGTATCTGTATTCCCAGATCCTTCTGTTCTACTGCACTCTTCAGTGTCCTACCATTTACCTTGTATGTTCTACCTTGGTTTGTCCTTCCAAAATGCAATACCTCACACTCGTCTTCATTAAACTCCATCTGCCATTTTTCAGCCCATTTTTCCAGCTGGTTCAAATCCCTCTGCAAGCTTTGAAAACCTTCCTCACTGTCCACTACACCTCCAATCTTTGTATCATCAGCAAATTTGCTGATCCAATTTACCACATTATCATCCAGATCATTGATATAGATGACAAACAACAATGGACCCAACACCGATCCCTGCGGCACACCACTAGTCACAGGCCTCCACTCAGAGAAGCAATCCTCCACAACCACTCTCTGGCTTCTTCCATTGAATGGTAGTCATGATGTGGAGATGCCGGCGTTGGACTGGGGTAAACACAGTAAGAAGTCTCACAACACCAGGTTAAAGTCCAACAGGTTTATTTGGTAGCAAATACCATAGGCTTTCGGAGCAATGCTCCTTCGTCAGATGGAGTGGTCTCTGTTCTCAAACAGGGCACAGACACAGAAATCAAATTACAGAATACTGATTAGAATGCAAATCTCTACAGCCAGCCAGGTCTTAAATGCACAGACAATGTGGGTGGAGGGAGCATTAAACACAGGTTAAAGAGATGTGTATTGTCTCCAGACAGTACAGCTTGTGAAATTGTGCAAGTCCAGGAGTCAAGCTGTGGGGGTTACTGATAATGTGATATAAATCCAACATCCCGGTTTAGACCGTCCTCATGTGTGCGGAACTTGGCAATCAGTTTCTGCTCAGTGACTCTGCGCTGTCGTGTGTCGTGAAGGCCGCCTTGGAGAACGCTTACCTGAAGATCCAAGGCTGAATGCCCGTGACTGCTGAAGTGCTCCCCCACAGGAAGAGAACAGTCTTGCCTGGTGATTGTCGAGCGGTGTTCATTCATCCGTTGTCGTAGCGTCTGCATGGTATCCTTGATTAACAATGCTACTCCTCCACCTCTTTTATCAGCATGCGTCTGCTTGGATCTTCAGGTAAGCGTTCTCCAAGGCGGCCTTCACGACACACGACAGCGCAGAGTCACTGAGCAGGAACTGATTGCCAAGTTCCGCACACATGAGGACGGTCTAAACCGGGATGTTGGATTTATGTCACATTATCAGTAACCCCCACAGCTTGACTCCTGGACTTGCACAATTTCACAAGCTGCACTGTCTGGAGACAATACACATCTCTTTAACCTGTGTTGAATGCTCCCTCCACCCACATTGTCTGTGCATTTAAGACCTGGCTGGCTGTAGAGATTTGCATTCTAATCAGTATTCTGTAATTTGATTTCTGTGTCTGTGCCCTGTTTGAGAACAGAGACCACTCCATCTGACGAAGGAGCATTGCTCCGAAAGCTTATGGTATTTGCTACCAAATAAACCTGTTGGACTTTAACCTGGTGTTGTGAGACTTCTTACTGTTCTTCCATTGAGCCAGTGTCTAATCCAATTTACTACCTCCCCATGTATACCCAGCGACTGAACCTTCCTAACTAACCTCCCATGAGGGACCTTGTCAAACACCTCACTGAAGTCCATGCAGACAACATCCACTGCCTTCCCTTCATCCACTTTCCTAGCAACCTCAGGGGAGTGGGAAAAGGAGTTGTAGTCCAGAAGTCAGTGAGGGTGGTGAGGTATTGGGGAAGGTATCAGGGTCAAGGGTGGGTACCGGTAGACAGGAAGGTGGGTTGAAGTGCGTCTACTTCAATGCAAGGAGCATCCGGAACAAGGTAGATGAACTTGGGGCGTGGATTGGTACTTGGGACTACGATGTTGTGGCCATTACGGAGACGTGGGTAGAACAAGGACAGGAATGTTTGTTGGACGTTCCGGGGTATAGATGTTTCAGTAAGTGTAAGGAAGCTGATAAAAGAGGTGGAGGAGTAGCATTGTTAATCAAGGATAGTTTAACGGCTGCGGAAAAGCACTTCGAGGGGGATCTGCACACTGAGGTAATATGGGCTGAGGTTAGAAATAGGAAAGGAGCGGTCACGTTGTTAGGAGTTTACTATAGGCCCCCAAATAGTAATAGAGATGTGGAGGAAGAAATTGCTAAGCAGATTATGGATATGTGTGGGGGTCACATGGTAGTTGTCATGGGGGACTTTAACTTTCCAAATATTGATTGGAACCTTTGTAGGTCAAATAGTTCGGATGGGGCAGTTTTTGTGCAGTGTGTACAGGAGGGTTTCCTGACACAATATGTGGATAGGCCGACAAGAGGTGAGGCCACATTGGATTTGGTACTGGGAAATGAACCGGGCCAAGTGTTAGATTTGGTTGTGGGAGAGCACTTTGGAGATAGTGACCACAATTCGGTGTCTTTTGTTATTGCAATGGAGAGGGATAGGGCCGTACGGCAGGGCAAGGTTTACAATTGGGGGAGAGGTAATTATGATGCGATTAGGCAAGAATTAGGGGGCATAAGTTGGGAACAGAAACTGTCAGGGAAAGGAACTAATGAAAAGTGGAACTTTTTCAAGGAACAAATACTGGATGTCCTTGATAGGTATGTCCCTGTCAGGCAGGGAGGAAATGGCCGAGTGAGGGAACCATGGTTCACAAAAGAGGTGGAATGTCTTGTGAAAAGGAAGAGGGAAGCTTATGTAGGGATGAGGAAAAAAGGTTCAGATGGCTCGATTGAGGGTTACAAGTTAGCAAGGAATGAGCTGAAAAAGGGGCTTAGGAGAGCTAGGAGGGGACACGAGAAGTCCTTGGCGAGTCGGATCAAGGAAAACCCCAAGGCTTTTTACTCTTATGTGAGGAATAAAAGAATGGCCAGGGTGAGGTTAGGGCCGGTCAAGGACAGTAGTGGGAACTTGTGTATGGAGTCAGTAAAGATAGGCGAGGTGATGAATGAATACTTTTCTTCAGTGTTCACCAAGGAGAGGGGCCATGTTTTTCAGGAAGAGCAGGTGTTACAGGCTAATAGGCTGGAGGAAATAGATGTTCGGAGGGAGGATGTACTGGCAGTTTTGAATAAACTGAAGGTCGATAAGTCCCCTGGGCCTGATGAAATATGTCCTAGGATTCTTTTGGAGGCAAAGGATAAGATTGCAGAGCCTTTGGCTTTGATCTTTGGGTCCTCGCTGTCCACGGGGATGGTGCCAGAGGACTGGAGAATGGCGAATGTTGTTCCTCTGTTTAAGAAAGGGAATAGAAATGACCCTGGTAATTATAGACCGGTTAGTCTTACTTCGGTGGTTGGTAAATTGATGGAAAATGTCCTTAGAGATGGGATTTACGACCATTTAGAAAGATGCGGATTAATCCGGGATAGTCAGCATGGATTCGTGAAGGGCAAGTTGTGCCTCACAAATTTGATAGAATTTTTTGAGGAGGTAACTAAGTGTGTTGATGAAGGTAGGGCAGTTGATGTCATATACATGGATTTTAGTAAGGCGTTTGATAAGGTCCCCCATGGTCGGCTTATGATGAAAGTGAGGAGGTGTGGGATAGAGGGAAAGTTGGCCGATTGGATAGGTAACTGGCTGTCTGATCGAAGACAGAGGGTGGTGGTCGATGGAAAATTTTCGGATTGGAGGCAGGTTGCTAGCGGAGTGCCGCAGGGATCAGTGCTTGGTCCTCTGCTCTTTGTGATTTTTATTAATGACTTAGAGGAGGGGGCTGAAGGGTGGATCAGTAAATTTGCTGATGACACCAAGATTGGTGGAGTAGTGGATGAGGTGGAGGGCTGTTGTAGGCTGCAAAGAGACATAGATAGGATGCAAAGCTGGGCTGAAAAATGGCAAATGGAGTTTAACCCTGATAAATGCAGGGGCAGGAATGGATGCTGCAGGTCCCGGGGTTCAAATGTTTTAGTCGAAGTAGGGAAGGAGGTAGAAGAGGGGGAGGGGTAGCATTATTGGTCAGAGATTGTATCACAGTGTCAGAGAGGAGGTTTGATGAGGACTTATCTGTTGAGGTAGTATGGGCGGAGATTAGAAATAGGAGAGGAGAGGTCACCCTGTTGGGAGTCTTTTATAGACCTCCTAAAAGTTCTAGAGAGGTTGAGGAAAGGATTGCGGAGTCAATCCTGCTTAGGAGTGAAAGTAATAGGGCAATTGTTATGGGGGATTTTAACTTGACTAATATTGACTGGAATTGTTATAGCTCTAGCTCGTTAGAGGGGTCAGTTTTTGTTCAAAGCGTGCAGGAAGGTTTTTTGACTCAGTATGTAGACAGGCCAACTAGAGGTGAGGCTATATTGGATCTGGTGCTGGGAAATGAGCCAGACCAGGTGCTAGACTTGGAAGTTGGTGTGCATTTTGGTGATAGTGACCACAATTCGGTTACGTTCACCTTAGTGATGGAAAGGGATAGGCATGAACCTCGGGCCAGTGGTTTTAGCTGGGGGAAGGGTAATTATGAGGCTATTAGGAGAGAATTAGGAAACATAGGTTGGACTAGGAGATTACAGGGACTGGGAACATCCGACATGTGGAGTTTTTTCAAGGAGCAGCTACTGCGAGTCTGTGATAGGTATGTCCCTGTCAAGCAAGGAGGAATTGGTAGGGCTAGGGAACCGTGGTGCACCAAAAAAGTTTCTTTGTTGGTTAAAAAGAAAAAGGAGGCTTATGTTCGGATGAGACGTGAGCACTCGGGTAGTGCACTAGAAAGCTTTAGATTGGCTAAGAGGGAGTTGAAGAGCGAGCTTAGAAGGGCTAAAAGGGGACATGAGAAGACTTTGGCGGATAGGGTTAAAGAGAATCCTAAGGCGTTCTATAGGTATGTCAAGAACAGAAGGTTGGTTAGGGCAAGTTTAGGGCCAGTTATAGATGGCAGAGGGAAGTTATGTGTGGAACCGGAGGAGATTGGTGAAGCATTGAACCAATATTTCTCTTCGGTGTTCACGCAAGGGGACATGAATATAGCTGAGGAGGACACTGGGTTGCAAGGGAGTAGAATAGACAGTATTACAGTTGATAAGGAGGATGTGCAGGATATTCTGGAGGGTCTGAAAATAGATAAATCCCCTGGTCCGGATGGGATTTATCCAAGGATTCTCTGGGAGGCAAGAGAAGTGATTGCAGCGCCTCTGGCTCTGATCTTCAGGTCGTCGTTGGCCTCTGGTATAGTACCAGAAGATTGGAGGTTAGCGAATGTTGTCCCATTGTTTAAGAAGGGGAACAGAGACTTCCCCGGGAATTATAGACCGGTGAGTCTCACTTCTGTTGTCGGCAAGATGTTGGAAAAAATTATAAGGGATAGGATTTATAGTTATTTGGAGAGTAATGAATTGATAGGTGATAGTCAGCATGGTTTTGTGGCAGGTAGGTCGTGCCTTACTAACCTTATTGAGTTTTTTGAGAAGGTGACCAAGGAGGTGGATGGGGGCAAGGCAGTGGACGTGGTATATATGGATTTTAGTAAGGCGTTTGATAAGGTTCACCATGGTAGGCTTCTGCAGAAAATGCAGATGTATGGGATTGGGGGTGATCTAGGAAATTGGATCAGGAATTGGCTAGCGGATAGGAAACAGAGGGTGGTGGTTGATAGTAAATATTCATCATGGAGTGCGGTTACAAGTGGTGTACCTCAGGGATCTGTTTTGGGGCCACTGCTGTTTGTAATATTTATTAATGATCTGGATGAGGGTATAGTTGGGTGGATTAGCAAATTTGCTGATGACACCAAAGTCGGTGGTGTGGTAGACAGTGAGGAAGGGTGTCGTAGTTTGCAGGAAGACTTAGACAGGTTGCAAAGTTGGGCCGAGAGGTGGCGGATGGAGTTTAATGCGGAGAAGTGTGAGGTAATTCACTTTGGTAGGAATAACAGATGTGTTGAGTATAGGGCTAACGGGAGGACTTTGAATAGTGTGGAGGAGCAGAGGGATCTAGGTGTATGTGTGCATAGATCCCTGAAAGTTGGGAATCAAGTAGATAAGGTTGTTAAGAAGGCATATGGTGTCTTGGCGTTTATTGGTAGGGGGATTGAATTTAGGAGTCGTAGCGTTATGTTGCAACTGTACACAACTCTGGTGCGGCCGCACTTGGAGTACTGTGTGCAGTTCTGGTCCCCACATTACAGGAAGGATGTGGAGGCTTTGGAGAGGGTGCAGAGGAGGTTTACCAGGATGTTGCCTGGTATGGAGGGGAGATCCTATGAGGAGAGGCTGAGGGATTTGGGATTGTTTTCGCTGGAAAGGCGGCGGCTAAGAGGGGATCTTATTGAAACATATAAGATGATTAGAGGTTTAGATAGGGTGGATAGTGATAGCCTTTTTCCTCTGATGGAGAAATCCAGCACGAGGGGGCATGGCTTTAAATTGAGGGGGGGTAGTTATAGAACCGATGTCAGGGGTAGGTTCTTTACCCAGAGGGTGGTGAGGGATTGGAATGCCCTGCCAGCATCAGTAGTAAATGCGCCTAGTTTGGGGGCGTTTAAGAGATCCGTAGATAGGTTCATGGACGAAAAGAAATTGGTTTAGGTTGGAGGGTCACAGTTTTTTTTTAACTGGTCGGTGCAACATCGTGGGCCGAAGGGCCTGTTCTGCGCTGTAATGTTCTATGTTCTATGTTCTAAATGTGAGGTGATTCATTTTGGTAGGACAAATTTAAATGTGGATTACAGGGTCAAAGGTAGGGTTCTGAAGACTGTGGAGGAACAGAGAGATCTTGGGGTCCATACCCAAAGATCTCTAAAGTTTGCCACTCAAGTGGATAGAGCTGTGAAGAAGGCCTATAGTGTGTTAGCTTTTATTAACAGGGGGTTGGAGTTTAAGAGCCGTGGGGTTATGCTGCAACTGTACAGGACCTTGGTGAGACAACATTTGGAGTATTGTGTGCAGTTCTGGTCACCTCACTATAGGAAGGATGTGGAAGTGCTGGAAAGAGTGCAGAGGAGATTTACCAGGATGCTGCCTGGTTTGGAGGGTAGGCCTTATGAGGAAAGGTTGCGGGAGATAGGGCTGTTCTCTCTGGAGCGGAGGAGGCTGAGGGGAGACTTAATAGAGGTTTATAAAATGATGAAGGGGATCGATAGAGTGAACGTTCAAAGACTATTTCCTCGGGTGGATGGAGCTATTACAAGGGGGCATAACTATAGGGTTCGTGGTGGGAGATACAGGAAGGATATCAGAGGTAGGTTCTTTACGCAGAGAGTGGTTGGGGTGTGGAATGGACTGCCTGCAGTGATAGTGGAGTCAGACACCTTAGGAACATTTAAGCGGTTATTGGATAGGCACATGGAGCACACCAAGGTGATAGGGAGTGGGATAGCTTGATCTTGGTTTCAGATAAAGCTCGGCACAACATCGTGGGCCGAAGGGCCTGTTCTGTGCTGTACTGTTCTATCTATCTATCTATCTAACCTCCTCGAAAAACTCTAATAGATTGGTTAAACATGACCTAACACGCACAAAGCCATGTTGACTCTCCCTAATAAGTCCTTGTCTATCCAAATATTTGTAGATCCTATCTCTTAGTACTCCTTCCAATAATTTACCTACTACTGACGTTAAACTTACCGGCCTATCATTTCCCACATTACTTTTTGAGCCTTTTTTAAACAATGGAACAACATAAGCTATCCTCCAATCATCTGGCACCTCACCCGTGGATACCGACATTTTAAATATATCTGCCAGGGCCCCTGCAATTTCAACACGAGTCTCCTTCAAGGTCCGAGGGAATACCCTGTCCGGTCCTGGGGATTTATCTACTCTGATTTGCCTCAAGACAGCAAGTACCTCCTCCCCTTTTATCTGTATAGGTTCCATGACCTCCCAACTTGTTTGCCTTATTTCCATAGACTCCATTGCCAGTTTCCTGAGTAAATACGGATGCAAAAAACACGTTTAATATCTCCCCCATTTCTTTTGGTTCCATACATAGCCGACCACTCTGATCTTCAAGAGGACCAATTTTATCCCTTACTATCCTTTTGCTCTTAATATACCTGTAGAAGCTCTTAGGATCATCCTTCACCTTGTCTGTCAAAACAACCTCATGTCTTCTTTTCGCCCCCCTGATTTCTTTCTTCAGTCGTTTCTTGCACTTTTTATACTCCTCAAGCATCTTATTTGCTCCCTGTTGCCTATACATGTCATACATCTCTCTCTTCTTCTTTATCAGAGTTCCAATATCCCTCGAGAACCAAGGTTCCTTATTCTTATTTGCCTTAAAACCTGACAGGAACATACAAACTCTGCACTCTCAAAATTTCTCCTTTGAAGGCCTCCCACTTACTAATCACATCCTTGCCCGAGAAAGCCTGGCCCAATCCACGCTTTTTAGATCCTTTCCCAATACTAACAGGGAGGTGGAGGAGCAGATAGGGAAACAGATCCTGGAGAGATGCAATAATAGCAGAGTTGTTGTGATGGGAGACTTTAATTTCCCAAACATAGATTGGAATATCCCGAGGGTAAGGATGGGGAGGTGTTCGTTAGGTGTGTTCAGGAGGGTTTCCTGACACAGCGTGTGGACAAGCCTGCAAGAGTAGAGGCTGTACTTGATCTGATACTGACCAATGAGCCTGGACAGGTGTCAGATCTCTCAGTGGGAGAGCATCTTGGGGATAGCGATCATAACTCTATCTCCTTTATGCCTGCATTGGAAAAAGAGAGGATCAGGCAAGCTAGGAAAGCGTTTATATGGAGTAAGGGGAAATATGAAGACATATTCTGGGACCCTTGCTATTTGTCATTTTCATAAATGACCTGGATGAGGAAGTGGAGGGATGGGTTGGTAAGTTTGCTGACGACACAAAGGTTGATGGGGTTGTGGATAGTCTGAAGGGATGTCAGAAGTTACAGAGGGACATAGATAGGATGCAAGACTGGGCGGACAAGTGGCAGATGGACTTCAATCCAGATAAATGCGTAGTGGTCCATTTTGGCAGGTCAAATGAGATGAAGGAGTACAATATAAAGGGAAAGACTCTTAGTACGGTAGAGGATCAGAAGGACCTTGGGGTCCGGGTCCATAGGACTCTAAAATCGGCCCCACAGGTGGAGGAGGTGGTTAAGAAGGCGTATGGTGTGCTGGCCTTTATCAATCGAGGGATTGAGTTGAGGAGTCCGGGGATAATGATGCAGCTATATAAGACCCTCACCAGACCCCACTTGGAGTACTGTGCTCAGTTCTGGTCGCCTCATTACAGGAAGGATGTGGAAAAGATTGAAAGGGTGCAGAGGAGATTTACAAGGATGTTGCCTGGATTGTGTGGCATGCCTTATGAGGATAGGCTGAGGGAGCTCGGTCTTTTCTCCTTGGAGAGACGTAGGATGAGAGGAGACCTAATAGAGGTGTATAAGATGTTGAGAGGCATAGATCGGGTGGACTCTCAGAGGCTTTTTCCCAGGGTGGAAATGGCTGCTACGAGAGGACACAGGTTTAAGGTGCTGGGGGGCAGGTACAGGGGAAATGTGAGGGGGAAGTTTTTCACACAGAGGGTGGTGGGCGAGTGGAATCGGCTGCCGTCAGTGGTGGTGGAGGCAAACTCAATTGGGTCTTTTAAGAGACTCCTGGATGAGTACATGGGACTTAATAGGATGGAGGGTTATAGGTAGGCCTAAAAGGTAGGGATATATTCGGCACAACTTGTGGGGCCGAAGGGCCTATTTTGTGCTGTAGTTCTCTATGTTTCTATGTTTCTATAAGGCAGCAAATTAGAGGAGTAAATTGGAAGGAGGTATTCTCGGGGAAATGTACTGAAGAGAGGTGGCAGTTTTTCAAGGAATGTCTGTCAAGTGTTCTACAGGACAACGTTCCGAGCAGACAGGGAGGTGTTGGTAGGTTAAAGGAACTGTGGTGCACGAAAGCTGTGCGGGACCTAGTTGAGAAGAAAAGAAAAGCGTGCAAAAGGTTCAGAGAGCTTGGCGAAGATAGGGATCGAGATGAGTATACGGCTTGCAGGAAGGGACTAAAGAAGGAAATTAGGAGAGCCAGAAGGGGTCCTGAGAAGACCTTGGCAAGTAGAATTAAGGAAAACCCTGAGGCGTTCTATAAATATGTGAAGAGTAAAAGGATGAGACGTGAAGGAATAGGGCCTATAAAAGGTGAAGGCCGGAAAGTCTGTAGCACGGTAGCACAGTGGTTAGCACTGCTGCTTCACAGCTCCAGGGTCCCGGGTTCGATTCCCGGCTCGGGTCACTGTCTGTGTGGAGCTTGCACATTCTCCTCGTGTCTGCGTGGGTTTCCTCCGGGTGCTCCGGTTTCCTCCCACATCCAAAGATGTGCAGGTTAGGTTGATTGGCCAGGTTAAAAATTGCCCCTTAGAATCCTGGGATGCGTAGATTAGTGGGTAAATATGTGGGGGTAGGGCCTGGGTGGGATTGTGGTCGGTGCAGACTCGATGGGCCGAATGGCCTCCTTCTGCACTGTAGGGTTTCTATGATTCTATGAGAACCAGTAGAAATGGCAGAGGTGCTCAATGAGTATTTTGCCTCGGTTTTCACAGAGGAGAAGGACCTGGGTGGATGTACTGTGGGCTTGCAGTGGACTGAAAAGATTGAGTATGTGGACTTTAACAAAGAGGTTGTGCTGGAATCTTTGAATGGCATCAAGATAGATAAGTCGCCGGGTCCGGATGGGGTTACTGTGGGAGACGAGGGAAGAAATTGCAGAGCCTCTGGCGATGATCTTTGCGTCATCGATGGAGACGGGAGAGGTGCCGGAGGATTGGAGGATTGCGGATGTGGTTCCTATTTTCAAGAAGGGGAATAGGGATAGCCCAGGAAATTACCGACCGGTGAGTCTAACCTCAGTGGTTGGTAAGCTGATGGAGAAGATCCTGAGGGACAAGATTTATGAGCATTTAGAGAGGTTTAGTATGCTCAAGAATACTCAGCATGGCTTTGTCAAAGGCAGAGCGTGCCTTACGAGCCTGGTGGAGTTCTTCAAAAATGTGACTAAACACATTGACGAAGGGAAAGCGGAAGATGTGGTTTATATGGATTTTAGCAAGACGTTTGATAAGGTCCTCCATGCAAGGCTTCTAGAAAAAGTGAGAGGGCATGGGATCCAAGGGGCTGCTGCCCTGTGGATCCAGAACTGGCTTGCCCAAAGGAGGCAGAGAGTGTGTATAGATGGGTCTTTTTCTAAATGGAGGTCGGTCACCAGTGGTGTGTCCCAGGGATCTGTTCTGGGACCCTTGCTGTTTGTCATTTTCATAAATGACCTGGATGAGGAAGTGGAGGGATGGGTTGGTAAGTTTGCTGACGACACGAAGGTTGGTGGGGTTGTGGATAGTCTGGAGGGATGTCAGAAGTTACAGAGGGACATAGATAGGATGCAAGACTGGGCGGAGAAGTGGCAGATGGACTTCAACCCAGATAAATGCGTCGTGGTCCATTTTGGTAGGTCAAATGGGATGAAGGAGTACAATAGAAACATAGAAAAACTACAGCACAAAACAGGCCCTTCGGCCCCACAAGTTGTGCCGAACATATCCCTACCTTTTAGGCCTACCTATATCCCTCCATCCTATTAAGTCCCATGTACTCATCCAGGAGTCTCTTAAAAGACCCGATTGAGTTTGCCTCCACCACCACTGACGGCAGCAGATTATTAAGGGAAAGACTCTTAGTACTGTAGAGGATGAGAAGGACCTTGGGGCCCGGGTCCATAGGACTCTAAAATCGGCCCCGCAGATGGAGGAGGTGGTTAAGAAGGTGTATGGTGTGCTGGCCTTTATCAATCGAGGGATTGAGTTTAGGAGTCCGGGGATAATGATGCAGCTATATAAGACCCTCGTCAGACCCCACTTGGAGTACTGTGCTCAGTTCTGGCCGCCTCACTATAGGAAGGATGTGGAAAAGATTGAAAGGGTGCAGAGGAGATTTACAAGGATGTTGCCTGGATTGAGTGGCATGCCTTATGAGGATAGGCTGAGGGAGCTCGGTCTTTTCTCCTTGGAGAGATGTAGGATGAGAGGAGACCTAATAGAGGTATATAAGATGTTGAGAGGCATAGATCCGGTGGACTCTCAGAGGCTTTTTCCCAGGGTGGAAATGGCTGCTACGAGAGGACACAGGTTTAAGGTGCTGGGGGGTAGGTACAGGGGAAATGTTGGGGGACGTTTTTCACACAGAAGGTGGTGGGCGAGTGGAATCGGCTGCCGTCAGTGGTGCTGGAAGCAAACTCAATAGGGTCTTTTAAGAGACTCCTGGATGAGTACATGGGACTTAATAGGATGGAGGGTTATAGGTCGGCCTAAAAGGTAGGGATATGTTCGGCACAACTTGTGGGGCCGAAGGGCCTGTTTTGTGCTGTAGTTTTTCTATGTTTCTATGTTTCTATGTTACACCGAATCTGTCTCCACCACACTCTCAGACAGTACACTGAATCTGTCTCCACCACACTCTCAGACACAGACTGAATCTGTCTCCCCAACACTCAGACACAGACTGAATCTGTCTCCACCACACTCTCAGACACAGACTGAATCTGTCTCCACCACACTCTCAGACACAGACTGAATCTGTCTCCATCACACTCTCAGACACAGACTGAATCTGCCTCCACCACACTCTCAGACACAGACTGAATCTGTTTCCACCACACTCTCAGACACAGACTGAATCTGTTTCCACCACACTCTCAGACACAGACTGAATCTGTCTCCACCACACTCTCAGACACAGACTGAATCTGTCTCCACCACACTCTCAGACACAGACTGAATCTGCCTCCACCACACTCTCAGACACAGACTGAATCTGTTTCCACCACACTCTCAGACACAGACTGAATCTGTCTCCACCACACTCTCAGACACAGACTGAATCTGTCTCCACCACACTCTCAGACACAGACTGAATCTGCCTCCATCACATTCTCAGACACAGACTGAATCTGTCTCCACCACACTCTCAGACACAGACTGAATCTGCCTCCACCACACTCTCAGACACAGACTGAATCTGTCTCCACCACACTCTCAGACACAGACTGAATCTGTCTCCACCACACTCTCAGACACAGACTGAATCTGCCTCCACCACACTCTCAGACACAGACTGAATCTGTCTCCACCACACTCTCAGACACAGACTGAATCTGTCTCCGTCACACTCTCAGACACAGACTGAATCTGTCTCCACCACACTCTCAGACACAGACTGAATCTGTCTCCACCACACTCTCAGACACAGACTGAATCTGTCTCCACCACACTCTCAGACACAGACTGAATCTGTCTCCACCACACTCTCAGACACAGACTGAATCTGTCTCCACCACACTCTCAGACACAGACTGAATCTGTCTCCACCACACTCTCAGACACAGACTGAATCTGTCTCCACCACACTCTCAGACACAGACTGAATCTGTCTCCACCACACTCTCAGACACAGACTGAATCTGTCTCCACCACACTCTCAGACACAGACTGAATCTGTCTCCACCACACTCTCAGACACAGACTGAATCTGTCTCCACCACACTCTCAGACACAGACTGAATCTGTCTCCACCACACTCTCAGACACAGACTGAATCTGTTTCCACCACACTCTCAGACACAGACTGAATCTGTCTCCACCACACTCTCAGACACAGACTGAATCTGTCTCCACCACATTCTCAGACACAGACTGAATCTGTCTCCACCACATTCTCAGACACAGACTGAATCTGTCTCCGTCACACTCTCAGACACAGACTGAATCTGTCTCCATCACACTCTCAGACACAGACTGAATCTGTCTCCATCACACTCTCAGACACAGACTGAATCTGTCTCCACCACATTCTCAGACACAGACTGAATCTGTCTCCCCAACACTCAGACACAGACTGAATCTGTCTCCACCACACTCTCAGACACAGACTGAATCTGTCTCCACCACACTCTCAGACACAGACTGAATCTGTTTCCACCACACTCTCAGACACAGACTGAATCTGTCTCCACCACACTCTCAGACACAGACTGAATCTGTCTCCACCACACTCTCAGACACAGACTGAATCTGTCTCCACCACACTCTCAGACACAGACTGAATCTGTCTCCACCACACTCTCAGACACAGACTGAATCTGTCTCCACCACACTCTCAGACACAGACTGAATCTGTTTCCACCACACTCTCAGACACAGACTGAATCTGTTTCCACCACACTCTCAGACACAGACTGAATCTGTTTCCACCACACTCTCAGACACAGACTGAATCTGCCTCCACCACACTCTCAGACACAGACTGAATCTGTCTCCATCACACTCTCAGACACAGACTGAATCTGTCTCCGTCACACTCTCCGGTCGGGCATTTCAAACCCTTACAACTGGCTCTTGTCAAAAGGTCACCATTCCTCCTGATGCCAATCACCTAAAATCTCTGTCCTCTGGTACTTCATGCGTCCACCAATGGGACAATTCCTGCTCATCTACTCCATCCAGAGCCCTCCTGATTTTCAATACTGCCATCTCATCATCTTTGACCTTTCCTTTCTATCAGAAAAAAAATCCTAACTTCTTCAATCTCGCTTCATAACTGAAGTTCCTCATCCCCAGAATCAGGCTCGCCAATGTCTTCAGTTTATTTATTTATTTATTAGTCACAAGTGAGGCTTACATTAATACTGCAATGAAGTTACTGTGAAATTCCCCTAGTCGCCTGTTCGGGTACACTGAGAAGCAATTTACCATGGCCAATCACCTAACCAGCACACCTTTGGACTGTGGGAGGAACAGTAAGAAGTCTCACAACACCAGGTTAAAGTCCAACAGGTTTATTTGGTAGCAAATACCAGAAGCTTTCGGAGCGCTGCCCCTTCGTCAGATGAAGTGGATATCTGCTCTCAAACAGTGCACAGACACAGAAATCAAGTTACAGAATACTAATTAGAATGCAAATCTCTACAGCCAGCCAGGTCTTAAAGGTACAGATAATGTGGGTGGAGGGAGCATTAAACACAGGTTAAAGAGATGTGTATTGTCTCCAGACAGAACAGCTAGTGAGATTCTGCAAGATCAGGGGGAAAGCTGTGGGGGTTACTGATAATGTGACATAAACCATGCAGACGCTACGACAACGGATGAATGAACACCGCTCGACAATCACCAGGCAAGACTGTTCTCTTCCTGTGGGGGAGCACTTCAGCAGTCACGGGCATTCAGCGTTGGATCTTCAGGTAAGCGTTCTCCAAGGCGGCCTTCACGACACACGACAGCGCAGAGTCACTGAGCAGAAACTGATAGCCAAGTTCCGCACACATGAGGACGGCCTAAACCGGGATGTTGGATTTATGTCACATTATCAGTAACCCCCACAGCTTTCCCCCTGATCTTGCAGAATCTCACTAGCTGTTCTGTCTGGAGACAATACGCATCTCTTTAACCTGTGTTTAATATTCCCACAGTAAGAAGTCTCGCAACACCAGGTTAAAGTCCAACAGGTTTATTTGGTAGCAAATACCATAAGCTTTCGGAGCGCTGCCCCTTCGTCAGATGGAGTGGATATCTGTTCCCCAACAGTTCTCCAAATGTTCCCTCCACCCACATTATCTGTACCTTTAAGACCTGGCTGGCTGTAGAGATTTGCATTCTAATTAGTATTCTGTAACTTGTTTTCTGTGTCTGTTTGCACTGTTTGAGAGCAGATATCCACTCCATCTGACGAAGGAGCTGTGCTCCGAAAGCTTATGGTATTTGCTATCAAATAAACCTGTTGGACTTTAACCTGGTGTTGTGAGACTTCTTACTGTGCTTACCCCAGTCCAACGCCGGCATCTCCACATCTGTGGGAGGAAACCAGAGCACCCGGAGGAAACCCACGCAGACACGGGGAGAACGTGCAAACTCCACACAGACAGTGACCCAAGCTGGGAATCGAACCTGGGTCCCTGGCGCTGTGAGGCAGCAGTGCTAACCAATGTGCCACCGTGCCGACTCACCTCTTTCCTAAAGTGCAATGAGCAGAACGGGTCACAATTCTCCCGTTCAGTTCAATCAGTGTTTGATACATAGAGTCAGCACATCCACTCGGTTAACTCTAAATACAGGGTTCACTAGATTGTATACTCAATGCCCATAGTAAAAAAGGGGCTCTTTATCATTTACTTTCTCAAACTGCCCTGTCACCTTTACTAATCTGTGCACAGAAAATACCATTCACCTGTGACTCACACATCACTACCTCTCGCAACTTACTCACCTTCATCAGGTGCTTGTTCACCCATTTTGTAAATGTTTTCTTCTGGACTCGGTCTCGTTCATCTGAAAATAACAGAAAGATTTCCTGAAAAACTGCCCCAAATGGAATGCAAAGATCAACAATCAAACCCCGTCCGTTCACCCCGAGAGTAACAATCAAACCCCGTCCGTTCACCCCGAGAGTAACAATCAAACCCCGTCCGTTCACCCCGAGAGTAACAATCAAACCCCGTCCGTTCACCCCGAGAGTAACAATCAAACCCCGTCCGTTCACCCCGAGAGTAACAATCAAAACCAGTCCGTTCACCCTGAGAGTAACAATCAAACCCCGTCCGTTCACCCCCAGAGTAACAATCAAACCCCGTCCGTTCACCCCGAGAGTAACAATCAAAACCAGTCCGTTCACCCCGAGAGTAACAATCAAACCCAGACCGTTCACCCCCAGAGTAACAATCAAACCCAGACCGTTCATCCTGAGAGTAACAATCAAACCCAGACCGTTCACCCCGAGAGTAATAATCAAACCCCGTCTGTTCACCCCGAGAGTAACAATCAAACCCAAACCGTTCATCCTGAGAGTAATAATCAAACCCCGTCCGTTCACCCCGAGAGTAATAATCAAACCCCGTCTGTTCACCCCGAGAGTAACAATCAAACCCAAACCGTTCATCCTGAGAGTAATAATCAAACCCCGTCCGTTCACCCCCAGAGTAACAATCAAACCCAGACCGTTCACCCCCAGAGTAACAATCAAACCCCGTCCGTTCACCCCGAGAGTAACAATGAAACCCCGTCTGTTCACCCCCAGGGTAACAATCAAACCCAGACCGTTCACCCCCAGAGTAACAATCAAACCCAGACCCTTCACCCCGAGAGTAACAATCAAACCCCGTCTGTTCACCCCAGGGTAACAATCAAACCCAGACCCTTCACCCCGAGAGTAACAATCAAACCCAGTCCGTTCACCCCCAGAGTAACAATCAAACCCAGTCCGTTCACCCCGAGAGTAACAATCAAACCCAGTCCGTTCACCCCCAGAGTAACAATCAAACCCCGTCCGTTCACCCCGAGAGTAACAATCAAACCCAGACCGTTCACCCCGAGAGTAACAATCAAACCCAGACCGTTCACCCCCAGAGTAACAATCAAACCCCGTCCGTTCACCCCGAGAGTAACAATCAAACCCAGTCCGTTCACCCCGAGAGTAACAATCAAACCCCGTCCGTTCACCCCGAGAGTAACAATCAAACCCCGTCCGTTCACCCCGAGAGTAACAATCAAACCCCGTCCGTTCACCCCCAGAGTAACAATCAAACCCAGACCGTTCACCCCCAGAGTAACAATCAAACCCAGACCCTTCACCCCGAGAGTAACAATCAAACCCAGTCCGTTCACCCCCAGAGTAACAATCAAACCCCGTCCGTTCACCCCGAGAGTAACAATCAAACCCAGACCGTTCACCCCCAGAGTAACAATCAAACCCCGTCCGTTCACCCCGAGAGTAACAATCAAACCCAGACCGTTCACCCCCAGGGTAACAATCAAACCCCGTCCGTTCACCCCCAGAGTAACAATCAAACCCCGTCCGTTCACCCCCAGAGTAACAATCAAACCCCGTCCGTTCACCCCGAGAGTAACAATCAAACCCAGTCCGTTCACCCCGAGAGTAACAATCAAACCCAGTCCGTTCACCCCCAGAGTAACAATCAAACCCCGTCCGTTCACCCCGAGAGTAACAATCAAACCCAGACCGTTCACCCCGAGAGTAACAATCAAACCCCGTCTGTTCACCCCGAGAGTAACAATCAAACCCAGACCATTCACCCCGAGAGTAACAATCAAACCCCGCCTGTTCACCCCCAGAGTAACAATCAAACATAGTCCGTTCACCCCGAGAGTAACAATCAAACCCAGTCCGTTCACCCCGAGAGTAACAATCAAACCCCGTCCGTTCACCCCGAGAGTAACAATCAAACCCAGACCCTTCACCCCGAGAGTAACAATCAAACCCCGTCCGTTCACCCTGAGAGTAACAATCAAACATAGTCCGTTCACCCTGAGAGTAACAATCAGACCCAGTCCGTTCACCCCGAGAGTAACAATCAAACCCAGTCCGTTCACCCCGAGAGTAACAATCAAACCCAGACCGTTCACCCCCAGAGTAACAATCAAACCCCGTCCGTTCACCCCGAGAGTAACAATCAAAACCAGTCCGTTCACCCCGAGAGTAACAATCAAACCCAGACCGTTCACCCCCAGAGTAACAATCAAACCCAGACCGTTCACCCCCAGAGTAACAATCAAACCCAGACCGTTCACCCCGAGAGTAACAATCAAACCCAGACCGTTCATCCTGAGAGTAACAATCAAACCCAGACCGTTCACCCCGAGAGTAATAATCAAACCCCGTCTGTTCACCCCAAGAGTAACAATCAAACCCAAACCGTTCATCCTGAGAGTAATAATCAAACCCCGTCCGTTCACCCCCAGAGTAACAATCAAACCCCGTCCGTTCACCCCGAGAGTAACAATGAAACCCCGTCTGTTCACCCCCAGGGTAACAATCAAACCCAGACCGTTCACCCCCAGAGTAACAATCAAACCCAGACCCTTCACCCCGAGAGTAACAATCAAACCCAGTCCGTTCACCCCCAGGGTAACAATCAAACCCCGTCCGTTCACCCCCAGAGTAACAATCAAACCCAGTCCGTTCACCCCGAGAGTAACAATCAAACCCAGTCCGTTCACCCCCAGAGTAACAATCAAACCCAGACCGTTCACCCCGAGAGTAACAATCAAACCCCGTCTGTTCACCCCGAGAGTAACAATCAAACCCAGTCCGTTCACCCCCAGAGTAACAATCAAACCCCGCCTGTTCACCCCCAGAGTAACAATCAAACATAGTCCGTTCACCCCGAGAGTAACAATCAGGTTCTTTACCCAGAGGGTGGTGAGGGATTGGAATGCCCTGCCAGCATCAGTAGTAAATGCGCCTAGTTTGGGGGCGTTTAAGAGATCCGTAGATAGGTTCATGGACGAAAAGAAATTGGTTTAGGTTGGAGGGTCACAGTTTTTTTTTAACTGGTCGGTGCAACATCGTGGGCCGAAGGGCCTGTTCTGCGCTGTAATGTTCTATGTTCTATGTTCACCCCGAGAGTAACAATCAAACCCCGTCCGTTCACCCCGAGAGTAACAATCAAACCCAGACCCTTCACCCCGAGAGTAACAATCAAACCCCGTCCGTTCACCCTGAGAGTAACAATCAAACATAGTCCGTTCACCCTGAGAGTAACAATCAGACCCAGTCCGTTCACCCCGAGAGTAACAATCAAACCCAGTCCGTTCACCCCGAGAGTAACAATCAAACCCCGTCCGTTCACCCTGAGAGTAACAATCAAACCCCGTCCGTTCACCCCCAGAGTAACAATCAAACCCCGTCCGTTCGCCCCCAGAGTAACAATCAAACCCAGACCGTTCACCCCCAGAGTAACAATCAAACCCAGTCCGTTCACCCCGAGAGTAACAATCAAACCCAGACCCTTCACCCCGAGAGTAACAATCAAACCCCGTCTGTTCACCCCGAGAGTAACAATCAAACCCAGACCGTTCACCCCCAGAGTAACAATCAAACCCAGTCCGTTCACCCCCAGAGTAACAATCAAACCCCGTCCGTTCACCCCGAGAGTAACAATCAAACCCAGACCCTTCACCCCGAGAGTAACAATCAAACCCCGTCCGTTCACCCTGAGAGTAACAATCAAACATAGTCCGTTCACCCTGAGAGTAACAATCAAACCCCGTCCGTTCACCCCCAGAGTAACAATCAAACATAGTCCGTTCACCCTGAGAGTAACAATCAAACCCAGTCCGTTCACCCCCAGAGTAACAATCAAACCCCGTCCGTTCACCCCGAGAGTAACAATCAAACCCAGACCCTTCACCCCGAGAGTAACAATCAAACCCCGTCCGTTCACCCTGAGAGTAACAATCAAACATAGTCCGTTCACCCTGAGAGTAACAATCAGACCCAGTCCGTTCACCCCGAGAGTAACAATCAAACCCAGTCCGTTCACCCCGAGAGTAACAATCAAACCCCGTCCGTTCACCCTGAGAGTAACAATCAAACCCAGACCGTTCACCCCCAGAGTAACAATCAAACCCAGTCCGTTCACCCCGAGAGTAACAATCAAACCCAGACCCTTCACCCCGAGAGTAACAATCAAACCCCGTCTGTTCACCCCGAGAGTAACAATCAAACCCAGACCGTTCACCCCCAGAGTAACAATCAAACCCAGTCCGTTCACCCCCAGAGTAACAATCAAACCCAGACCCTTCACCCCAAGAGTAACAATCAAACCCAGTCCGTTCACCCCGAGAGTAACAATCAAACCCAGACCGTTCACCCCCAGAGTAACAATCAAACCCAGACCGTTCACCCCCAGAGTAACAATCAAACCCAGACCCTTCACCCCGAGAGTAACAATCAAACCCAGACCGTTCACCCCCAGAGTAACAATCAAACCCAGACCGTTCACCCCGAGAGTAACAATCAAACCCAGACCCTTCACCCCGAGAGTAACAATCAAACATCGAAACATAGAAAATGGGAGCAATAGGAGGCCATTCAGCCCTTTGAGCCTGCTCCACTATTCATTAGGATCTTGGCTGATAATCCAGATCAAATACCTGATCCTGCGTTCCTCCCCGATATCAAAGAACAAAGAATAGTACACACAGGAACAGGCCCATTGGCCCACCAAGCCTCTCAGAGACATGACGCCTTTCTAAACTAAAGACCATTTACCTCTACATGGTCCGTGTCCCTCTATTCCCTCCCTATTCATGCACCCATCCAGATGCCTCTTAAATGTTGCTAATGTACCTGCTTCCACCACCTCCTCTGGCAGCGCGTTCCAGGCACCCACCACTCTCTGTGTGAAAAACTTCCCCCCGCACATCTCCCTTAAACTTTCCCTCTTTACCTTAAACCTATATCTCCTAGTAATTGACATTTCCACCCTGGGAAAAAGCTTCTGACTATCCACTCTGTCCATTCCTCTCATGATCTTGTAGACTTCTATCAGGTTGCCCCTCAACCTCTGTCGTTCCAGTGAGAACAAACTAAGTTTCTCCAACTTCTCCTCATAGCTAATGCCCTCCATACCAGGCAACATCCTGGTAAATCTTTTCTGTACCCTCTCCAAAGCCTCCACATCCTTCTGGTAGTGTGGCGACCAGAACTGTACACAATATTCCAAATGTGGCCTAACTAATGATGTGTACAGCTGCAACATGACTTGCTAATTTTTATACTCAATGCCCCGACTGATGAAGGCAAGCATGCCGTATGCCTTCTTGACGACCTTATCCACTTGCGTTGCCACTTTCAAGGAACTATGGACCTGTACGCCCAGATTCCTTTGTTTGTTAATGTTTCTAAGGGTTCTGCCATTTACTGTCTACCTCCCTCCTGCATTTGACCTTACAAAGGGGAGACAATGCCTCGTTATATTATTGCTAAACTATTAATCCAGAAACTCAACTAATGTTTTCGGGACCCATGTTTGAATCCTGTCACGGCAGATGGTGGAATTTGAATTCAATAAAAAATATCTGGAATTAAGAATCTGATGATCATGAAACCATTGTCGATTGTCGGAAAAATCCATCTGGTTCACTAATGTCCTTTAGGGAAGGAAATCTGCCGTCCTTACCCGGTCTGGCCTACATGTGACTCCAGAGCCACAGCAATGTGGGTGACTCTCAACTGCCCTCTGAAATGTCCTAGCAAGCCACTCAGTTGTACCAGTGTTTCAAGAAGGCAACTCAGCTCTCCACCAGCAAGGGCGACTAGAGATGGGCAATAAATGCTGGTCAGCCAGCGACGCCCAGTTCCCACAAATGAATAAAAAAAATTGCATCACCTCATATTTGTCCAAAATAAATTCCATCTGTCATTTCTCCACTCAAGTCACCAGCCTTTCTTTATCTTGCTGTATCCTCTGGCAATCCCCCTCACGATCCAGAGCTCCCCCGATCTTTGCGTCATCTGTAAACTTACGAATCAGACCACCCACATTCTCCTCTAAGTCATTTATATATACTCTTTGATCCCCTTCGCCCTGAGTGCTATGTCTAACTGCTTCTTGAAATCATTCAATGTTTTGGCCTCAACTACTTCCTGTGGTAGTGAATTCCACAGACTGACCACTCTCTGGGAAAAGAAATATCTCCTCATCTCTGTCCTAACCCTGTATCCTCAGACTGTGACCCCTGGTTCTGGAGTCCCCCAACATCGGGAACATCCTTCCTGCATCTACCCTGTCCAGTCCTACAAAGAAAAGAACAAAGGATTTTATAGATTTCTATGACATCCCCCCTCATTCTTCTGAATTCCAGCCAATCTAATCCTAACCAACTCAAGCTCTCCTCATACGTCAGTCCCACCATTCAGTGAGTTAGCCTGGTAAAACTTCTCTGCACTCCCTCGGGAGCAAGAACATCCTTCCTCATATAAGGAGACCAAAATTGCTCACAAATTCTAGGTGTGGCCTCACCAAGGCTTCGTATAATTGCAGCAAGATGTCTCTGCTCTTGTACCCGGGCTGTACCCAGCCCAGCCCAGCCCTGCCCTGCCCATCCTGCCAGAGGGGGTCAGGACAGATTGAGTCAGAGAGTGAGTAATGCCTCAGTAATGTGAGTCACTGCAGTTTAGCAGCATGAACAGAGCAGTAGCTGGGCACTCAGTCTTTCTGATCTAATGCTCAGTGTGCTGACTGGCCTCATCATTAAACCTCATAGAACCTCATCAGAGAATCCCTTAAATTCTCGTAGAACAAGAGGGGTCCCAAGCTCCTCCCACCCCTGGCAGTCTGAATCTAACTGGAGGAACGCTAAACATTCCCAGTCCACAGTGATTAGAGGGCAGAGGGCCAGGAACAGTGGGCAGGCAGTGTTGAATAAAATTCAGAAGTGATTGTTAACCAGGCCAAAAGAATTCACCCTGTGCAGAGACAGACAAGGCAGCTGAGGCAACAGGAGGGTTTGATTTGATTTATTCGTGTCACATGTATTGGGATTCAGTGCAAAGTATTCTTTCTTGCACGCTATACAGACAAAGATTACTGTTCATAGAGTACATAGGGGAGAAGGAAACGAGACAGTGCAGAATGTAGTGTTACAATCATAGCTAGGGTGCAGAGAAAGATCAACTTAGTGCGAGATAGGTCCATTCAAAAGTCTGATGGCAGCAGGGAAGAAGCTGTTCTTACATGGAAACACAGAAACCAGAAGCAGGAGGAGGCCATTCGGCCCTTCGAGCCTGCTCCACCATTCATTTTGATCACGGCTGATCATCAAATTCAATATCTTGATTCCCCCCTTCCCCCTATTTCTCTTGATCCCTTTCACCCCAAGAGCGAAATCTAATTTCTTCTTGGAATCAGATGTTTTGGCCTCAAGTTGAGTTGGTTGGTACGTGACCTCAGACTTTTGTATCTTTTTCCCGACGGAAGAAGGTGAAAGAGAGAATGTCCGGGGTGTGTGGGGTCCTTAATTATGCTGGCTGCTTTTCCGAGGCAGCGGGAAGTGTAGACAGAGTCAATGGATGGGAGGCTGGTTTGCGTGATGGATTGGGCTACATTCATGACCGTTTGTAGTTTCTTGCGGTCTTGGGCAGAGCAGAAGCCCATACCAAGCTGTGATACAACCAGAAAGAATGCTTTTTATGGCGCATATAGAACATAGAACAGTACAGCACAGAACAGGCCCTTCGGCCCACGATGTTGTGCCGAGCTTTATCTGAAACCAAGATCAAGCTATCCCACTCCCTATCATCCTGGTGTGCTCCATGTGCCTATCCAATAACCGCTTAAATGTTTCTAAAGTGTCTGACTCCACTATCACTGCAGGCAGTCCATTCCACACCCCAACCACTCTCTGCGTAAAGAACCTACCTCTGATATCCGTCCTGTATCTCCCACCACGAACCCTATAGTTATGCCCCCTTGTAATAGCTCCATCCACCCGAGGAAATAGTCTTTGAACGTTCACTCTATCTATCCCCTTCATCATTTTATACAGCTCTATTAAGTCTCCCCTCAGCCTCCTCCGCTCCAGAGAGAATAGCCCTAGCTCCCTCAACCTTTCCTCATATGACCTACCCTCCAAACCAGGCAGCATCCTGGTAAATCTCCTCTGCACTCCTTCCAGCGCTTCCACATCCTTCCTATAGTGAGGTGACCAGAACTGCACACAATATTCCAAATGTGGTCTCACCAAGGTCCTGTACAGTTGCAGCATAACCCCACGGCTCTTAAACTCCAACCCCCTGTTAATAAAAGCTAACACACTACAGGCCTTCTTCACAGCTCTATCCACTTGAGTGGCAACCTTTAGAGATCTGTGGATATGGACCCCAAGATCTCTCTGTTCCTCCACAGTCTTCAGAACCCTACCTTTGACCCTGTAATCCACATTTAAATTTGTCCTACCAAAATGAATCACCTCACATTTATCAGGGTTAAACTCCATTTGCCATTTTTCAGCCCAGCTTTGCATCCTATCTATGTCTCTTTGCAGCCTACAACAGCCCTCCACCTCATCCACTACTCCACCAATCTTGGTGTCATCAGCAAATTTACTGATCCACCCTTCAGCCCCCTCCTCTAAGTCATTAATAAAAATCACAAAGAGCAGAGGACCAAGCACTGATCCCTGCGGCACACCGCTAGCAACCTGCCTCCAATCCGAAAATTTTCCATCGACCACCACCCTCTGTCTTCGGTCAGACAGCCAGTTGCCTATCCAATCGGCCAACTTTCCCTCTATCCCACACCTCCTCACTTTCATCATAAGCCGACCATGGGGGACCTTATCAAACGCCTTACTAAAATCCATGTATATGACATCAACTGCCCTACCTTCATCAACACACTTAGTTACCTCCTCAAAAAATTCTATCAAATTTGTGAGGCACGACTTGCCCTTCACGAATCCGTGCTGACTATCTCGGATTAATCCGCATCTTTCTAAATGGTCGTAAATCCCATCCCTAAGGACCCTTTCCATCAATTTACCAACCACCGAAGTAAGACTAACCGGTCTATAATTACCAGGGTCATTTCTATTCCCTTTCTTAAACAGAGGAACAACATTCGCCATTCTCCAGTCCTCTGGCACCATCCCCGTGGACAGCGAGGACCCAAAGATCAATGCCAAAGGCTCTGCAATCTCATCCCTTGCCTCCCAAAGAATCCTAGGATACATTTCATCAGGCCCAGGGGACTTATTGACCTTCAGTTTATTCAAAACTGCCAAGACATCCTCTGTAAAAGTTGGTGAGAGTCGTAGCTCACATGTCAAATTTCCTTAGTCTTCTGAGAAAGTAGAGGCGTTGGTGGGCTTTCTTAACTATAGTGTCGGTGTGGGGGAACAGGACAGGTTGTTGGTGATCTGGACACCCAGAAACTTGAAGCTCCCGACCATTTCTACTTCATCCCCATTGATGTAGACAGGGGCATGTTCTCCAATGCACTTCCTGAAGTCGAAGACAATCCGCCTTGTTTTGTTGACATTGAAGGAGAGATTATTGTTGCTGCACCAGTTCACCAGATTCTCTATCTCATTCCTGTACCCTGTCTCGTCATTGTTTGAGATCTGACCCACTACGGTGGTGTCCTCAGAAAATCGAATTGGAGCAGAATTTGGCCACATAGTCATAAGTGCATAAGGAGTATAGTAAGGGGCTAAAGCACAGCCTTGTGGGGCACCGGTTATTTGTTTTAAGGAGGTGTCGTTGCCTATTCTTTATAGTTTATAGTTACAGGAATGGAAATCAGGACAAACAAACTCTACAAAATTGGGAGAGACAGCACAACAGGAAGAAACTGTCAGCTATTATGTGGAGTCAGAGTGAGAAAAGAACATAAGAACTAGGAGCAGGAGTAGGCCATCTGGCCCCTCGAGCCTGCCCCGCCATTCAATAAGATCATGGCTGATCTTTTTGTGGACTCAGCTCCACTTACCTGCCCGCTCACCATAACCCTTAATTCCTTTACTGTTCAAAAATCTATCTCTCCTTGCCTTAAAAACATTCAATGAGGTAGCCTCAACTGCTTCACTGGGCAGGGAATTCCACAGATTCACAACCCTTTGTGTGAAGAAGTTCCTCCTCAACTCAGTCCTAAATCTGCTCCCCCTTATTTTGAGGCTATGCCCCCTAGTTCTAGTTTCACCCGCCAGTGGAAACAACTTCCCTGCTTCGATCTTATCTATTTCCTTCATAATCTTATATATTTCTGTGAGATCCCTCCTCATTCTTCTGAATTCTAATGAGTATAGCCCCAGTCTACTGAGTCTCACCTCATAAGCCAACATTCTCAACTCCGGAATCAACCATGTGAATCTCCTCTGCACCCCCTCCAGTGCCAGTATATCCTTTCTCAAGTAAGGAGACCAAAACTGTACACAGTACTCCAGGTGTGGCCTCACCAGCACCTTATTAAACAGCTGCAACATAACCTCACTGTTTTTAAACTCCATCCCTCTAGCAATGAAGGGCAAAATTCTATTTGCCTTCTTAATTACCTGCTGCACCTGCAAACCAACTCCTTGTGATTCCTGCACAAGGACACCCAGGTCCCTCTGCACAGCAGCATGCTGCAATTTTTTACCATTTAATTAATAGTCCATTTTGCTGTTATTCCTACCAAAATGGATGACCTCACACTTACCAACATTGTACTCCATCTGCCAGACCCTCGCCCATTCAGTAACACAGTAAGATTTCAAACAAAAACAGAAAGTGCTGGAAAATCTCAGCAGGCCTGGCAGCATCTGTGGAGAGAGATTAGAGCCAAGGGGGGCGATTCTCCCAAACGTGCTGTATTGGTGGGAAAACTGGTCTAGATCCCGACTGTTTTTTCAGTGGGAGTTCAGACCTGAATCTGAATTGATAACGGAGAATGTTATTGGTGGAGAATGAGAAAGGGAGGTGTCCTCAAGGACAGGAACTCTTTGGTTTGAGCTCAGAAACAGGAGGATACTGAAACATTGCTGGGCGTACTCTGTCAGTCACCAGGAAGATGCTGAATGGTATTTTCCATTCGTGTGGTAAGGCTGGGGCCTGGGAGTGTTTGCCAATGCAGAGACCAGTGGGAACTCACGCTGTATCACATGATGCTGACCAAATTAATAATATCGTCAGGGTTTCCCAACACCTGGCATGGCAGGGTGGGTGGGTGTCTCAGGCCTCACCACCAGACCTAGCACCATATTTAAAATGCAACTGACCCATCATTAAAGACAGAAGGTGGGCTTCCCAAAACTCCTGCAGCGTGAAGGTCCAGCTGGTAAAGCTCCACCCACCCACTGCTGCACAGGGTCCACCGAGGCCTCCATCCCCATCTCCACAGGCTGCCCCAGTGTCATGCCAGCATCTCCACGCCACAGGCATGTTCTGGACTGGCATGATATCCCGCTGGTGCTGCAGACAATAGGACCCAAGGGAAATGATTCCCATTGACGGAATGCAAAACGGATTCACACCAGTCTGTGTCGGGAATGACAACCCGTCAGGATGGGCAAGGGCAAACATTCTCACTGCCATTTTACACTGGCCCCTAGCGCATTGTCCCCCCTCCACCCCCACACTCACCAATAATCCTGTCACAGTGTGGGCAGGCAGGGGGCTGGATCATTCTGTCTGTACAATCAGAATGAGCCACTGAGTGTACGCTGGCACTATGCCGAGCCATTCTCCCTTGTTCATCACTGCCATCCTGAAAGTTTATTTCTTTCAAATGTTTGTCAAATTTCCTTCTGAAATCACTGATTGTCTCTACTTCAAACTCCCTGGTAGGCAGTCTAGTTTCAGGTCATTATCACTCGCTGGGTCAAAGAATCCTTCCCTACATTCCCTTTGCATCACTTGGCCATGATCTTAAATTTGTGCTTCCGCAACCCAACCTTGTGAGTAAAATCCCTCACGCCTGGAACCAGAGGAGCAAATCGGCCAGGAAATTACAGAGAGAGAAAAACCACTGGGGCACAGCATGATCCAAAAATAGACTGGGGTAATAATAGTGTAAGAGGCACAGAGGGGGAAGAGAATTAAAAGATAATTTTCTACATTAGCATGTTTTCAATCCAGTGAGTAAAGATTCACTGCAAGACCTGCCCTGGAAAAGGAGGCGGGTCCACATTGAACAGAAAATAATCTTTCTTATTTTATTATTTCATAACATGTGTCGCTGGCAAGACCAGTATTTATTACCCATCCCTAATTGCCCTTCAGAAGGTGCTGGTGAGCTGCCTTCTTGAGCCGCTGCAGTCCTGAGGTGTAGGTACACCCACAGTGCTGTTAGGGAGGGAGTTCCAGGATTTTGACCCAGCGACAGTGAAGGAACGGCCGATATATTTCCAAGTCAGGATAGTGAGTGACTCGGAGGGGAATCTCCAGGTGCTGGTGTTCCCAGGATTTCATATTGTAGAATCATAGAATTACAGAATCCCTACAGTGCAGGAGACCATTCGTCCCATCGAGTCTGCACCACCCACAATCCACCCAGACCTTATCCCCATAACCCCATGCATTTACCCTAGCTAGACCCCCTGACACTAAGAGGCAATTTAGCATGGGTGATGCACCAAACCTGCACATCTTTGGACTGTGCGAGGAAACCGGAGCACCCGGAGGAAACCCACGCAGACACAAACAACAAAGAACAAAGAACAGTCCAGCACAGGAAACAGGCCCTTCGGCCCTCCAAGCCTGTGCCGCTCCTTGGTCCAACTAGACCAATTGTTTGTATCCCTCCATTCCCAGGCTGCTCATGTGACTATCCAGGTAAGTCTTAAACGATGTCAGCGTGCCTGCCTCCACCACCCTACTTGGCAGCGCATTCCAGGCCCCCACCACCCTCTGTGTAAAAAACATCCCTCTGATATCTGAGTTATACTTCGCCCCTCTCACCTTGAGCCCGTGACCCCTCGTGAACGTCACTTCTGATCTGGGAAAAAGCTTCCCACCGTTCACCCTATCTATCCCCTTCATAATCTTGTACACCTCTATTAGATCTCCCCTCATTCTCCGTCTTTCCAGGGAGAACAACCCCAGTTTACCCAATCTCTCCTCATAGCTAAGACCCTCCATACCAGGGAACATCCTGGTAAACCTTCTCTGCACTCTCTCTAACGCCTCCACGTCCTTCTGGTAGTGCGACGACCAGAACTGGACGCAGTACTCCAAATGTGGCCTAACCAGCGTTCTATACAGCTGCATCATCAGACTCCAGCTTTTATACTCTATACCCCGTCCTATAAAGGCAAGCATACCATATGCCTTCTTCACCACCTTCTCCACCTGTGTTGCCACCTTCAAGGATTTGTGGACTTGCACACCTCGGTCCCTCTGTGTTTCTATACTCCTGATGACTCTGCCATTTATTGTATAACTCCTCCCTACATTATTTCTTCCAAAATTCATCACTTCGCATTTATCCGGATTAAATTCCATCTGCCACCTCTCCGCCCAATTTTCCAGCCTATCTATATCCTGCTGTATTGCCCGACAATGCTCTTCGCTATCCGCAATTCCAGCCATCTTCGTGTCATCCGCAAACTTGCTGATTACACCAGTTACACCTTCTTCCAAATCATTTATATATATCACAAACAGCAGAGGTCCCAGTACAGAGCCCTGCGGAACACCACTGGTCACAGACCTCCAGCCAGAAAAAGACCCTTCGACCACTACCCGCTGTCTCCTATGGCCAAGCCAGTTCTCTACCCATCTAGCCACTTCTCCTTGTATCCCATGAGCCTTAACCTTCTTAACCAACCTGCCATGTGGGACTTTGTCAAATGCCTTACTGAAATCCATATAGACGACATCCACGGCCCTTCCTTCATCAACCGTTTTTGTCACTTCCTCAAAAAACTCCACCAAATTTGTAAGGCACGACCTCCCTCTTACAAAACCATGCTGTCTGTCACTAATGAGAAAGTACACACGGGGAGAATGTGCAGACTCCGCACAGACAGTGACCGAAGCCGGGGATCAAACCCGGGTCCCTGGCGCTGTGAGGCAGCAGTGCTAACCACTGTGCCGCCGGACCACCCCTGCTGCCCTTGTCCTTCTAGGTGGTAGAGATTGTGGGTTTGGAAAACTTGGCAAGTTGCCACAGGTATCTTGTATTCACCATTTCTGGTAGATATAGTTTGGCAATGCGAAGGCAGGCAGCATCAAGAGTAGGTATAAGTAATTGGTGATGGCTAATTTCAATGGGATGAGAATGGATCTGACCCAGATGTACTGGGATCTAAGGCTGGCAGGCAAAGCAGTAAAGAAAAGCTAGTTTGAGTTCAGTCAAGAGATATTCCCTGGAGAGGGGAGGGAACAAGCTTGGAGGACTGAAGGGCCTGCGCCTGTGCTGTACTTTGCTTTGTACTTTGAGGGGACACAAATCCAGATCGCTCTGGACTTTGAAAGAGAAAGTTCAAACAGTGTCAGATGGGAACTAAAAATACAAAACAGAAGCAAAGAGCGATGATGAGAAAAGGCTGGCAGCTAACACAAAGCGGAATCCCAAACTCTTCTATAGGCACATAAATAGTAAAAGGGTGGTCAAGGCAAAGTACTCATTTAGAATCTCGCCCATTTCCATAGGCTCCATGCATAGATTCCCTCCACTATCCTTGAGAGGACCAATCCTTTCCCTGGCTACCCTCTTGCCCTTTACATACGTATAAAATGCCTTAGGATTTTCCTTAATCCCATTTGCCAAGGACTTTTCACAACCCCTTTTAGCCCTCCTAACTTCTCCCTTAAAGATCCGTGTGTGTCACTGAGCCAAGGGCTGAGAGGGGAACTGCCCTGGTTGGAGTTCAGACACGGATAGCGGAGTTATGGATGGTCTCCAGTTCTTGGAGCACAGTTAGGAGCATGCTGGACGGGTAGTATCTGCACAGTTTCAATAGCTCTGAAGGGGATGTCACACACATTAGTGATGAAGGTGGAAGATGGTGAGGGGACAGAGGCCAGTGGAGCTTGATCTGATACAGAGTAGAGATGTGAAATCAGTCTGAACTCGGAGAAAAGCAGCACAGCAAATCCAGACATCAAACAGTTAACAGTAGCACAGCCCTGATCCCAGACTAACATCCTGATTAATCAATGCCTCCTGTCCGTGCTACAACTCTCAAACTAACTCCATCATAACCGGTAAATACCTTTTCTGCCCTCGGTGGACTTTAACATGTCCAGAAACAGCCTGTCATCCGGTGCCAGTCGATTTCTGTTCTCCTGCCCTTTGTACATCTTGCAGTGAGAGTTCGGAAGGAGTGCTGAATCGAGTCTATTCCTGCTGTCTACTTGGAGCTGGTGGTTAGTTGACTGCACCCTCTGTGTTCACAGAGATCTGCTTGTCAGCGCGAGTTGTGAAAAGCTTTCATTGCAGCCCCTCCCTTCCCCCGTAAGGTACAGAACGAGGTGTGGCCACTCGTCATAACTGCAAATCACACCAATAAACGTACAGCTCAACCGGGGCAAGGACAAAGGGAGGCAGTCTGGAGGGAGTGAGGAGGGAGTGGGGGAAGGGATGGGAGGGGGGGAGTGGGGGGGGGGTGGGGGGGGAAGGGGGAGGGGGGGAGTGGGATGGGGGGGAAGGGGGAGGGGGGAGTGGGATGGGGGGGGAAGGGGGAGGGGGGGAGTGGGGGAGTGGGGGGGGAGTGGGGGGGGAGTGGGGGAGTGGGGGGGGAGTGGGGGAGTGGGGGGGGAGTGGGGGAGTGGGGGAGGAGTGGGGGTGGGGAGGAGTGGGGGAGGGGGGGAGTGGGGGGGAGTGGGGGAGGGGGGAGGGATGGGGGGTAGTGGGGGAGGGGGGAGGGATGGGGGGGAGGGGGGAGGGATGGGGGGGAGTGGGGGAGGGATGGGGGGGAGTGGGGGAGGGATGGGGGGAGTGGGGGAGGGATGGGGGGGAGTGGGGGAGGGATGGGGGGGAGTGGGGGAGGGATGGGGGGGAGTGGGGGAGGGGGGAGGGGGGAGTGGGGGAGGGGGGAGTGGGGGAGGGGGGGAGCGGGGGGGAGTTGGGGAGGGAGGGAGTGGGGGGGAGTTGGGGAGGGGGGGAGTTGGGGAGGGGGGAAGTTCGGGGAGGGGGGAAGTTGGGGAAGGGGGGAGTGGGGGAGGGGGGAGTGGGGGAGGGGGGAGTGGGTGGGGGAGGGAGTGGGGGAGGGGACGGAGTGGGGAAGGGGACGGAGTGGGGGAGGGGGAGGGAGTGGGGGAGGGGGAGGGACGGGAGTGGGGCATGGGGTAGGGTGGAGGTGGGGCATGGGGTGGGGTGGAGGTGGGGTAGGGAGAGAGAGTAGAGGGTGGGGAGTAGGGAAGGAGGAGCGAAGACAGTGGGGAGGAGTGGGGTAGAAGTGGGGAGGGGGAGGGAGTGGGGGAGGGGAAGGGAGTGGGGGAGGAGGAGGGAGTGGGGGAGGGGGAGGGAGTGGGGGAGGGGGAGGGAGTGGGGGAGGGGACGGAGTGGGGAAGGGGACGGAGTGGGGGAGGGGGAGGGAGTGGGGGAGGGGGAGGGACGGGAGTGGGGCATGGGGTAGGGTGGAGGTGGGGCATGGGGTGGGGTGGAGGTGGGGTAGGGAGAGAGAGTAGAGGGTAGGGAGTGGGGAGTAGGGAAGGAGGAGCGAAGACAGTGGGGAGGAGTGGGGTAGAAGTGGGGAGGGGGAGGGAGTGGGGGAGGGGAAGGGAGTGGGGGAGGAGGAGGGAGTGGGGGAGGGGGAGGGAGTGGGGGAGGGGGAGGGAGTGGGGGAGGAGGAGGGAGTGGGGGAGGGGCAGGGGGAGGGAGTGGGGGAGGGGGAGGGTGTGGGGGAGGAGGAGGGAGAGGGGGAGGGGGAGGGAGAGGGACTGGGGGAGGGGGAGGGAGTGGGGGAGGGGGAGGGAGAGGGGGTGGGGGTGGGGGAGGGAGTGGGGGAGGGGGAGGGAGAGTGGGGGAGGGGAGCGAGTGTGGGAGGGGGAGGGAGGGGGGAGGGGGAGAGAGTGGGGGGAAGGGGAGGGACTGGAGGGGGGGGAAGGGAGAGGGAGTGGGGAAAGTGGACAAGGAGTGAGAGTGGCGAGGGAGTGGGGAATGAGGAGAGAGTGGGAGAGGGAGTGGGGGAGAGAGTGGGAGAGGGAGTGGGGGAGGGAGTAAGGAGGGAGTGAGGACAGAGTGAGGCAGTGAGTGAAGAGGGAATGAGCAGTGAGTGAGGAGTGAGCGAGAAGGGAGGGACATGGATCAAGGAGGGAATGAAATAAAGAGGGAGGGAGTAAGGAGTAAGCAGAGACCTTCCTCTACGCAGCCCTATTACAGAGTGTGCAGCCCCCATGGTGGATCAGCTTGTGTACACTGTGCAGCCTCTGTGGTTGACCAGCTTGTGTACACTGTGCAGCCTCTGTGGTAGACCAGCTTGTGTACACTGTGCAGCCTCTGTGGTAGACCAGCTTGTGTATACTGTGCAGCCCCCGTGGTGGACCAGCTTGTGTATACTGTGCAGCCCCCGTGGTGGACCAGCTTGTGTATACTGTGCAGCCTCTGTGGTGGACCAGCTTGTATATACTGTGCAGCCCCCGGAGTGGACCACTCACCAAAGGAGTTTGTTTCTAGCCAATCAAGTCCTTTAATCAGTTTAAATTTCTCAATCACCCTTTAATTTTTGACATTCAGGAAACAAATTCTAGTTTGATGTAAAAGCATCAAATCTGTAACTCATCTCCTGACTCCCCAAATCCTGTCCACCATCTACAAGGCACAAGTCAGCAGTGTGATGGAAATCTCCCCCCTTCCCTGGATGGGTGCAGCTCCAACATTCCAGAAGCTCGACACCATCCAGGACAAAGCAGCCCCGCTTGATCAGCACCCCATCCACAAACATCCACTCCCTCCACCACCAACGCACAGTGACAGCCGTGTGTACCATCTACAAGATGCACTGCAGCAACTCACCAAAACTCCTTAGGCAGCACCTTCCAAACCCACGACCACTTCCATCTAGAAGGACAAGAGCAGCAGATACCTGGGAACACCCCCAACTGGAGATTCCCCTCCGAGTCACTCACTATCCTGACTTGGAAATATATCGGCCGTTCCTTCACTGTCGCTGGGTCAAAATCCTAGGACTCCCTCCCTAACCGCACTGTGGGTGTACCTACACCTCAGGGATTTTTGGCCTCTCAGAAAATGAAGGAATATGGGAATTGGGTGGGAAAAGAGGCTGAAGATCAGCCATTGAAAGGGTGAGCAGGCTCGATGGGCCGCATGGCCTACTCCTGATCCTTTTTCCGATGATCTTCTGGATTGCAATGGGTCAAAAAGGTAGCTGAGCATCACGTCCTGAAGGGCAACGAAACAAGATTACTGGCCTTCCCACTGATGCCACAGGCCATGAATGAATTTAAAACATCCATCATTAACATGTACTAAATTGCTTCTGATGTGGAGATACCGGCGTTGGACTGGGGTAAACACAGTAAGAAGTCTCACAACACCAGGTTAAAGTCCAACAGGTTTATTTGGAATCATGAGCTTTCGGAGCGCTGCTCCTTCCTCAGGTGAGTGTTCCCACTCCAAATAAACCTGTTGGACTTTAACATGGTGTTGTGAAACTTCTTAAATTGCTTCTGCCATATGTCTGCCCATTTTGCCAATCTCACAGTGTCCTCCCCAAGTTTGAATAAAGAACAAAGAACAATACAGCACAGGAACAGGCCCTTCGGCCCTCCAAGCCTGCGCCGCTCATGTGCGCAACTAGACCTTTCGTTTGTATCCCTCTATTCCCAGTCTGTTCATGTGGCTATCTAGATAAGTCTTAAACCATCCCAGCGTGTCCGCCTCAATCACCTTGCTTGGCAGCGCATTCCAGGCCCCCACCACCCTCTGTGTAAAATACGTCCTCCTGACATCTGTGTTGAACCTTGCCCCCCTCACCTTGAACCCGTGACCCCTTGTGTTCGTCACCTCCAACCTGGGAAAAATCTTCCCACTGTTCACCCTATCTATGCCCTTCATAATTTTATACACCTCTATTAGGTTGCCCCTCATCCTCCGTCTTTCCAGGGAGAACAACCCCAGTTTACCCAATCTCTCCTCATAGCTAAGACCCTCCATACCAGGCAACATCCTGGTAAACCTTCTCTGCACTCTCTCTAATGCCTCCACGTCCTTCTGGTAGTGCGGCGACCAGAACTGGACGCAGTATTCCAAATGTGGCCTAACCATCGTTCTATACAGCCGCAACATCATATGCCAACTTTTATATTCTGTGCCCCGTCCAATAAAGGCAAGCATGCCATACGCCTTCTTCACCACCCTCTCCACCTGTGCTGCCATCTTTAAGGATCTGTGGACTTGTACACCCAGGTCCCTCTGTGTTTCTATAAGAACAAAGAACAAAGAACAGTACAGCACAGCAAACAGGCCCTTCGGCCCTCCAAGCCTGTGCCGCTCCTTGGTCCAACTAGACCAATCGTTTGTATCCCTCCATTCCCAGGCTGCTCATGTGACTATCCAGGTAAGTCTTAAACGGTGTCAGCGTGCCTGCCTCCACCACCCTACTTGGCAGCGCATTCCAGGCCCCCACCACCCTCTGTGTAAAAAACATCCCTCTGATATCTGAGTTATACTTCGCCCCTCTCACCTTGAGCCTGTGACCCCTCGTGATCGTCACCTCCGACCTGGGAAAAAGCTTCCCACTGTTCACCCTATCTATCCCCTTCATAATCTTGTACACCTCTATTAGATCTCCCCTCATTCTCCGTCTTTCCAGGGAGAACAACCCCAGTTTACCCAATCTCTCCTCATAGCTAAGACCCTCCATACCAGGCAACATCCTGGTAAACCTTCTCTGCACTCTCTCTAACGCCTCCACGTCCTTCTGGTAGTGCGGCGACCAGAACTGGACGCAGTACTCCAAATGCGGCCTCACCAGCGTTCTATACAGCTGCATCATCAGACTCCAGCTTTTATACTCTATACCCCGTCCTATCAAGGCAAGCATACCATATGCCTTCTTCACCACCTTCTCCACCTGTGTTGCCACCTTCAAGGATTTGTGGACTTGCACACCTAGGTCCCTCTGTGTTTCTATACTCCTGATGACTCTGCCATTTATTGTATAACTCCTCCCTACATTATTTCTTCCAAAATGCATCACTTCGCATTTATCCGGATTAAACTCCATCTGCCACCTCTCCGCCCAATTTTCCAGCCTATCTATATCCTGCTGTATTGCCCGACAATGCTCTTCGCTATCCGCAATTCCAGCCATCTTCATGTCATCAGCAAACTTGCTGATTACACCAGTTACACCTTCTTCCAAATCATTTATATATATCACAAATAGCAGAGGTCCCAGTACAGAGCCCTGCGGAACACCACTGGTAAGAAGTTTAACAACACCAGGTTAAAGTCCAACAGGTTTATTTGGTAGCAAAAGCCACACAAGCTTTCGAGGCTCTGAGCCCCTTCTTCAGGTGAGTGGGAATTCTGTTCACAAACAGAACTTATAAGACACAGACTCAATTTACATGAATAATGGTTGGAATGCGAATACTTACAACTAATCCAGTCTTTAAGAAACAAAACAATGGGAGTGGAGAGAGCATCAAGACAGGCTAAAAAGATGTGTATTGTCTCCAGACAAGACAGCCAGTGAAACTCTGCAGGTCCACGCAACTGTGGGAGTTACAAATAGTGTGACATAAATTCTGATTCTAGGATCGCATGATAAAGACTCAGGAGGAAAAAAGCAGAAATATTTATGTGAAATAGTGTGACATAAACCCAATATCCCGGTTGAGGCCGTCCTTGTGTGTGCGGAACCTGGCTATCAGTTTCTGCTCCGCGACTCTGCGCTGTCGTGTGTCGCGAAGGCCGCCTTGGAGAACGCTTACCCGAATATCAGAGGCCGAATGCCCGTGACCGCTGAAGTGCTCCCCAACAGGAAGAGAACAGTCTTGCCTGGTGATTGTCGAGCGGTGTTCATTCATCCGTTGTCGCAGCGTCTGCATAGTTTCCCCAATGTACCATGCCTCGGGACATCCTTTCTTGCAGCGTATCAGGTAGACAACGTTGGCCGAGTTGCAAGAGTATGTACCGTGTACCTGGTGGATGGTGTTCTCACGTGAGATGATGGCATCTGTGTCGATGATCCGGCACGTCTTGCAGAGGTTGCTGTGGCAGGGTTGTGTGGTGTCTTGGTCACTGTTCTCCTGAAGGCTGGGTAGTTTGCTGCGGACAATGGTCTGTTTGAGGTTGTGCGGTTGTTTGAAGGCAAGAAGTGGGGGTGTGGGGATGGCCTTGGCGAGATGTTCGTCTTCATCAATGACATGTTGAAGGCTCCGGAGGAGATGCCGTAGCTTCTCCGCTCCGGGGAAGTACTGGACAACGAAGGGTACTCTGTCCACTGTGTCCCGTGTTTGTCTTCTGAGGAGGTCGGTGCGGTTTTTCGCTGTGGCGCGTTGGAACTGTTGATCAATGAGTCTAGCGCCATATCCTGTTCTTATGAGGGCATCTTTCAGCGTCTGGAGGTGTCTGTTGCGATCCTCCTCATCCGAGCAGATCCTGTGTATACGGAGGGCTTGTCCGTAGGGGATGGCTTCTTTAACGTGTTTAGGGTGGAAGCTGGAGAAGTGGAGCATCGTGAGGTTATCCGTGGGCTTGCGGTACAGTGAGGTGCTGAGGTGACCGTCCTTAATGGAGATGCGCGTGTCCAAGAATGCAACCGATTCCGGAGAGTAGTCTATGGTGAGCCTGATGGTGGGATGGAACTTGTTGATGTCATCATAGAGTTGTTTCAGTGATTGTTCACCATGAGTCCAAAGGAAGAAAATGTCATCGATGTATCTAGTGTATAGCACCGGTTGAAGGTCCCGTGCGGTGAAGAAGTCTTGTTCGAACCTGTGCATGAAGATGTTGGCATATTGAGGTGCAAATTTGGTCCCCATGGCTGTTCCGTGTGTCTGGATGAAGAACTGGTTGTTGAAGGTGAAGATATTGTGGTCCAGGATGAAGCGGATGAGATGTAAAATTGCATCTGGAAACTGGCAGTTGTTGGCGCTGAGCACTGAGGCCGTTGCAGCAATGCCATCGTCATGGGGGATGCTGGTGTAGAGTGCTGAGACATCCATTGTGACGAGGAGCGCTCCTGGTTCAACTGCTCCATGTGTGCCGAGTTTCTGTAGGAAGTCCGTCGTGTCGCGACAAAAGCTGGGGGTTCTTTGTACAATGGGTTTCAGGATGCCCTCGACATAGCCGGAGAGGTTCTCGCACAGGGTCCCATTGCCCGATACGATGGGACGGCCGGGTGTGTTTGCCTTGTGTATCTTCGGGAGGCAGTAGAGATCTCCAACGCGGGGAGTACGTGGGATGAGAGCACGGAGGGTGTTCTGAAGGTCCGGATCAAAGGTCTTGATCAGAGTGTTGAGTTGACGGGTGTGTTCTTTGGTCGGATCTGCAGCACCACTGGTCACAGACCTCCAGCCGGAAAAAGACCCTTCGACCACTACCCTCTGTCTCCTATGGCCAAGCCAGTTCTCCACCCATCTAGCCACTTCTCCTTGTATCCCATGAGCCTTAACCTTCTTAACCAACCTGCCATGTGGGACTTTGTCAAATGCCTTACTGAAACCCATATAGACGACATCCACGGCCCTTCCTTCATCAACCGTTTTTGTCACTTCCTCAAAAAACTCCACCAAATTTGTAAGGCACGACCTCCCTCTTACAAAACCATGCTGTCTGTCACTAATGAGATTGTTCCGTTCTAAATGCACATACATCCTGTCTCTAAGAATCCTCTCCAACAACTTCCCTACCACGGACGTCAAGCTCACCGGCCTATAATTTCCTGGGTTATCCCTGCTACCCTTCTTAAACAACGGGACCACATTCGCTATCCTCCAATCCTCAGGGACCTCACCCGTGCCCAAAGAAGCGACAAAGATTTCCGTCAGAGGCCCAGCAATTTCATCTCTCGTCTCCCTGAGCAGTCGAGGATAGATGCCATCAGGCCCTGGGGCTTTGTCAGTTTTAATGTTCCCTAAAAAACCTAACACTTCCTCTCTTGTCATGGAGATTTTCTCCTGATGGTTCTGCCATTTATTGTATAGCTCCCCCTTACATTAGATCTACCGATGGTACCATCCTGCTTGCTATTTTCCATGTTGCCAGGTATTGTGTTCCCCTCAGTCTTTGACAAACCCTTGTCCATGTCACTGGACAAGAGCAGGTAAAAAGACTCACATAACTGTTCCCAGTCATTTAACCAATGTGTTTTTGTGCTGTTCCTGTCCTTAAATCCCATTAGCTTGAACTTTGCTCACTAGGTATTCTTGTGGTACCCTGTAATAAATACCTTTGAAAGCCAAAACCTTGACAGGTTCTGTAAATCTCAAGAGCTTTCCTTCACCTCCACCCTCGGAAGAACCTTATCAAATATTTTATGAAGTTCAGATAGATAATGTCCAGAAACACTCCCTTATTCTTCATCCAACTGCATTGCTCAGGCATGACTTTACTCGTAATAAATCTAATCACCTTTAATTATTTCAGATGCTTAGTCACGGAATCTCAATAAATACACTTGGATTCTGGGAACTCACCTGGATCACTGCAGTCCTGTCTAAAACATGTTTTAAAGCTAAGCTGTATCACCACTGGGAGGAGGACATGTTTACTTAAGCACAGGGTGTGGACTGCCAGAGTGTGAACAGCACAAGCTGATAGCCCAGGGGCAGGTGAGTGAGATGCAGCAAGTGAGTCGCAGCATTCCCCAGCTTGTCTAGACAGATCTCTGCACAGCACACGTTGGCCAGAATCCAATCGAGAATCCAGTCCAGACAGGAATCCGGAGCAAAACAGCAGATCCCAGAGAAACAGAAGAGTCTGAAGCATGTGATGTGGAGGAGTACGAGGTGCGGAGGGAATGAGGGTGGGACAGGACTCCTGTGTGTACATGTGTTTCCCCATCTGTCTCTCTCTACCTTCTTATTCCAATCTCTCAATCCTGGTTACAAGGGATCTGTCAGATCATGTGATCACATCCCATAACTTCACAGGGTGTCATTAGACCAGGGAAACACCTCCCCCAACACATCACAGGGCCCTGTTAATTTTCTCAATGGTCTAGCTTGGATAGCCAATGGATACATTGTCATCAGCCACACAGGGAGAATTTTCATTATAATCAGGATGCTGTGGCCACTCCAAACTGTTTTTAATTAGTTCAACACCAAGAAATTTCAAGCCAAGCTCCTCGGTAAATTCTGCATCTCCTGTGATGAGTGACACAAAATGGTCGCCTGTTCAAGCTAGCTAATCAGAATCCTGGAGCTCTTTACACCAATCTCCATTCCCTTCCCCTGTTTTGTTGATATTGATCAGGGGGCTGTTCCTGGATAATTTGCTCCTGTAACTCCTGTAGTTTCCACACGGACTTCACAAGCAGAACATTCCAAACTCGCTGCCCATCAATCAGTATCTCATCTTCATATCCATCAAGTGTCTGCCTCATAAGCATGTCCGTTCAGATGTTGAATAAATATGGTGAGAGGATACATGTTGTCGAACACCTTGTTTGAACCATTCTGAACAGGCCTCAGTAACTCTGAGCCAAATTCATTGCTGACATGGAGTTTTAGCAAGTTGTGGTGGTGACCTCACATTATCAGCCAGAGTGTGAGAGCCATTCAAATCCTTTCTCACATTCAATGATGCAGACAGCTATTGGCTGCTGCAGATCCTGGACTTTGCTTATTAAGATTCTAAAATTAGTGACTTAGAACAAAGAAAAGTACAGCACAGGAACAGGCCCTTCGGCCCTCCAAGCCTGTGCCGATCATGATGCCTGAACTGAACTCAAAGAAACCTTCTGCCCTCACTCGGTCCGTGTCCCTCCATTCCCTCCATATTCATGCACCCATCCAGATCCCTCTTAAATGTTGCTAATGTGCCTGCTTCCACCACCTCCTCTGGCAGCGCGTTCCAGGCACCCACCACTCTCTGCGTGAGACACTTCCCCCACACATCTCCCTTAAACTTTCCCCCTCTCACCTTGAACCTGTGTCCCCGTGCAATTGACACTTCCACCTGGGAAAAAGCCTCTGATTATCCACCCTGTCTGTGCCTCTCATCATTTTGTAGACCTCTATCAGGTCTCCCCTCAGCCTCCGTCTTTCCAGTGAAAACAATCCCAGATAATTCAATCTCTCCTCATAGTCAACACCCTCGAGACCAGGCAACATCCTGGTGAACCTTCTTTGCACTCGCTGCAAAGCTTCCACGTCCTTCTGGTAGTGCGGTGACCAGAACTGCAAGCAATACTCCAAATGTGGCCTAACCAAGGGAAATCTACTGAAGAGAGGTGGCAGTTTTTAAAGGAATGTCTGTCTAGGGTTCTACAGGACAATGTTCCGAGCAGACAGGGAGGAGTTGGTAAGTTAAAGGAACCGTGGTGCACAAAAACTGTGCAGGAGCTAGTCGAGAAGGAAAGGAAAGCGTGCAAAAGGTTCAGAGAGCTTGGCGAAGATAGGGATCTAGATGAGTATACGGCTTGTAGGAAGGGACTAACGAAGGAAATTAGGAGAGCCAGAAGGGGTCACAAGAAGGCCTTGGCAGGTAGGATTAAGGAAAACCCTAAGGCGTTCTATAAATATGTGGAGAGTAAAAGGATGAGATATGAAGGAATAGGGCCTATAAAAGGTGAAGGCGGGAAAATCAGTACAGAACCAGTAGAAATGGCAGAGGAGCTTAATGAGTATTTTGCCTCGGTTTTCACAGAGGAGAAGGACCTGGGTGGATGTACTGTGGGCTTGCGGTGGACTGAAAAGATTGAGTATGTGGACTTTAACAAAGAGGCTGTGCTGGAATCTTTGAATGGCATCAAGATAGATAAGTCGCCGGGTCCGGATGGGATGGACCCCAGGTTACTGTGGGAGGCGAGGGAAGAGATTGCAGAGCCTCTGGTGATGATCTTTGCGTCGTCGATGGAGACGGGAGAGGTGCCGGAGG
The DNA here is from genome assembly GCF_964213995.1 of Mustelus asterias. Taxonomy (NCBI): domain Eukaryota; kingdom Metazoa; phylum Chordata; class Chondrichthyes; order Carcharhiniformes; family Triakidae; genus Mustelus; species Mustelus asterias. Next base: position 1,111,993 of record NC_135802.1, read on the forward strand.
ATTGGAGGATTGCGGATGTGGTTCCTATTTTCAAGAAGGGGAATAGGGATGGCCCAGGAAATTACCGACCGGTGAGTCTAACCTCAGTGGTTGGTAAGCTGATGGAGAAGATCCTGAGGGACAAGATTTATGAGCATTTAGAGAGGTTTAGTATGCTCAAGAATACTCAGCATGGCTTTGTCAAAGGCAGATCGTGCCTTACGAGCCTGGTGGAGTTCTTCGAAAATGTGACTAAACACATTGACAAAGGGAAAGCGGTAGATGTGGTTTATATGGATTTTAGCAAGGCGTTCGATAAGGTACCCCATGCAAGGCTTCTCGAAAAAGTGAGAGGGCATGGGATCCAAGAGGCTGCTGCCCTGTGGATCCAGAACTGGCTTGCCCAAAGGAGGTAGAGAGTGGGTATAAATGGGTCTTTTTCTAATTGGAGGTCAGTCACCAGTGGTGTGCCCCAGGGATCTGTTCTGGGACCCTTGCTGTTTGTCATTTTCATAAATGACCTGGATGAGGAAGTGGAGGGATGGGTTGGTAAGTTTGCCGACAACACGAAGGTTGGTGGGGTTGTGATAGTCTGCAGGGATGTCAGAAGTTACAGAGGGACATAGATAGGATGCAAGACTGGGCGGAGAAGTGGCAGATGGACTTCAACCCAGATAAATGCGTAGTGGTCCATTTTGGCAGGACGAATGGGAAGAAAGAGTACAATATAAAGGGAAAGACTCTTAGTACGGTAGAGGATCAGAAGGACCTTGGGGTCCGGGTCCATAGGACTCTAAAATCTGCCCCGTCCTCTCCCCATAGCCCTGTATCAATCCCAAACTAATCCCACTGCCCGCCCTCTCCCCTTAGCCCTGTATCAATCCCAAACTAATCCCACTGCCCCGCTCTCTCCCCATAGCCCTGTATCAATCCCAAACTAATCCCACTGCCCCGCTCTCTCCCCATAGCCCTGTATCAATCCCCAAACTAATCCCACTGCCCCGCTCACTCCCCATAGCCCTGTATCAATCCCCAAACTAATCCCACTGCCCCGCTCACTCCCCATAGCCCTGTATCAATCCCCAAACTAATCCCACTGCCCCGCTCTCTCCCCATAGCCCTGTATCAATCCCAAACTAATCCCACTGCCCCGCTCTCTCCCCATAGCCCTGTATCAATCCCGAACTAATCCCACTGCCCCGCTCACTCCCCATAGCCCTGTATCAATCCCCAAACTAATCCCACTGCCCCGCTCACTCCCCATAGCCCTGTATCAATCCCCAAACTAATCCCACTGCCCCGCTCTCTCCCCATAGCCCTGTATCAATCCCCAAACTAATCCCACTGCCCCGCTCTCTCCCCATAGCCCTGTATCAATCCCCAAACTAATCCCACTGCCCCGCTCACTCCCCATAGCCCTGTATCAATCCCAAACTAATCCTACTGCCCCGCTCTCTCCCCATAGCCCTGTATCAATCCACAAACTAATCCCACTGCCCCGCTCTCTCCCCATAGCCCTGTATCAATCCCCAAACTAATCCCACTGCCCCGCTCACTCCCCATAGCCCTGTATCAATCCCCAAACTAATCCCACTGCCCCGCTCTCTCCCCATAGCCCTGTATCAATCCCAAACTAATCCCACTGCCCCGCTCTCTCCCCATAGCCCTGTATCAATCCCGAACTAATCCCACTGCCCCGCTCACTCCCCATAGCCCTGTATCAATCCCCAAACTAATCCCACTGCCCCGCTCACTCCCCATAGCCCTGTATCAATCCCCAAACTAATCCCACTGCCCCGCTCTCTCCCCATAGCCCTGTATCAATCCCCAAACTAATCCCACTGCCCCGCTCACTCCCCATAGCCCTGTATCAATCCCCAAACTAATCCCACTGCCCCGCTCTCTCTCCATAGCCCTGTATCAATCCCCAAACTAATCCCACTGCCCCGCTCACTCCCCATAGCCCTGTATCAATCCCCAAACTAATCCCACTGCCCCGCTCTCTCCCCATAGCCCTGTATCAATCCCAAACTAATCCCACTGCCCCGCTCTCTCCCCATAGCCCTGTATCAATCCCGAACTAATCCCACTGCCCCGCTCACTCCCCATAGCCCTGTATCAATCCCCAAACTAATCCCACTGCCCCGCTCACTCCCCATAGCCCTGTATCAATCCCCAAACTAATCCCACTGCCCCGCTCTCTCCCCATAGCCCTGTATCAATCCCCAAACTAATCCCACTGCCCCGCTCTCTCCCCATAGCCCTGTATCAATCCCCAAACTAATCCCACTGCCCCGCTCACTCCCCATAGCCCTGTATCAATCCCAAACTAATCCTACTGCCCCGCTCTCTCCCCATAGCCCTGTATCAATCCCTAAACTAATCCCACTGCCCCGCTCTCTCCCCATAGCCCTGTATCAATCCCTAAACTAATCCCACTGCCCCGCTCTCTCCCCATAGCCCTGTATCAATCCCCAAACTAATATCTCCACCCTTTGCTGACTCTATACTTATCCATCTCTTCTTCATGTTGTAATAGTCTCTGCCTCAGACTGCCTGATGTCCCCAAGTACCTTGAATTGCAGCCCCAGCCCCCTGACTCAGGACCCCGATCCCCCCAGCCAAACAGCGGCTGGGACATGCTGCTGATGCCAGTCTTTGGGGCAGACGGCCCAGCATCACACTGAGACTGTCATTCATTTCCCACATTATTCAGTGTGTGATGGGCTGTACATGGTTTTGCTGTGATAGAACATAGAACATTACAGCGCAGTACAGGCCCTCCGGCCCTCGATGTTGCGCCAACCTGTGAAACCAATCTGAAGCCCCTCTAACCTACACTATTCCAATATCATCCATATGTTTATCCAAACATGGCAGCATTGAGTTAGTGGTGAATATCATTCGTGCTGCTGCTGTCCAGTAGCAGCGTGGAACAACTGGCTCCAGCTGTTCCTCAGAGTTTTCAGATACCTGAGCCTTTCAGGGTAATCTGGGATAGACTGGGGCACTCGGCAGGGCTGAAAGTGATGGCCTGAGGTCTGTCTATGAGTTTGCAATATACAAAATGATGCGATCAGGGATCTGCCTATCCACCAGCACTGTGTTCTCAGATAGTAGAAATTTGCTCATTTCTCTGACAATGTTTTCTTGCAAATTCCTGGCAGCTGCAACATGAAAAGCTTCAACAAAAAATGCCTCTGTTTCCAGGAGCAATAATTCCTGGGACTTGAGCACTAATATCTACAACAAACAGCCTGTGATCCATGTTTACTGGCTGGAGGGAGCTCCCTAGTCGTCTCAGGGAAGAACTGCATCAATTAATCACTGCTTCACCTTGTTCCCCTGGGGAGACAGGGATATTTCCCCCTTGGGGAGTTCAGGGTATTTTTCCACGGGGAGTTCAGGGTATTTTCCCCCCGGGGAGTTCAGGGTATTTTCCCCCCGGGGAGTTCAGGGTATTTCGCCCGGGGAGTTCCGGGTATTTCCCCCGGGGAGTTCAGGGTATTTCCCTCGGGGAGTTCAGGGTATTTACCCCGGGGAGTTCAGGGCATTTACCCCGGGGAGTTCAGGGTATTTCCCCCGGGGAGTTCAGAGTATTTCGCCCGGGGAGTTCCGGGTATTTCCCCCGGGGAGTTCAGGGTATTTCCCCTGGGGAGTTCCAGGTATTTCCCCCGGGTAGTTCAGGGTATTTCCCCCGGGGAGTTCAGGGTATTTCCCCCGGGGAGTTCAGAGTATTTCCCCCGGGGAGTTCAGAGTATTTCCCCCGGGGAGTTCAGAGTATTTCCCCCGGGGAGTTCAGGGTATTTCGCCCGGGGAGTTCAGAGTATTTCGCCCGGGGAGTTCCGGGTATTTCCCCCGGAGAGTTCTGGGTATTTCCCCCGGGGAGTTCCGGGTATTTCCCCCGGGGAGTTCAGGGTATTTTCCCCGGGGAGTTCAGGGTATTTCCCTCGGGGAGTTCAGGGTATTTACCCCGGGGAGTTCAGGGCATTTACCCCGGGGAGTTCAGGGTATTTCCCCCGGGGAGTTCAGAGTATTTCGCCCGGGGAGTTCCGGGTATTTCCCCCGGGGAGTTCAGGGTATTTCCCCTGGGGAGTTCCAGGTATTTCCCCCGGGTAGTTCAGGGTATTTCCCCCGGGGAGTTCAGGGTATTTCCCCCGGGGAGTTCAGAGTATTTCCCCCGGGGAGTTCAGAGTATTTCCCCCGGGGAGTTCAGAGTATTTCCCCCGGGGAGTTCAGGGTATTTCGCCCGGGGAGTTCAGAGTATTTCGCCCGGGGAGTTCCGGGTATTTCCCCCGGAGAGTTCTGGGTATTTCCCCCGGGGAGTTCCGGGTATTTCCCCCGGGGAGTTCAGGGTATTTTCCCCGGGGAGTTCAGGGCAGTTTCCCCGGGGAGTTCAGGGTATTTCCCCCGGGGAGTTCAGGGTATTTTCCCCGGGGAGTTCAGGGTATTTCACCCGGGGAGTTCAGGGTATTTCCCCCGGGGAGTTCAGGGTATTTTCCCCGGGGAGTTCAGGGTATTTCACCCGGGGAGTTCGGGGTATTTTCCCCCCGGGGAGTTCAGGGTATTTCCCCCGGGGAGTTCGGGGTATTTTCCCCCCGGGGAGCTCAGGGTATTTCCCCCGGAGAGTTCCGGGTATTTACCCCAGGGTGTTCAGGGTATTTCCCCCGGGCAGTTCAGGGTATTTCCCCCGGGAAGTTCAGGGTATTTTCCCCCCGGGGAGTTCAGGGTATTTTCCCCCCGGGGAGTTCAGGGTATTTTCCCCGGGGAGTTCAGGGTATTTCACCCGGGGAGTTCAGGGTATTTCCCCCGGGGAGTTCGGGGTATTTCCCCCCCAGGGAGTTCAGGGTATTTCCCCCGGAGAGTTCCGGGTATTTACCCCAGGGAGTTCAGGGTATTTGCCCCGGGGAGTTCAGGGTATTTCCCCCGGGCAGTTCAGGGTATTTTCCCCCCGGGGAGTTCAGGGTATTTTCCCCCCGGGGAGTTCAGGGTATTTTCCCCAGGGAGTTCTAGGTATTTCCCCCGGGGAGTTCAGGGAGTTTTCCCCGGGGAGTTCAGAGTATTTCCCCCGGAGAGTTCCTGGTATTTACCCCGGGGAGTTCAAGGTATTTTCCCCCCGGGAGTTCAGGGTATTTTCCTCGGGGAGTTCAGGGTATTTTCCTCGGAGAGTTCAGGGTATTTCCCCCGGGGAGTTCAAGGTATTTTCCCCCCGGGGAGTTCAGGGTATTTTCCTCGGGGAGTTCAGGGTATTTTCCTCGGAGAGTTCAGGGTATTTCCCCCGAGGAGTTCAGGGTATTTTCCCCGAGGAGTTCAGGGTATTTCCCCCGGGCAGTTCAGGGTATTTCCCCCGAGGAGTTCAGGGTATTTTCCCCCCGGGGAGTTCAGGGTATTTTCCCCGGGGAGTTCAGGGTATTTCCCCCGGGGAGTTCAGGGTATTTCCCCCGGGGAGTTCAGGGTATTTTTCCCGGGGAGTTCCGGGTATTTCCCCCGGGGAGTTCAGGGTATTTTCCCCGGGGAGTTCCGGGTATTTCCCCCGGGGAGTTCCGGGTATTTCCCCCGGGGAGTTCAGGGTATTTTCCCCCCGGGGAGTTCAGGGTATTTTCCCCGGGGAGTTCAGGGTATTTCCCCCGGGGAGTTCAGGGTATTTCCCCCGGGGAGTTCAGGGTATTTCCCCCGGGGTATTCAGGGTATTTCCCCCGGGGAGTTCAGGGTATTTTCCCCGGGGAGTTCAGGGTATTTCACCCAGTGAGTTCAGGGTATTTCCCCCGGGCAGTTCAGGGTATTTTCCCCCCGGGGAGTTCAGGGTATTTTCCCCCCGGGGAGTTCTGGGTATTTTCCCCGGGGAGTTCAGGGTATTTTCCCCGGGGAGTTCAGGGCATTTTCCCCTGGGGAGTTCAGGGTATTTTCCCCTGGGGAGTTCAGGGTATTTTCCCCCCGGGGAGTTCCGGGTATTTCCCCCGGGGAGTTCAGGGTATTTTCCCTGGGGAGTTCAGGGTATTTCCCCCGAGGAGTTCAGGATATTTTCCCCTGAGGAGTTCGGGGTATTTTCCCCCCGGGGAGCTCAGGGTATTTCCCCCGGGGAGTTCAGGGTATTTTCCCCCGGGGAGTTCAGGGTATTTCCCCCGGGGAGTTCAGGGTATTTCCCTCGGGGAGTTCAGGGTATTTACCCCGGGGAGTTCAGGGCATTTACCCCGGGGAGTTCAGGGTATTTCCCCCGGGGAGTTCAGAGTATTTCGCCCGGGGAGTTCCGGGTATTTCCCCCGGGGAGTTCAGGGTATTTCCCCTGGGGAGTTCCAGGTATTTCCCCCGGGTAGTTCAGGGTATTTCCCCCGGGGAGTTCAGGGTATTTCCCCCGGGGAGTTCAGGGTATTTCCCCCGGGGAGTTCAGAGTATTTCCCCCGGGGAGTTCAGAGTATTTCCCCCGGGGAGTTCAGAGTATTTCCCCCGGGGAGTTCAGGGTATTTCGCCCGGGGAGTTCAGAGTATTTCGCCCGGGGAGTTCCGGGTATTTCCCCCGGAGAGTTCTGGGTATTTCCCCCGGGGAGTTCCGGGTATTTCCCCCGGGGAGTTCAGGGTATTTTCCCCGGGGAGTTCAGGGTATTTCCCTCGGGGAGTTCAGGGTATTTACCCCGGGGAGTTCAGGGCATTTACCCCGGGGAGTTCAGGGTATTTCCCCCGGGGAGTTCAGAGTATTTCGCCCGGGGAGTTCCGGGTATTTCCCCCGGGGAGTTCAGGGTATTTCCCCTGGGGAGTTCCAGGTATTTCCCCCGGGTAGTTCAGGGTATTTCCCCCGGGGAGTTCAGGGTATTTCCCCCGGGGAGTTCAGAGTATTTCCCCCGGGGAGTTCAGAGTATTTCCCCCGGGGAGTTCAGAGTATTTCCCCCGGGGAGTTCAGGGTATTTCGCCCGGGGAGTTCAGAGTATTTCGCCCGGGGAGTTCCGGGTATTTCCCCCGGAGAGTTCTGGGTATTTCCCCCGGGGAGTTCCGGGTATTTCCCCCGGGGAGTTCAGGGTATTTTCCCCGGGGAGTTCAGGGCAGTTTCCCCGGGGAGTTCAGGGTATTTCCCCCGGGGAGTTCAGGGTATTTTCCCCGGGGAGTTCAGGGTATTTCACCCGGGGAGTTCAGGGTATTTCCCCCGGGGAGTTCAGGGTATTTTCCCCGGGGAGTTCAGGGTATTTCACCCGGGGAGTTCGGGGTATTTTCCCCCCGGGGAGTTCAGGGTATTTCCCCCGGGGAGTTCGGGGTATTTTCCCCCCGGGGAGCTCAGGGTATTTCCCCCGGAGAGTTCCGGGTATTTACCCCAGGGTGTTCAGGGTATTTCCCCCGGGCAGTTCAGGGTATTTCCCCCGGGAAGTTCAGGGTATTTTCCCCCCGGGGAGTTCAGGGTATTTTCCCCCCGGGGAGTTCAGGGTATTTTCCCCGGGGAGTTCAGGGTATTTCACCCGGGGAGTTCAGGGTATTTCCCCCGGGGAGTTCGGGGTATTTCCCCCCCAGGGAGTTCAGGGTATTTCCCCCGGAGAGTTCCGGGTATTTACCCCAGGGAGTTCAGGGTATTTGCCCCGGGGAGTTCAGGGTATTTCCCCCGGGCAGTTCAGGGTATTTTCCCCCCGGGGAGTTCAGGGTATTTTCCCCCCGGGGAGTTCAGGGTATTTTCCCCAGGGAGTTCTAGGTATTTCCCCCGGGGAGTTCAGGGAGTTTTCCCCGGGGAGTTCAGAGTATTTCCCCCGGAGAGTTCCTGGTATTTACCCCGGGGAGTTCAAGGTATTTTCCCCCCGGGAGTTCAGGGTATTTTCCTCGGGGAGTTCAGGGTATTTTCCTCGGAGAGTTCAGGGTATTTCCCCCGGGGAGTTCAAGGTATTTTCCCCCCGGGGAGTTCAGGGTATTTTCCTCGGGGAGTTCAGGGTATTTTCCTCGGAGAGTTCAGGGTATTTCCCCCGAGGAGTTCAGGGTATTTTCCCCGAGGAGTTCAGGGTATTTCCCCCGGGCAGTTCAGGGTATTTCCCCCGAGGAGTTCAGGGTATTTTCCCCCCGGGGAGTTCAGGGTATTTTCCCCGGGGAGTTCAGGGTATTTCCCCCGGGGAGTTCAGGGTATTTCCCCCGGGGAGTTCAGGGTATTTTTCCCGGGGAGTTCCGGGTATTTCCCCCGGGGAGTTCAGGGTATTTTCCCCGGGGAGTTCCGGGTATTTCCCCCGGGGAGTTCCGGGTATTTCCCCCGGGGAGTTCAGGGTATTTTCCCCCCGGGGAGTTCAGGGTATTTTCCCCGGGGAGTTCAGGGTATTTCCCCCGGGGAGTTCAGGGTATTTCCCCCGGGGAGTTCAGGGTATTTCCCCCGGGGTATTCAGGGTATTTCCCCCGGGGAGTTCAGGGTATTTTCCCCGGGGAGTTCAGGGTATTTCACCCAGTGAGTTCAGGGTATTTCCCCCGGGCAGTTCAGGGTATTTTCCCCCCGGGGAGTTCAGGGTATTTTCCCCCCGGGGAGTTCTGGGTATTTTCCCCGGGGAGTTCAGGGTATTTTCCCCGGGGAGTTCAGGGCATTTTCCCCTGGGGAGTTCAGGGTATTTTCCCCTGGGGAGTTCAGGGTATTTTCCCCCCGGGGAGTTCCGGGTATTTCCCCCGGGGAGTTCAGGGTATTTTCCCTGGGGAGTTCAGGGTATTTCCCCCGAGGAGTTCAGGATATTTTCCCCTGAGGAGTTCGGGGTATTTTCCCCCCGGGGAGCTCAGGGTATTTCCCCCGGGGAGTTCAGGGTATTTTCCCCCGGGGAGTTCAGGGTATTTCCCCCGGGGAGTTCAGGGTATTTCCCCCGGGGAGTTCGGGTATTTTCCCCGGGGAGTTCAGGGTATTTCACCCAGGGAGTTCAGGGTATTTCCCCCAGGCAGTTCAGGGTATTTTCCCCCCGGGGAGTTCAGGGTATTTTCACCCCGGGGAGTTCTGGGTATTTTCCCCGGGGAGTTCAGGGTATTTTCCCCAGGGAGTTCAGGGCATTTTCCCCTGGGGAGTTCAGGGTATTTTCCCCTGGGGAGTTCAGGGTATTTTCCCCCCGGGGAGTTCCGGGTATTTCCCCCGGGGAGTTCAGGGTATTTTCCCTGGGGAGTTCAGGGTATTTCCCCCGAGGTGTTCAGGATATTTTCCCCTGGGGAGTTCAGGGTATTTCCCCCGAGGAGTTCGGGGTATTTTCCCCCCGGGGAGTTCAGGGTATTTCCCCCGGGGAGTTCCGGGTATTTTCCCCCGGGGAGTTCAGGGTATTTCCCCCGGGGAGTTCAGGGTATTTCCCCCGGGGAGTTCAGGGTATTTTCCCCGGGGAGTTCAGGGTATTTCACCCGGGGAGTTCAGGGTATTTCCCCCGGGGAGTTCGGGGTATTTTCCCCCCGGGGAGTTCAGGGTATTTCCCCCGGAGAGTTCCGGGTATTTACCCCGGGGAGTTCAGGGTATTTCCCCCGGGGAGTTCAGGGTATTTCCCCCGGGCAGTTCAGGGTATTTTCCCTGGGGAGTTCAGGGTATTTCCCCCGGGGAGTTCTGGGTATTTCCCCTGGGGAGTTCAGGGTATTTCCCCCGGGGAGTTCTGGGTATTTCCCCCGGGGATTTCTGGGTATTTCCCCCGGGCAGTTCAGGGTATTTTCCCCGGGGAGTTCAGGGTATTTCCCCCGGGGAGTTCTGGGTATTTTCCCCCCGGGGAGTTCAGGGTATTTTCCCCCCGGGGAGTTCTGGGTATTTTCCCCGGGGAGTTCAGGGTATTTTCCCCGGGGAGTTCAGGGCATTTTCCCCTGGGGAGTTCAGGGTATTTTCCCCCCGGGGAGTTCCGGGTATTTCCCCCGGGGAGTTCAGGGTATTTTCCCTGGGGAGTTCAGGGTATTTCCCCCGAGGAGTTCAGGATATTTTCCCCTGAGGGGTTCGGGGTATTTTCCCCCCGGGGAGTTCAGGGTATTTCCCCCGGGGAGTTCAGGGTATTTTCCCCCGGGGAGTTCAGGGTATTTCCCCCGGGGAGTTCAGGGTATTTCCCCCGGGGAGTTCGGGTATTTTCCCCGGGGAGTTCAGGGTATTTCACCCAGGGAGTTCAGGGTATTTCCCCCAGGCAGTTCAGGGTATTTTCCCCCCGGGGAGTTCAGGGTATTTTCACCCCGGGGAGTTCTGGGTATTTTCCCCGGGGAGTTCAGGGTATTTTCCCCAGGGAGTTCAGGGCATTTTCCCCTGGGGAGTTCAGGGTATTTTCCCCTGGGGAGTTCAGGGTATTTTCCCCCCGGGGAGTTCCGGGTATTTCCCCCGGGGAGTTCAGGGTATTTTCCCTGGGGAGTTCAGGGTATTTCCCCCGAGGTGTTCAGGATATTTTCCCCTGGGGAGTTCAGGGTATTTCCCCCGAGGAGTTCGGGGTATTTTCCCCCCGGGGAGTTCAGGGTATTTCCCCCGGGGAGTTCCGGGTATTTTCCCCCGGGGAGTTCAGGGTATTTCCCCCGGGGAGTTCAGGGTATTTCCCCCGGGGAGTTCAGGGTATTTTCCCCGGGGAGTTCAGGGTATTTCACCCGGGGAGTTCAGGGTATTTCCCCCGGGGAGTTCGGGGTATTTTCCCCCCGGGGAGTTCAGGGTATTTCCCCCGGAGAGTTCCGGGTATTTACCCCGGGGAGTTCAGGGTATTTCCCCCGGGGAGTTCAGGGTATTTCCCCCGGGCAGTTCAGGGTATTTTCCCTGGGGAGTTCAGGGTATTTCCCCCGGGGAGTTCTGGGTATTTCCCCTGGGGAGTTCAGGGTATTTCCCCCGGGGAGTTCTGGGTATTTCCCCCGGGGATTTCTGGGTATTTCCCCCGGGCAGTTCAGGGTATTTTCCCCGGGGAGTTCAGGGTATTTCCCCCGGGGAGTTCTGGGTATTTCCCCCGGGGAGTTCAAGGTATTTTCCCCCCGGGGAGTTCAGGGTATTTTCCTCGGGCAGTTCAGGGTATTTCCCCCGGGGAGTTCAGGGTATTTCCCCCGGGGAGTTCAGGGTATTTCCCCCGGGGAGTTCAGCGTATTTCCCCTCGGGAGTTCAGGGTATTTCCCCCGGGCAGTTCAGGGTATTTCCCCCGAGGAGTTCAGGGTATTTTCCCCTGGGGAGTTCAGGGTATTGTCCCCGGGCAGTTCAGGGTATTTCCCCCGAGGAGTTCAGGGTATTTCCTCCGGGCAGTTCAGGGTATTTCCCCCGAGGAGTTCAGGGTATTTTCCCCCCGGGGAGTTCAGGGTATTTTCCCCGGGGAGTTCTGGGTATTTCCCCCGGGGAGTTCAGGGTATTTTCCCCGGGGAGTCCAGGGTATTTCCCCCAAGGAGTTCAGGGTATTTCCCCCGGGGAGTTCAAGGTATTTTCCCCCCAGGGAGTTCAGGGTACTTTCCCCGGGGAGTTTAGGGTATTTCTCCTGGGCAGTTCAGGGTATTTCCCCCGGGCAGTTCAGGGTATTTCCCCCAGGGAGTTCAGGGTATTTCCCCCGGGGAGTTCAGGGTATTTTCCCCCCGGGGAGTTCAGGGTATTTTCCCCCCGGGGAGTTCAGGGTATTTATGGTTTTGGGATATTTCTCTATGGGTTTGGCGTATTTCTCTCTGGGTTTGGGGTATTTCTCTCTGGGTTTGGGGTATTTCTCTATGGGTTTGGGGTATTTCTCTCTGGGTTTGGGGTATTTCTCTATGGGTTTGGGATATTTCTCTATGGGTTTGGGGTATTTCTCTCTGGGTTTGGGATATTTCTCTGTGGGTTTGGGATATTTCTCTGTGGGTTTGGGATATTTCTCTATGGGTTTGGGATATTTCTCTCTGGGTTTGGGGTATTTCTCTCTGCGTTTGGGATATTTCTCTATGGGTTTGGGGTATTTCTCTCTGGGTTTGGGATATTTCTCTCTGGGTTTGGGATATTTCTCTATGGGTTTGGGGTATTTCTCTCTGGGTTTGGGATATTTCTCTGTGGGTTTGGGATATTTCTCTATGGGGTTGGGATATTTCTCTATGGGTTTGGGGTATTTCTCTCTGGGGTTGGGATAGTTATGGGTTTGGAAGATTTCTATCATGTTGTGCATGTGGAGTTTGAGTCTTTTAAGAGCAGGGTTATAAATTATGTTGTTTTCAGGAAATGAGTCACAAGTTTTTGAAATTTCTCACCATATGATGGAGCGTCAGGAATGTGGAGCGGCCTCGCCCTGGAAGCATAGATAAGGCCGATCCCAATAAAAGCTGAATTCCGTCCAGCTGATCACACCCTTGTGGGGTGGGGGGACAGGAGGAAGGTTCAAGTATCAGGTTGTGATTCCCTAATCAGTGAAACTCTATCAGTGAACAGACTTTACACCGTGTCATATCAGCCAGTCCAAAGGAAGAAATAAACAAAATCCCCACTCTCCCTAATCTCCAGAAATCACTCACCATTTCACAATTCTTACTTCAACTATAGATCATTTGCAGGGCAGCACAGTATGTGGAAAGAAGAACAGTTCCCAAAATTACCGAGAGTCTCCCAGAGTTACCAAGATCACTGAGAGTCTCCCAGAGTTACCAAAATCACCGAGAGAATCCCAGAGTTACCAAAATCACCGAGAGTCTCCCAGAGTTACCAAAATCACCGAGAGAATCCCAGAGTTACCAAAATCACCGAGAGAATCCCAGAGTTACAAAAATCACCGAGTCTCCCAGTTACAAAAATCACCTAGAGTCTCCCAGAGTTACCAAAATCACCTAGAGTCTCCCAGAGTTACCAAAATCACCTAGAGTCTCCCAGAGTTACAAAAATCACCTAGAGTCTCCCAGAGTTACCAAAATCACCGAGAGAATCCCAGAGTTACCAAAATCACCGAGAGTCTCCCAGAGTTACCAAAATCACCGAGAGAATCCCAGAGTTACCAAAATCACCGAGAGAATCCCAGAGTTACCAAAATCACCGAGAGAATCCCAGAGTTACAAAAATCACCGAGAGTCTCTCAGAGTTACCAAAATTACCGAGAGAATCCACCAAAATCACCAAGAGTCTCCCAGAGTTATTAAAATCACCGAGAGCCTCCCAGAGTTACCAAAATCACCGAGAGAGTTTCCCAGAGTTACCAAAATCACCGAAAGTCTCACAGCTTTACCAAAATCACCGACAGAGTCTTCCCAAGTTACCAAAATCACCGAGAGAGTTTCCCAGAGTTACCAAAATCACCGAGAGTCTCCCAGCTTTACCAAAATCACCGAGAGAGTTTCCCAGAGTTACCAAAATCACCGAGAGTCTCACAACTTTACCAAAATCACCGACAGAGTCTTCCCAAGTTACCAAAATCACCGACAGAGTCTCCCAGCTTTACCAAAATCACCAAGAGAGTTTCCCAGAGTTACCAAAATCACCGAGAGTCTCCCAGCTTTACCAAAATCACCGACAGCCTTCCCAAGTTACCAAAGAGGGAGGGGTTCAGGTACTTAAGCAATTGGGGCTCGTACTGGGAAAGGTGTGACCTCTATGAGAAGGATGGTCTACACCTTAATCAGAAGGGGACCAATATCCTGGGGGGTAAATTTGCTAAGGCCATGCAGGGAGGTTTAAACTGATTCGGGGGGGGGGAGGGATCCTGAGTAGTGATTGTCAGAGATTGTATCACAGTGTCAGAGAGGAGGTTTGATGAGGACTTATCTGTTGAGGTAGTATGGGCGGAGATTAGAAATAGGAGAGGAGAGGTCACCCTGTTGGGAGTCTTTTATAGACCTCCTAAAAGTTCTAGAGAGGTTGAGGAAAGGATTGCGGAGTCAATCCTGCTTAGGAGTGAAAGTAATAGGGCAATTGTTATGGGGGATTTTAACTTGACTAATATTGACTGGAATTGTTATAGCTCTAGCTCGTTAGAGGGGTCAGTTTTTGTTCAAAGCGTGCAGGAAGGTTTTTTGACTCAGTATGTAGACAGGCCAACTAGAGGTGAGGCTATATTGGATCTGGTGCTGGGAAATGAGCCAGACCAGGTGCTAGACTTGGAAGTTGGTGTGCATTTTGGTGATAGTGACCACAATTCGGTTACGTTCACCTTAGTGATGGAAAGGGATAGGCATGAACCTCGGGCCAGTGGTTTTAGCTGGGGGAAGGGTAATTATGAGGCTATTAGGAGAGAATTAGGAAACATAGGTTGGACTAGGAGATTACAGGGACTGGGAACGTCCGACATGTGGAGTTTTTTCAAGGAGCAGCTACTGCGAGTCTGTGATAGGTATGTCCCTGTCAGGCAAGGAGGAATTGGTAGGGCTAGGGAACCGTGGTGCACCAAAAAAGTTTCTTTGTTGGTTAAAAAGAAAAAGGAGGCTTATGTTCGGATGAGACGTGAGCACTCGGGTAGTGCACTAGAAAGCTTTAGATTGGCTAAGAGGGAGTTGAAGAGCGAGCTTAGAAGGGCTAAAAGGGGACATGAGAAGACTTTGGCGGATAGGGTTAAAGAGAATCCTAAGGCGTTCTATAGGTATATCAAGAACAGAAGGTTGGTTAGGGCAAGTTTAGGGCCAGTTATAGATGGCAGAGGGAAGTTATGTGTGGAACCGGAGGAGATTGGTGAAGCATTGAACCAATATTTCTCTTCGGTGTTCACGCAAGGGGACATGAATATAGCTGAGGAGGACACTGGGTTGCAGGGGAGTAGAATAGACAGTATTACAGTTGATAAGGAGGATGTGCAGGATATTCTGGAGGGTCTGAAAATAGATAAATCCCCTGGTCCGGATGGGATTTATCCAAGGATTCTCTGGGAGGCAAGAGAAGTGATTGCAGAGCCTCTGGCTCTGATCTTCAGGTCGTCGTTGGCCTCTGGTATAGTACCAGAAGATTGGAGGTTAGCGAATGTTGTCCCATTGTTTAAGAAGGGGAACAGAGACTTCCCCGGGAATTATAGACCGGTGAGTCTCACTTCTGTTGTCGGCAAGATGTTGGAAAAAATTATAAGGGATAGGATTTATAGTTATTTGGAGAGTAATGAATTGATAGGTGATAGTCAGCATGGTTTTGTGGCAGGTAGGTCGTGCCTTACTAACCTTATTGAGTTTTTTGAGAAAGTGACCAAGGAGGTGGATGGGGGCAAGGCAGTGGACGTGGTATATATGGATTTTAGTAAGGCGTTTGATAATGTTCACCATGGTAGGCTTCTGCAGAAAATGCAGATGTATGGGATTGGGGGTGATCTAGGAAATTGGATCAGGAATTGGCTAGCGGATAGGAAACAGAGGGTGGTGGTTGATAGTAAATATTCATCATGGAGTGCGGTTACAAGTGGTGTACCTCAGGGATCTGTTTTGGGGCCACTGCTGTTTGTAATATTTATTAATGATCTGGATGAGGGTATAGTTGGGTGGATTAGCAAATTTGCTGATGACACCAAAGTCGGTGGTGTGGTAGACAGTGAGGAAGGGTGTCGTAGTTTGCAGGAAGACTTAGACAGGTTGCAAAGTTGGGCCGAGAGGTGGCGGATGGAGTTTAATGCGGAGAAGTGTGAGGTAATTCACTTTGGTAGGAATAACAGATGTGTTGAGTATAGGGCTAACGGGAGGACTTTGAATAGTGTGGAGGAGCAGAGGGATCTAGGTGTATGTGTGCAAAGATCCCTGAAAGTTGGGAATCAAGTAGATAAGGTTGTTAAGAAGGCATATGGTGTCTTGGCGTTTATTGGTAGGGGGATTGAATTTAGGAGTCGTAGCGTTATGTTGCAACTGTACACAACTCTGGTGCGGCCGCACTTGGAGTACTGTGTGCAGTTCTGGTCCCCACATTACAGGAAGGATGTGGAGGCTTTGGAGAGGGTGCAGAGGAGGTTTACCAGGATGTTGCCTGGTATGGAGGGGAGATCCTATGAGGAGAGGCTGAGGGATTTGGGATTGTTTTCGCTGGAAAGGCGGCGGCTAAGAGGGGATCTTATTGAAACATATAAGATGATTAGAGGTTTAGATAGGGTGGATAGTGATAGCCTTTTTCCTCTGATGGAGAAATCCAGCACGAGGGGGCATGGCTTTAAATTGAGGGGGGGTAGTTATAGAACCGATGTCAGGGGTAGGTTCTTTACCCAGAGGGTGGTGAGGGATTGGAATGCCCTGCCAGCATCAGTTGTAAATGCGCCTAGTTTGGGGGCGTTTAAGAGATCCGTAGATAGGTTCATGGACGAAAAGAAATTGGTTTAGGTTGGAGGGTCACAGTTTTTTTTTTAACTGGTCGGTGCAACATCGTGGGCCGAAGGGCCTGTTCTGCGCTGTAATGTTCTATGTTCTATGTTCTAAAATCACCGAGTTTCTCAGAGTTACCGGAATCACCGGCTCTCCTCGAGTTACCGGAATCACTGATCTCTCAGAATTACCAAAATCATTGGCGGATTCTCCTCCAATCATCAAGAGCATGTCTCACAAATTGACCAATTACTGAGTCTCCCAGAATTACCATATTACTGAGAGAATATCTCCCACTTACCAAATTGTCACTGGACTAATAATCCGGAAATGTATAAGATATAGGAACAGAATTAGACCATTCAGCCCATCGATTCCGCTCTGCCATTCGATCATGGCTGATATGCTCCTCATCCCCATTTTCCTGCCTTCTCCCCATAACCCTTCAACTCATTATCAATTAAAAACCTGTCTAACTCCTCCTTAAATTTACTCACTGTCCCAGCATCCACTGCACTTTGGGGCAGTGAATTCCACAGATTCACAACCCTTTGGGAGAAATTCACAACCCAAATCCAGACGCCCATTTCCTTCCCGAAAGGACATTGGTGAACCAGATGGGTTTTTACATCAATCAATGATAATTTCATTGTCATTATTACTGAGACTAGATTTATATTCCACATCCACAGCAATGATTCCTAACTAGCTTTGAAAATGTCCTCACAAGCCACTCAATTCACGGGCAATTAGGAATGGGCTTGCCGGCAATGGCCTCATCCCATCAGCTGGTTCTGGGTCTGGTTCAGAGGTTATGGGCTGTCCTGGGGTCTGCTTTCTCAGTTGGTATCTAGACATTAGGTACGAGCATTAAAATCATCCATTAAACCAGCTACTGATTCCCCATCTGTTTAACATTAAACTAACTCCTGCCAATTATTTCCAACTATTTTTACAGTTCAAATGTAACTGTAAATAAGTTCAATGCCAGGTAATCTCCAACTCACACATGCTTTAAATTTAGTCAAACCCTGAGAATAAAGTTACTGGCAGCACTGAGAGTCTGTAACATACTGGGCAAAGAAAGAGGCCATTTATCTATCATGTCTGTGAGGACTCTTTAAAGATTTTTAAAAAAAGTTTTAAGTTTATTTATTCGTGTCACAAGTAGGCTTACATTAACACTGTAATGCAGTTACAGTGAAAATCCCCGAGTCGCCACACTCTGGCACCTGTTCGGGTACACTGAGGGAGAATTTAGCATGGCCAATGCACCCTAAACAGCACGTCTTTAAGACTGTGGGAGGAAACCCACGCAGACAGAGGGAAAACATGCAGACTCCACTCAGACAGTGAACCGAGGCCGGGAATCGAACCCAGGTCCCTGGCGCTGTGATGCAGCAGTGCTAACCACTGTGTCACCATGCCATCCCCAGGCAGGGACGTCTCAGAGCAGCTGCAGGACATTCTGGGAGATGGTGGGGGGCAGATGTTCAGCCAATGGTTGCGGTATACACCAGCACAAATGATGGGGGCAATTCTTCCGAAAAAAAATTCTAAGTGTCGGATTCGTGTAAAATCTGGAGTAAATCCTGCTGGTTTTTTCAGCGGGAGTTTCAAAATGAATGTCCCGCACTCTGAGCACTGCAGAGTACACTGGCGTGCTTCACTCCAGAAACCATTGGGCAGGGCCTATTCCCGCTGGAGAGGCCGGCAGCATAGCACTGAGCGGGTCACTGCGCATGCACCGATCTGTCAGTTCCGAGATCAGTGCAGGCACATTGGGCCCTGTCTGCCGGCCTCCTGGCCCCGATGTCCAGCCCCAATGGCTGGCCTCCCTCCCCCTGCTCGCAAACTGTATGCGGAGTGGCAGTGGGACCCACCACCCCGAACCCCACCGATCACCCCCCCTTCCACAGGGACTCCGCCACTTTAGGCCCCGCCAAAGTGCCAAGGTACTCCCTACAAAAACAGCGCAGCAGGTAGGGAGAATCGTGCCCGACATGGGTAAAAACATGGATGAGTCATGGAGTCATACAGCACAGAAACGCCCCATTGCCCCATCCGTTCTGCACATAGAAACATGGAAGATAGGAGCAGGAGGAGGCCATTCGGCCCTTCGAGCCTGCTCCACCATTCATTACAATCATGAGTTGATCATCCAACTCAATAGCCTAATTCTGCTTTTTCCCCATAACCTTTGATCCCATTTGACCTGGGGGTCCTTGTGCATGAGACGCAAAAGCCCAGTCTGAAGGTACAACAGGTGATCAAGAAGGCAAATGGGATGTTGGCCTATATTGCGAAGGGGATAGAATATAAAAGCAGGGATGTCTTGATGCACCTGTACAGGGCATTGGTGAGGCCGCAGCTGGAATACTGTGTGCAGTATTGGTCCCCTTATATGAGGAAGGATATATTGGCATTGGAGGGAGTGCAGAGAAGGTTCACCAGGTTGATACCGGAGATGAGGGGTTTGGATTATGAGGAGAGGCTGAGGAGGGAGATTGGGTTTGTACTCGTTGGAGTTTAGAAGGATGAGGGGGGATCTTATGGAGACTTATAAGATAATGCGGGCGCTGGGTAGGGTGGAGGCGGAGAGATCCTTTCCACTTAGTAAGGAAGTTAAAACTAGAGGACACAGCCTCAAAATAAAGGGGGGTCGGTTTAAGACAGAGTTGAGGAGGAACTTCTTCTCCCAGAGGGTGGTGAATCTCTGGAATTCTCTGCCCACTGAGGTGGTGGAGGCTACCTCGCTGAATATGTTTAAAGCACGGATAGATGGATTCCTGATCGGTAAGGGAATTAAGGGTTATGGGGATCAGGCGGGTAAGTGGTACTGATCCACGTCAGATCAGCCATGATCTTATTGAATGGCGGGGCAGGCTCGAGGGGCTAGATGGCCTACTCCTGCTCTTATTTCTTATGTTCTTATGTTCTTATTCGCCCCAAGTGCTATATCCAGCCGCCCCTTGAATACATTCAATGTTTTGGCATCAACTACTTCCCGTGGTAATGAATTCCACAGACTCACCATTCTGGGGAGTGTTGAACCGTTGGAGAAAATCTCCATTACAAAGGAGGAAGTGGTGGGTTTGTTAGAGAATATAAAGACTGACAAATCCCCAGGGCCTGATGGAATCTATCCAAGGCTGCTCAGGGAGACAAGAGATGAAATCGATGGGCCTCTGACGCAAATCTTTGTCTCGTCACTGGACACAGGTGAGGTCCCAGAGGATTGGAGGATAGCCAATGTGGTCCCGTTATTTAAGAAGGGTAGGAAGGATAACCCGGGTAATTATAGGCTGTTGAGCTTGACATCCATGGTGGGGAAGTTGTTGGAGAGGATTCTTAGAGATAGGATGTATGCGCATTTAGAAAGGAATAAACTCATTAACGATAGTCAGCATGGTTTTGTGAGAGGGAGGTCATGCCTCTCACAAAACCATGCTGACTATCGTTAATGAGTTTATTCCTTTCTAAATGCGCATACATCCTATCTCTAAGAATAGGGAGGTCATGCCTCACTAACCTGGTGGGGTTTTTTGAAGAAGTGACCAGAATGGTTGGCGAGGGAAGGGCCGTTGATGTCGTCTATATGGACTTTAGTAAAGCGTTTGACAAAGTCCCTCATGGTAGCCTGGTGAAAAAGGTTGGATCTCATGGGATAAAGGGGGAGGTGGCTAGATGGGTGGAGAACTGGCTTGGGCACAGAAGACAGAGGGTGGTAGTGGAAGGGTCTTTTTCCGGCTGGAGGCCTGTGACTAGTGGTGTTCCGCAGGGCTCTGTATTGGGACCTCTGCTGTTTGTGATTTATATAAATGATCTGGAAGAAGATGTAACTGGGGTGATCAGTAAGTTTGCGGACGACACAAAATTGGCAGGACTTGCAGATAGTGAGGACCATTGTCAGAGGCTACAGAAGGATATAGACAGGCTGGAAATTTGGGCAAAGAAATGGCAGATGGAGTTCAATGCTGATAAATGCGAAGTGATGCATTTTGGTAGAAATAATGTAGGGAGGAGCTATACGATAAATGGCAGAACCATAAAGGGTGTAGATACGCAGAGGGACTTGGGTGTGCAAGTCCACAGATCCTTGAAGGTGACGTCCCTTCTCTTTGCACAACACCCAGTCCAAGAAGGCCTGCTTCCTTGTTGGTTCCTCAACATATTTCTCTAGAAAACCATCCCGCATGCACTCCAGAAATTCCTCCTCTATTGTACTGCGACTATTTTGACTCTCCCAAACGATATGCAGATTAACATCACCCATAATCACAGATGTTCTTTTAACACATGCATCTTTGATTTCCCGTCTAATGCTTTTCCCAACATTACCACTACAGTTTGGTGTTCTGTATACCTTCCCCACCAATAGTTTTTGCCCCTTGTTGTTTCTTAACTCGACCCATACAGATTCCACATCATCTGTGCTAATATTTTTCCTCAATATTGTATTAATATAATCTTTAATCAACAATGCAACTCCACCATCTTTTCCTTTTCGTCTGTCCTTCCTAAATACTGAAAAGCCCCCAATGTTTAGTTCCCATTCTTGCTCACCTTGGAGCCACGGTAGCACAGTGGTTAGCACTGCTGCTCCACAGCTCCAGGGTCCCAGGTTCGATTCCCAGCTCGGGTCACTGTCTGTGTGGAGTTTGCACATTCTCCTCGTTTCTGCATGGGTTTCCTCCGGGTGCTCCGGTTTCCTCCCACAGTCCAAAGATGTGCAAGTTAGGTTGATTGGCCAGGTTAAAAATTGCCCCTTAGAGTCCAGAGATGTGTAGGTTAGAGGGATTAGCAGGTAAAATATGTGGGGGTAGGGCCTGGGTGGGATTGTGGTCGGTGCAGACTCAATGGGCCGAATGGCCTCCTTCTGCACTGTAGGATTTCTATGATTTCTACGTCTCCGTAATGCCAACTATATCATATCCTTTTATATCTATCTGTGCAACTAATTCATCCATTTTGTTTCGAATGCTCTGAGCATTCAGGTACAAAACCTTAAAGTGAGCACTTTAACATTTTATTTCCCTTTCCTACTATTTTTTACTCTGTCCTTACCTGACTCTGGCCCTTGATTTCTCTGCTTATCATTTTCCTTATTCTTCTTACTGTCTTTTCCTCTTGTTCTTAATTCCCCTGCTCTGAATCCTTGCAACAAGGATCACCAAGAGTACCTCTGTAGCAGCACTATCAAACAAGTTGACCAGGTCTTGAAGGATATACTTGGCAGACTGGGCTTGGGACAGGTGATAGGAGAACCAACACAGGGGGGAAATCAATTTAGATCTGTGATTCTGTGAACTTAACCTCACCATTCTGCCTGGATTGGTGATGCATCTATCTGTGACAATATTGGCAAGATTGGTCACCGCATAGTCCTTGTGGAGACAAAGTATTCTTCATACTGAGGATCGGGCGGCATGGTGGCACAGTGGTTAGCACTGCTGCTTCACATCTCCAGGGACCTGGGTTCGATTCCCGGCTTGAGTCACTGTCTGTGTGGAGTTTGCACATTCTCCTCGTGTCTGCGTGGGTTTCCTCCGGGTGCTCCGGTTTCCTCCCACAGTCCAAAGATGTGCGGGTTAGGTTAATTGGCCATGCTAAATTGCCCCTTAGTGTCCCGGGATGCGTAGGCTAGAGGGATTAGCGGGTAAATATGTAGGGGTGTCCATGTGCATAGATCCCTGAAAGTTGGCACCCAGGTTGATAGGGTTGTTAAGAAGGCGTACGGTGTGTTAGCTTTTATTGGTAGAGGGATTGAGTTTCGGAGCCATGAGGTCATGTTGTAGCTGTACAAAACTCTGGTGCGGCCGCACTTGGAGTATTGCGTACAGTTCTGGTCGCCGCATTATAGGAAGGATGTGGAAGCATTGAAAAAGGTGCAGAGGAGATTTACCAGGATGTTGCCTGGTATGGTGGGAAGGTCTTATGAGGAAAGGCTGAGGGACTTGAGGCTATTTTCATCAGAGAGAAGAAGGTTAAGAGGTGACTTAATAGAGGCATACAAGATGATCAGAGGATTAGATAGGGTGGACAGCGAGAGCCTTTTTCCTCGGATGATGTTGGCTAGCATGAGGGGACATAGCTTTAAATTGAGAGGTGAGAGATATAGGACAGATGTGAGAGGTAGGTTCTTTACTCAGAGAGTAGTAAGGGCGTGGAATGCCCTGCCTGCAGCAGTAGTGGACTCGTCAATGGAATGCATCCCAGGGTATTGAAAGAAATGTCAGAGGTAATAGTGGATGCGTTAGTGATTATTTATCAAAACTCGTTGCATTCTGGGGTAGTGCCGGTTGATTGGAAAACGGCTAATGTTACGCCGCTGTTTAAAAAAGGAAGGAGACAAAAGGCGGGTAACTATAGGCCGGTCAGCTTAACGTCTGTAGTAGGGAAAATGCTGGAATCCATTATTAAAGAGGAGATAGCAGGGCATCTGGATAGAAATGGTTCGATCAATCAGACGCAGAATGGATTCATGAGGGGAAAGTCGTGCTTGACGAACATGTTGGATTTTTATGAAGATGTGACTAGGGCGGTTGATGGAGGAGAACCGGTGGATGCGGTGTTTTTGGATTTCCAAAAGGCGTTTGATAAGGTGCCCCATAAAAGGCTGCTGAAGAAGATTAGGGCACATGGAGTTGGGGGTAGTGTGTTAAAGTGGATTGGGGACTGGCTATCCGACAGGAAGCAAAGAGTCGGAATAAATGGGTGTTTTTCCAGTTGGAGGAAGGTAACTAGTGGCGTGCCGCAGGGATCGGTACTTGGGCCGCAACTGTTTACCATTTATATAGATGATCTGGAGGAGGGGACGGAGTGTAGGGTAACGAAGTTTGCAGACGACACAAAGATAAGTGGAAAAGTGAATCGTGTGGAGGACGGAGAAGATCTGCAGAGAGATTTGGACAGGCTGAGTGAGTGGGCGAGGATATGGCAAATGGAGTATAACGTTGAGAAATGTGAGGTTATACACTTTGGAGGAAATAATAACAAATGGGATTACTATCTCAATGGAAACAAATTAAAACATGCTACCGTGCAAAGGGACCTGGGGGTCCTTGTGCATGAGACGCAAAAGCCCAGTCTGCAGGTACAACAGGTGATCAAGAAGGCAAATGGGATGTTGGCCTATATTGCGAGGGGGATAGAATATAAAAGCAGGGATGTCTTGATGCACCTGTACAGGGCATTGGTGAGGCCGCAGCTGGAATACTGTGTGCAGTATTGGTCCCCTTATATGAGGAAGGATATATTGGCATTGGAGGGAGTGCAGAGAAGGTTCACCAGGTTGATACCGGAGATGAGGGGTTTGGATTATGAGGAGAGGCTGAGGAGATTGGGCTTGTACTCGTTGGAGTTTAGAAGGATGAGGGGGGATCTTATGGAGACTTATAAGATAATGCGGGGGCTGGATAGGGTGGAGGCGGAGAGATTCTTTCCACTTAGTAAGGAAGTTAAAACTAGAGGACACAGCCTCAAAATAAAGGGGGGTCGGTTTAAGACAGAGTTGAGGAGGAACTTCTTCTCCCAGAGGGTGGTGAATCTCTGGAATTCTCTGCCCACTGAGGTGGTGGAGGCTACCTCGCTGAATATGTTTAAAGCGCGGATGGATGGATTCCTGATCGGTAAGGGAATTAAGGGTTATGGGGATCAGGCGGGTAAGTGGTACTGATCCACGTCAGATCAGCCATGATATTATTGAATGACGGGGCAGGCTCAAGGGGCTAGATGGCCTACTCCTGCTCCTATTTCTTATGTTCGTATGTTCTTATAAAGAGACATGGCTGCTGCGTGACCAGGAATGGGGTATCCAGTATTTTGGAAGGACAGAAAAAAGCTAAATGTGGTGGAGTTGCATTGCTGCTTAAAGAGGAAATTAATACCATACTGAGGAATGAAATTAGCACCAACAATGGGAATCTATATGGCTGGAGCAAAGAAACACCAAGTTACTAGGGGTTGGAAATAGATCCCAAAGATGTAATTACCGACCGGTGAGTCTAACCTCAGTGGTTGGTAAACTGATGGAGAAGATCCTGAGGGACAGGATATATGAGCATTTAGAGAGGTTTAGTATGCTCAAGAATACTCAGCATGGCTTTGTCAAAGGCAGATCGTGCCTTACGAGCCTGGTGGAGTTCTTCGAAAATGTGACTAAACACATTGACGAAGGGAAGGCGGTAGATGTGATTTATATGGATTTTAGCAAGGCGTTCGATAAGGTCCCCCATGCAAGGCTTCTCGAAAAAGTGAGAGGGCATGGGATCCAAAAGGCTGTTGCCCTGTGGATCCAGAACTGGCTTGCCCAAAGGAGGCAGAGAGTGGCTATAGATGGGTCTTTTTCTAAATGGAGGTCGGTCACCAGTGGTGTGTCCCAGGGATCTGTTCTGGGACCCTTGCTGTTTGTCATTTTCATAAATGACCTGGATGAGGAAGCGGACGGATGGGTTGGTAAGTTTGCCGACGACACGAAGGTTGGTGGGGTTGTGGATAGTCTGGAGGGATGTCAGAAGTTACAGAGGGACATAGATAGGATGCAAGACTGGGCGGACAAGTGGCAGATGGACTTCAACCCAGATAAATGCGTCGTGGTCCATTTTGGTAGGTCAAATGGGATGAAGGAGTACAATATAAAGGGAAAGACTCTTAGTACGGTAGAGGATCAGAAGGACCTTGGGGTCCGGGTCCATAGGACTCTGAAATCGGCCCCAGAGGTGGAGGAGGTGGTTAAGATGATGTATGGTGTGCTGGCCTTTATCAATCGAAGGATTGAGTTTAGGAGTCCGGGGATAATGATGCAGCTATATAAGACCCTCGTCAGACCCCACTTGGAGTACTGTGCTCAGTTCTGGTCGCCTCACGATAGGAAGGATGTGGAAAAGATTGAAAGGGTGCAGAGGAGATTTACAAGAATGTTGCCTGGATTGAGTGGCATGCCTTATGAGGATAGGTTGAGGGAGCTCGGTCTTTTCTCCTTGGAAAGACGAAGGATGAGAGGAGACCTAATAGAGGTGTATAAGATGTTGAGAGGCAAAGATTGGGTGGACTCTCAGAGGCTTTTTCCCAGAGTGGAAATGTCTGCTACGAGAGGACACAGGTTTAGGGTGCTGGGGGGTAGGTACAGGCGAGATGTTAGGGGTAAGTTTTTCACACAGAGGGTGGTGGGCGAGTGGAATCGGCTGCCATCAGTGGTGGTGGAGGCGAACTCAATAGGGTCTCTTAAGAGACTCCTGGATGAGTACATGGAGCGTAATAGGACGGAGGGTTATCGGTAGGTCTAGAAGGTAGGGATGTGTTCGGCACAACTTGTGGGCCGAGGGGCCTGTTTGTGCTGTAGTTTTTCTATGTTCTATGTAGTGGTGCTGTTGGTGATGACATTAACAGGAAATTAGAGATGCCTGCAATAAAGGAACATCTGTAATTTTGGGTGATTTTAATCTGCACATCGATTGGTCAAACCAAATTAGTCACAATACTGTAGATGAGGAATTCCTGGCGTGCATACGGGATGGTTTTCTGGACCAATACATTCAGGAACCACCGAGGACAGGCCATTCCACACTGGGTATTGTGTAATGTGAAAGGAATCATTGCCAATCTAGCTGCACGAGACCCCTTGGGTAGTTGATTCGGAGACGAGGGTGCTGAGTCTTAATAAAGGAAACTATGAGGATATGAGGTGTGAGTTGGCCTTGACAGATTGAGAAATGTTACTGAAAGGGATGACGGTGGATATGTAATGGCATATCAATAAGGGGTGAACTGCAGCAACTGTTGATCACCCTCATCAATCATCTTCGACACTTCCTCGAAAAATTCGATCAGGTTCGTGAGACACGACCTCCCCTTCACAAAACCATGTTGCCTCTCACTAATACGTCCACTTATTTCCAAGTCGGAATAAATCCTGTCTCGAAGAATCCTCTCCAATAATTTCCCTACCACTGATGTAAGGCTCACCGGCCTGTAATTACCTGGATTATTCTTGCTACCCTTCTTAAACAAAGGAACAACATTGGCTATTCTCCAATCCTCTGGGACCTCCCCTGTAGCCAGTGAGGATACAAAGATTTCTCTCAAGGACTCAGCAATTTCCTCTCTTGCCTCTCTCAGTATTCTGGGGTATATCCCATCAGGCCCTGGGGACTTGTCTCCCTTGATGTTTCTCAAGAACCCCAATACCTCTTCCTTTTTGATCTCAACATGTCTCAAACTATCTACACATCCTTTCCCAGACTCATCATCCATCAAGTCCTTCTCTTTGGTGAATACTGACGCAAAGTACTCATTTAATACCTCGCCCATTTCCTCTGGCTCCACGCATAGATTCCCTCCCTTGTCCTTGAGTGGGCCAACCCTCTCCCTGGCTACCCTCTTGCCCTTTATCTATGTATAAAATTCTTGGGATTTTCCTTAATCCTGCTGGCCAATGCTTTTTCATGACATGCATCGGTATTCACGAAGGAGAGGGGCGTGTTAACCGGGAGTGTCTCGGAGGGAGGTGTTGACCCGTTAGAGAAAATCTCCATTACAAGAGAGGAAGTGTTAGGTTTTTTAGGGAACATTAAAACTGACAAAGCCCCAGGGCCTGATGGCATCTATCCTCGACTGCTCAGGGAGGCGAGAGATGAAATTGCTGGGCCTCTGACGGAAATCTTTGTCGCTTCTTTGGGCACGGGTGAGGTCCCTGAGGATTGGAGGATAGCGAATATGGTCCCATTGTTTAAGAAGGGTAGCAGGGATAACCCAGGAAATTATAGGCCGGTGAGCTTGACGTCCGTGGTAGGGAAGTTGTTGGAGAGGATTCTTAGAGACAGGATGTATGTGCATTTAGAACGGAACAATCTCATTAGTGACAGACAGCATGGTTTTGTAAGAGGGAGGTCGTGCCTTACAAATTTGGTGGAGTTTTTTGAGGAAGTGACAAAAACGGTTGATGAAGGAAGGGCCGTGGATGTTGTCTATATGGGTTTCAGTAAGGCATTTGACAAAGTCCCACATGGCAGGTTGGTTAAGAAGGTTAAGGCTCATGGGATACAAGGAGAAGTGGCTAGATGGGTGGAGAACTGGCTTGGCCATAGGAGACAGAGGGTAGTGGTCGAAGGGTCTTTTTCCGGCTGGAGGTCTGTGACCAGTGGTGTTCCGCAGGGCTCTGTACTGGGACCTCTGCTGTTTGTGATATATATAAATAATTTGGAAGAAGGTGTAACTGGTGTAATCAGCAAGTTTGCGGATGACACGAAGATGGCTGGACTTGCGGATAGCGAAGAGCATTGTCGGGCAATACAGCAGGATATAGATAGGCTGGAAAATTGGGCGGAGAGGTGGCAGATGGAGTTTAATCCGGATAAATGCGAAGTGATGCATTTTGGAAGAAATAATGTAGGGAGGAGTTATACAATAAATGGCAGAGTCATCAGGAGTATAGAAACACAGAGGGACCTAGGTGTGCAAGTCCACAAATCCTTGAAGGTGGCAACACAGGTGGAGAAGGTGGTGAAGAAGGCATATGGTATGCTTGCCTTTATAGGACGGGGTATAGAGTATAAAAGCTGGAGTCTGATGATGCAGCTGTATAGAACGCTGGTTAGGCCACATTTGGAGTACTGCGTCCAGTTCTGGTCGCCGCACTACCAGAAGGACGTGGAGGCGTTAGAGAGAGTGCAGAGAAGGTTTACCAGGATGTTGCCTGGTATGGAGGGTCTTAGCTGTGAGGAGAGATTGGGTAAAGTGGGGTTGTTCTCCCTGGAAAGACGGAGAATGAGGGGAGATCTAATAGGGGTGTACAAGATTATGAAGGGTATAGATAGGGTGAACAGTGGGAAGCTTTTTCCCAGGTCGGAGGTGACGATCACGAGGAGTCACGGGCTCAAGGTGAGAGGGGCGAAGTATAACTCAGATATCAGAGGGACGTTTTTTACACAGAGGGTGGTGGGGGCCTGGAATGCGTTGCCAAGTAGGGTGGTGGAGGCAGGCACGCTGACATCGTTTAAGACTTACCTGGATAGTCACATGAGCAGCCTGGGAATGGAGGGATACAAACGATTGGTCTAGTTGGACCAAGGAGCGGCACAGGCTTGGAGGGCCGAAGGGCCTGTTTCCTGTGCTGTACTGTTGTTTGTTCTTTGACCCCTTTTAGCTCTTCTTACTCCTTGCTTAAGTTTCTTTCTACTTTCCTGGTGGAGACTAAACATGACGGCCTCAGCGAGGAGATCAGAGGCCACTGACGGCCCGGGTCGTCAGAGCAGGAACCGAGAGTGCCCATGGGGCAGTGCCAAACTGGCAGTGCCCACTGGGCACCCTGGCACCGCCCCACCGGCACCTTAACTGTACCAGGGGCAGTGCCAAAGGGGTGGGGCCTGAGTGTGCATGGAGTCTGAGTGGGGGTGAGGCAATGGGGAGGCAACAGGGGAGCTTTGCAGACGGGGTGTGATTGACGTGGGAGGGCATGGAAGAGGGCGGTGAGCAGCAGACAGGAGCTCTGAGGATGGAGGGGGGTTGATCGCCAAGGAGGTGCTCTGCAGGGGGCGATTGATGGGGGAGGGGGAGCTCTATAGATGGGGCGATCAGCAGAGTGGAGGGTATAGTGCCGCTGATGATGTTTGGGGGGAAGGGGGATGAGCAATGATGTCCGTGGGGGTGGTGGCAGGAGATAAGAGTGCCAATGCAACAGTCTGCAGCCGGCTTCACCGGCGAGTTTAAAATCCGTCTCCCTCTACTGGTGGAGGAATCGCACTTCTGGCAAGTGGTTAGCACTGCTCCCTCACTGATTCCCAGTTTGGGCCACTGTCTGTGTGGAGTCTGCACGTTCTCCCTGTGTCTGCGTGGGTTTCCTCCGGGTGCTCCAGTTTCCTCCCACAGTCTGAAAGACGTGCTGGTTAGGGTGCATTGACCTGAACAGGCGCCGGATTGTGGCGACTAGGGGAATTTCACAGTGATTTCATTGCAGTGTTCATGTAAGCCTCACTTGTGACACTAATAAATAAACTTTACTTTAAATGTGACAAGTGTCATCAGATTGCATTTTCAAACTCGCCCAAAAAACAGATCTGAAACTCTCCCATTATCTTGCTGGTTCGGCACTTCGAATTTTCTTTCCTAAGATTGCATATTGAGAATTTTTGGTCGGAAATTTCGCCCACAATGTTTTGGCCTCAACTAGTTTCTGTGGCAATGAATTGCACAGGCTGACCACTCTCTAAGTGAAGAAATTTCTCCTCATCTCTGTCTTAAATGGTCTACCCTGAATCCTCAGACTGTGACCCCTCGTTCTGGATTCCCCCACCATCAGGAACATCCTTCCTGCATCGACCCTGTGTAGTCCTGTTAGAATTTTACAGTTTTCTATGAGATCCCCCCTCAACCTTTTGAACTCCAGCGCAAACAATCCTAACCTCGTCAATCTCTCCTCGTGCATCAGTCCCGCCATCCCCAGAATCATTCTGGTAAACCTTCTCTGCACCCCCTCTGCAGCAAGAATATCCTTCTTCAGATAAGGACACCAAAACTAAACATGATTCTCCAGGTGTGGCCTCACCAAGGCCGTATACAATTGCAGCAAAACATCCTGCTCCTGTCCTCAAATCCTCTCGCTACAAAGGCCAACACACCACTTATTTTTATTCATTTGATCTGATTTGATTTATTATTGTCACATGTATTAACATACAGTGAAAAGTATTGTTTCTTGCGCACTATATGGACAAAGCATACTGTTCATAGAGAAGGAAACGAGAGAGTGCAGAATGTAGTGTTACAGTCATGCCTCGGGTGTAGAGAAAGATCAACTTAATGCAAGGTAAGTGTGCAGGGCTTCCAGGGTGGAGGGCGTGCTCTCGCTGACCTCTTGCTCAAAACGGGTGTAGAATGTATTGAACTCATCAGGGAGGGGTGCGTTGGAGCCGGCAATTTTACATGCCTTCATTTTGTAGCCTGTTATGTCTTGCAGACCTTGCCATAGTGGGCGGGGCATTCATAGGACATTGGCGTTGTTGGCAGGCCAGCATTTATTACCCATCCCTCATTGGTGAGATGCCTTCTTGAGCAATTGATTGGCTTGCCAGGCCATTTCAGAGGGCAGTTGAGAGTCAACCATATGGCTGTGGCTCTGGAGTCACATGTAGCATTTGGTGTTTTAACACTGGGCAGAGGTAATTGTATAGGCCTGAGGAAAGAGTTGGCCCAAGTAAACTGGGCACGAATAACTGAGGGCACAACATTTGAGGGACAATGGCGATGTTCAGGGAGATATTGAATACCTCTCAATTAAAAGTATATTCCTGAGAGGAAAAGGAATTGTAAAAGGAAGGAAAAGATTCCATGGCTAGACAAGGAAGTCAAAGAGAACACAAAGGTTAAAAACTAGGGCACACCAAACTGCAAAAGCTAATTGCAAGTTGGAGGATTGGGAGAACTTGGGAGAATTGGAGCTGTGAGGCAGTACCAATCTGCCACCCAAGACATTCTCTCTTCCACCTTCTTCCATGAGGAAAAAGATACAAAAGTCTGGGGACACGTACCAACTGACTCAAGAACAGCTTCTTCCCTGCTGCCATCAGACTTTTGAAAGGACCAAACTTGCATTAAGTTGATTTTTCTCTACGCCCTAGCTATGACTGTTCTTCTGCACTCTCTCCTTTCCTTCCCTGTGTATGGTATGCTTTGTCTGTACAGCTCAGAAGAAACAATATTTTTCACGATATACTAATACATGTGACAAAAATAAATCAAATCAAAATCAAATCAAAAATCAAACCATACCACCCCATGTGATATATATAAATAAATGATTTGGATGAAAGCCGAGGTGGGTGGATTAGTAAGTTTGCAGATGACACAAAGATAGGTGGAGTTGTGGATAGTGTAAAAGGTTGTCAAAGGATACAGCGGGATATAGATCAGCTGCAGATACAGGCGGAGAAATGGCAGATGGAGTTTAGAATCATTGAAACTCTATGATTCTATGAATGTTAAGGTTCAGCAAAAAGCTACTAAAAATAGAATCAAAGAGCTAAGATGAACTATGAAAGGAAACTATCAGAAAACATAAAGACAGATACTAAGAGCTTCTATTAGTATATAATGGGGAAGAGAATAGCGAAGGTAAATGTTGGGCCCTTTAGAGGACGATACTGGTGAGGTAATAATGGGGAACACAGATGGCAGAGGCACTACATAGAACATAGAACAGTACAGAATAGTACAGGCCCTTCAGCCCTCGATGTTGTGCTGAGCTTTGTCCGAAACCAAGAGCAAGCTATCCCACTCCCTTTCACTCTGGTGTGCTCCATGTACCTCTCCAATAACCGCTTGAAAGTTCCTAAAGTGTCCAACTCCACTATCACAGCAGGCAGTCCATTCCACACCCCAACCACTGTCTGAGTAAAGAACCTACCTCGGACATCCCTCCTATATCTCCCACCATGAACCTTATAGTTATGCCCCCTCGTAACAGCTACATCCACCCGAGGAAATAGTCTCTGAACGTCCACTCTATCTATCCCCCTCATCATCTTATAAACCTCGATTAAGTTGCCTCTCATCCTCCTCTGCTCTAAAGAGAAAAGCCCTAGCTCCCTCAACCTTTCCTCATAAGACCTACCCTCCAAACCAGGGAGCATCCTGGTAAGTCTCCTCTGCACTCTCTCCAATGCTTCCACATCCTTCTTATAGTGAGGTGACCAGAACTGCACACAATATTCCAAATGTGGTCTCACCAAGGTCCTGTACAGTTGCAGCATAACCCCACGGCTCTTAAACTCCAACCCCCTGTTAATAAACACTAACACACTATCGGCCTTCTTCACAGCTCTATCCACTCGAGTGGCAACCTTCAGAGATTTGTGGATATGAACCCCAAGATCTCTCTGTTCCTCCACATTCCTCAGAACCCTGCCGTTGACCCTGTAATCCACATTCAAATTTGTCCTACCAAAATGAATCACCTCGCACTTATCAGGGTTAAACTCCATCTGCCATTTTTCGGCCCAGCTCTGCATCCTATCTATGTCTCTTTGCAGCCTACAACAGCCCTCCACCTCATCCACTACTCCACCAATCTTGGTGTCACCGGCAAATTTACTGACCCACCCTTCAGCCCCCTCCTCCAAGTCATTGATAAAAATCACAAATAGCAGAGGACCCAGCACTGATCCCTGTGGTACACCGCTGGTAACTGGTCTCCAGTCTGAAAATTTTCCATCCACCACCACCCTCTGTCTTCTATGAGATATTTAATAAATACTTACTGTGTTCACCCCAGTCCAACGCCGGCATCTCCACATCATGACTACCATCTTCTATGAGATAGCCAGTTACCTATCCAATCGGCCAAATTTCCCTCTATCCCACACCTCCTTACTTTCTTCATGAGCCGACCATGGGGAACCTTATCAAACGCCTCACTAAAATCCATGTATACAACATCAACTGCTCTACCTTCATCTACACACTTAGTTACCTCCTTAAAGAATTCAATCAAATTTGTTAGGCAAGACGTACCCTTCACAAATCCGTGTTGACTATCCCGGATTAAGCTGCATCTTTCCAAATGGCCATAAATCCTATCCCTCAGGACCTTTTCCATCAACTTACCGACCACCGAAATAAGACTAACCAGCCTATAATTACCAGGGTCATTCCTATTTCCTTTCTTGAACAGAGGAACAACATTCGCCACTCTCCAGTCCTCTGGCACTATCCCCATGGACAGTGAGGACCCAAAGATCAAAACCACTAAACCAATATTTTGCCTCTGTCTTCATGGCCAAGAATAATGAAGATTTTCCAAAAACTGTCCTTAATGCAGAGGAACTTGGTGCAATAACCATCACTAGGGAGAAGGTATTGAATACACTAATGGGATTAAAGGCAGATAAGTCTCTGGGACCTGATGGCCTGCACCCTAGGGTATTAAAGGAGGTGGCAGCAGAGATAGTGGATGCATTGATTGTAAAAATTCCTTGGATTCTGGTAAAGACCCAGTGGATTGGAAACACGCTCATTTGATGCCCTTATTAGAAAGAGAGAAATAAAATGTAGGAAACTATAGGCCGGTTAGTTTGACCTCCGTGGTGGGGAAGTTGCTGGAATCAATCATTAAGGAGGAGATTAATGAGCATTTGGAAAATCAGAACTCAATATACCATTGTCAGCACGGTTTTACGAAGGGTAAGTCATGCTTGACAAATCTGCTTGAGTTCTTTGAGGACATAACCAGCAAGGTGGATCGTGGGGAACCTGTGGATGTGGTATATCTAGACTTCCAGAAGGCATTTGACAAGGTGCCACATGAAAGGCTGATCCAGAAGGTGAGGTCGCAGGGGATTGGGGGTAGAGTACTAGATTGGATTGAGGATTGGCTGACTGACAG
Source organism: Mustelus asterias (assembly GCF_964213995.1). Lineage (NCBI taxonomy): Eukaryota > Metazoa > Chordata > Chondrichthyes > Carcharhiniformes > Triakidae > Mustelus > Mustelus asterias. Next base: position 1,145,449 of record NC_135802.1, read on the forward strand.
AAAATAGAGAGTGGGGATAAATAGGTTTTTTTCTGGCTGGCAAAATGTAACTAGCAGGATGCCGCAGGGGTCAGTTCTCGGACCTCAGCTGTTTACAACCTATATAAATGATCTACAAGCAGGGACAGAGTGTAACATTGCGATAACTAAAATAGGTGGGAAAGCAGGCAGTGAAGAGGATATAAAGATTTAACAGACGGATAAAGATGGGCGAAGCGAATGGGCCATAATTTTGCAGATGGAGTTTAATGAGGATCTACGTGGGTTTCCTCCGGGTGCTCTGGTTTCCTCCCACAGTCCAAAGATGTGCGAGTTAGGTGGATTGGCCATGTTAAATTGCCCTTTAGTGTCAGATGGAGTAGCTAGAGTAATTGCATGGGGTTATGGGGATAGGGCCTAGGGGGGATTGTTGTTGGTACAAACTCAATAAGCCGAAAGGCCTCCTTCTGCGCTGTAGGGTTCTATGATTCTATGTGGATAAGTGTGAGGTTGTCCATTTTTGCAGAAAAAACCGGAAGGCAAATTATTACCTAAATGGAAAGCAGATTCAAAATGCATCTGGGCAGAGGGATCTGGGTGTGTGTGTTCTGGGCAGAGGGATCTGGGTGTCTGTGTTCTGGGCAGAGGGATCTGGGTGTGTGTGTTCTGGGCAGAGGGATCTGGGTGTCTGTGTTCTGGGCAGAGGGATCTGGGTGTCTGTGTTCTGGGCAGAGGGATCTGGGTGTCTGTGTTCTGGGCAGAGGGATCTGGGTGTCTGTGTTCTGGGCAGAGGGATCTGGGTGTCTGTGTTCTGGCCAGAGGGATCTGGGTGTCTGTGTTCTGGGCAGAGGGATCTGGGTGTCTGTGTTCTGGGCAGAGGGATTTGGGTGTCTGTGTTCGGGGCAGAGGAATCTGGGTGTCTGTGTTCTGGGCAGAGGGATCTGGGTGTCTGTGTTCTGGGCAGAGGGATCTGGGTGTCTGTGTTCTGAGCAGAGGGATCTGGGTGTCTGTGTTCTGGGCAGAGGGATCTGGGTGTGTGTGTTCTGGGCAGAGGGATCTGGGTGTCTGTGTTCTGGGCAGAGGGATTTGGGTGTCTGTGTTCGGGGCAGAGGAATCTGGGTGTCTGTGTTCTGGGCAGAGGGATCTGGGTGTCTGTGTTCTGGGCAGAGGGATCTGGGTGTCTGTGTTCTGAGCAGAGGGATCTGGGTGTCTGTGTTCTGGGCAGAGGGATCTGGGTGTCTCTGGGCAGAGGGATCTGGGTGTCTGTGTTCTGGGCAGAGGGATCTGGGTGTCTGTGTTCTGGGCAGAGGGATCTGGGTGTCTGTGTTCTGAGCAGAGGGATCTGGGTGTCTCTGGGCAGAGGGATCTGGGTGTCTGTGTTCTGGGCAGAGGGATCTGGGTGTCTGTGTTCTGGGCAGAGGGATCTGGGTGCCTGTGTTCTGGGCAGAGGGATCTGGGTGCCTGTGTTCTGGGCAGAGGGATCTGGGTGTCTGTGTTCTGGGCAGAGGGATCTGGGTGTCTGTGTTTTGGGCAGAGGGATCTGGGTGTCTGTGTTCTGGGCAGAGGGATCTGGGTGTCTGTGTTCTGGGCAGAGGGATCTGGGTGTCTGTGTTCTGAGCAGAGGGATCTGGGTGTCTGTGTTCTGGGCAGAGGGATCTGGGTGCCTGTGTTCTGGGCAGAGGGATCTGGGTGCCTGTGTTCTGGGCAGAGGGATCTGGGTGTCTGTGTTCTGGGCAGAGGGATCTGGGTGTCTGTGTTTTGGGCAGAGGGATCTGGGTGTCTGTGTTCTGGGCAGAGGGATCTGGGTGTCTGTGTTCTGGGCAGAGGGATCTGGGTGTCTGTGTTCTGAGCAGAGGGATCTGGGTGTCTGTGTTCTGGGCAGAGGGATCTGGGTGTCTGTGCTCTGGGTAGAGGGATCTGGGTGTCTGTGTTCTGGGCAGAGGGATCTGGGTGTCTGTGTTCTGGGCAGAGGGATTTGGGTGTCTGTGTTCGGGGCAGAGGAATCTGGGTGTCTGTGTTCTGGGCAGAGGGATCTGGGTGTCTGTGTTCTGGGCAGAGGGATCTGGGTGTCTGTGTTCTGAGCAGAGGGATCTGGGTGTCTGTGTTCTGGGCAGAGGGATCTGGGTGTCTCTGGGCAGAGGGATCTGGGTGTCTGTGTTCTGGGCAGAGGGATCTGGGTGTCTGTGTTCTGGGCAGAGGGATCTGGGTGTCTGTGTTCTGAGCAGAGGGATCTGGGTGTCTCTGGGCAGAGGGATCTGGGTGTCTGTGTTCTGGGCAGAGGGATCTGGGTGTCTGTGTTCTGGGCAGAGGGATCTGGGTGTCTGTGTTCTGGGCAGAGGGATCTGGGTGTCTGTGTTCTGGGCAGAGGGATCTGGGTGTCTGTGTTCTGGGCAGAGGGATCTGGGTGCCTGTGTTCTGGGCAGAGGGATCTGGGTGCCTGTGTTCTGGGCAGAGGGATCTGGGTGTCTGTGTTCTGAGCAGAGGGATCTGGGTGTCTGTGTTCTGGGCAGAGGGATCTGGGTGCCTGTGTTCTGGGCAGAGGGATCTGGGTGCCTGTGTTCTGGGCAGAGGAATCTGGGTGTCTGTGTTCTGGGCAGAGGGATCTGGGTGTCTGTGTTCTGGGCAGAGGGATCTGGGTGTCTGTGTTCTGGGCAGAGGGATCTGGGTGCCTGTGTTCTGAGCAGAGGGATCTGGGTGTCTATGTTCATGAATCGTAGAAAATTGGTGCGCAGGTGCAGCACGTAAGGCAAGGATAGATAAATGTTTGAACAGTAAAGGAATTAAGGGTCATGGTGAGCGGGTGGGTAAGTGGAGCTGAGTCCACAAAAAGATCAGCTATGATCTTATTGAATGGCGGGGCAGGCTCGAGGGGCCAGACGGCCTACTCCTGCTCCTAGTTCTTATGTTCTTACGTATTAAAAAAGGCAAATGAGATGTTGGCATTGATTGCAAAGGGACTGAAGTTTAAAAGTAGAGAAGTGTTGTTGCAATTCTGTAGGGTGTTGGTGAATAAAGTTAAAGTTTATTTATTAGTCACAAGTAAGGCTTACATTAACACTGCAATGAAGTTACTGTGAAATTCCCCAAGTCACCACATTCCAGCGCCTGTTCGGGTCAATGCACCTAACCAGCACATCTTTCAGACTGTGGGAGGAAACCGGAGCATCCGGAGGAAACCCACGCAGACATGGGGAGAACATGCAAACCCCACACAAACAGTGACCCAAGCTGGGAATCGAACCCAGGGCGGCCCGGTAGCACAGTGGTTAGCACTGCTGCTTCACAGCTCCAGGGTCCCGGGTTCGATTCCCGGCTCGGGTCACTGTCTGTGTGGAGTTTGCACATTCTCCTCGTGTTTGCGTGGGTTTCCTCCGGGTGCTCCGGTTTCCTCCCACAGTCCAAAGATGTGCGGGTTAGGTTGATTGGCCAGGTTAAAATTGCCCACGAGATGTGTAGGTTAGAGGGATTAGCGGGTAAATATGTGGGGGTAGGGCCTGTGTGGGATTGTGGTCGGTGCAGACTCGATGGGCCGAATGGCCTCCTTCTGCACTGTAGGGTTTCTATGATTCTATGATTCTTGGTGCTGTGAAGCAGCAGTGCTAACCACTGTGCTACCGTGCCGCCCCACCGTGTGGTGAGACCACCTAAGGAGTATTGTATCCAGTTTTGGTCTCCTTATTTGAGGAAGGATCATATAATCCCTACAGTACAGAAGGAGGCCATTCAGCCCATCAAGTCTGCACCAATCACAATCTCACCCAGGCCCTATTCCCATAACCCCAAATATACACCCTGCTAATCCTCTGACACTAGGGTCAATTTAGCATGGCCAATCCACCTAAACCAACAGCTTTGGACTGTGGAAGGAAACCGGAGCACCCAGAGGAAACCCACGCAGACAGGGGGAGAATGTGCAAACTCCGCACAGATAGTGACCCGAAGCTGGAATTGAACCCGGGTCCTGGCACTGTGAGGCTGCAGTGCTAACCACTGTGCCACCGTGCCGCCCCGGGTCCCTGGCACTGTGAGGCTGCAGTGCTAACCACTGTGCCACCGTGCCGCCCCGGGTCCCTGGCACTGTGAGGCTGCAGCGCTAACCACTGTGCCACCGTGCCGCCCCGGGTCCCTGGCACTGTGAGGCTGCAGTGCTAACCACTGTGCCACCGTGCCGCCCCGGGTCCCTGGCGCTGTGAGGCTGCAGTGCTAACCACTGTGCCACCGTGCCGCCCCGGGTCCCTGGCACTGTGAGGCTGCAGCGCTAACCACTGTGCCACCGTGCCGCCCCGGGTCCTGGCACTGTGAGGCAGCAGTGCTAACCACTGTGCCACCGTGCCGCCCCGGGTCCTGGCACTGTGAGGCAGCAGTGCTAACCACTGTGCCACCGCGAAGCAGATGGCAGCTCAGAGAATGTTCACCAGATTGATTCTGGGGATGAAAGGGTTGACGTATGATGAAAGATTGAACAGTTTGGGTTTATACTCGCTGAAGTTTAGAAGGATGACAGGGGATCTGATCGAGGTATAGAACATTTTAAAAGGGATTGATAAAGTAAATGTCAACCAAATGTTTCCTCTTATGGGACACTCTTGAAGAAGAGGCCACAGGGATAGGTTGAGAGGTCGTAGATCTGAGGCTGAGATGAGGAGGAACTATCCTAGACTCCTCAGGGAGGCAAGAGATGCAATTGCTGGGCCTCTAACAGAAATCTTTGTCTCTTCACTGGACACAGGTAAGGTCCCAGAGGATTGGAGGATAGCAAATGTGGTCCCGTTATTTAAGAAGGGTAGCAAGGATAACCCTGGTAATTATAGGCCGGTGAGCCTTGTTGGAGAAGATTCTTAGAGATAGGATATATGCGTATTTAGAACTGAATCATCTAATTAGCGATAGACAGCATGGTTTTGTAAGAGGGAGGTCATGCCTCACAAATTTGGTTGAGTTTTTTGAGGAGGTGACAAAAACAATTGACGAGGGAAGGGCCGTGGATGTCGTCTACATGGATTTTAGTAAAGCGTTTGACAAGGTCCCTCATGGCAGGCTGGTGCAAAAGGTTAAATCTCACGGGATAAAATGTGAGCTAGCTAGATGGGTGGAGAACTGGCTTAGCCATAGGAGACAGAGGGTAGCAGTGGAGGGGTCTTTTCCCGGTTGGAGGTCTGTGACTAGTGGTGTTCCGCAGGGCTCTGTACTGGGACCTCTGCTGTTTGTGATATATATAAATGATTTGGAGGAAGATGTAACTGGTGTGATCAGTAAGTTTGCGGACGACACAAAGATTGCTGGAGTTGCGGATAGTGATTAACATTGTCAGAGAATACAGCAGGATATAGATAGGCTGGAACATTGGGCGGAGTAATGGCAGATGGAATTTAATCCAGATAAATGCGAAGTGATGCATTTCGGTAGATCAAATGTAAGGGGGAGCTATACAATAAATGGCAGAACCATCAGGAGTATAGACACACAGAGGGACCTGGGTGTACAAGTCCACAGATCCTTAAAGGTGGAGAGGGTGGTGAAGAAGGCAAATGGCATGCTTGCCTTTATTGGATGGGGCATAGAATATAAAAGTTGGCATATGATGTTGCAGCTGTATAGAACGATGGTTAGGCCACATTTGGAATACTGCATCCAGTTCTGGTCGCCACACTACCAGAAGGACGTGGAGGCTTTGGAGAGAGTACAGAGAAGGTTTACCAGGATGTTGCCTGGTATGGAGGGTTTTAGCTATGAGGAGAGATTAGGTAAACTGGGGTTGTTCTCCCTGGAAAGACGGAGGATGAGGGGAGACCTAATAGAGGTGTATAAAATTATGAAGGGCATAGATAGAGTGAACATTGGGAAGCTTTTTCCCAGGTCAGAGGTGACAAACACAAGGGGTCACAGGCTCAAGGTGAGGGGGGCAAGGTTCAACATAGATGTCAGGGGGACGTATTTTACACAGAGGGTGGTGGGGGCCTGGAATGCACTGCCAAGCAAGGTGATTGAGGCGGACACGCTGGGATCGTTTAAGACTTATCTAGATAACCACATGAACAGACTGGGAATAGAGGGATACAAACGAATGGTCTAGTGGGCACATGAGCGGCGCAGGCTTGGAGGGCCGAAGGGCCTGTTCCTGTGCTGTATTGTTCTTTGTTCTTTGAACTACTTCTCACAGAGGGTGGTGAATTTGTGGAACTCGCTGCCCCATCGCGCGGTGGAGTCTGAATCATTGAATGGTTTCGAGAAGGAGATAGATATATTTCTAACAAAAAAAGGGAAAGAGAGATTTGGAAACATAGCAGGAAGAGATCAGCCATGATCGGATTGAATGATGGAGCAGGCTCAAAGGGCTGAATTTGCCTACTTCTACTCCTAATTCCTATGTTCTTATGTAGGCCAGACCTGGTAAGGAAGGCAGATTTCCTTCCCTGAAGGACATTAGTGAACCAGATGGGTTTTTCCGACAATCGACAATAGATTCTTAATTTTTTTAAATTCAATTCAAATTCCACCATCTGCCGTGGCAGGATTTGAACCCAGGTCCCCAGAACATTAGCTGAATTTCTGGATTAATAGTCTAGCGATAATACCATTATCTCCCCCAATACCTCCCCCAATGGCCTTTTTTACTGCCTGCTGCACCTGCAAACTAACCTTCAGTGACTGGTGTACCATAACATCCCCTCTTTGAATTTATGTCCATTCAGATAATAATCTGCCTTGTCGTTTTTGCTATAAAAGTGGATAATCTGACATTTATCCAAATTGAACTGCATCTGTCATTCATGTGCCCACTCACTCAGCTTGTCCAAATCACTCTGAAGCATCTCTGCACCCTCCTCACAGTAAGAAGTCTCACAACACCAGGTTAAAGTCCAACAGGTTTATTTGGTAGCACGAGCTTTCAGAGCACTGCTCCTTCATCAGGCCCTCCTCACAGCTCACCCTCCTACCTAACTTTGTGTCATCTGCAAACTTGGAGATAATACATTTAGTTTCCTAATCTAAATCATTAATATATAGAATGAATAGCTGGAGTCCCAGCACCGATCCCTTTGGCACCCCACTAGTTATTGCCTGCCATTTGGAAAAATACCTATTTATTCCTACTCTCTGTTTCCTCTCTGCCAACCAGTTTTCTATCCATCTCAGTACACTTCCCCCAATCCCATGTGCTTAAATTTTATATGCTAATCTTTTATGTGGGACTTTGTCAAAAGCCTTCTGAAAAATCAAAGAAACCGCATCTACTGGCTCCCCCTTGTCAACTCTACTGGTTACAACCTCAAAGAATTCCAGAAGATTTGTCAAGCATGATTTCCCCTTCATAAATCCATGCTGACTCTGTCCGATCCTGCCACTGTTTTCCAATTGTTTTGCTATAAAATCTTTGATAATGGATTCAAGAATTCTCCCCACTCCCAACATCAGGCTGACTGGTCCATAATTCCCTGTTTTCTCTCTATCTCCCTTTTTGAATCGTGGGGTTACATCTAATTACTCTCTCTCTCATTTCCTTGTCAGCCATGGTTTCGCCACCTTTCCTGTTTTGCTTTTGCACCAGACAGGAATAACAATTACTGCAGGAACACAGGATTGACAGGGTTAACGGGAGCTGAGGTTCCACGAATGCAGAGCAATGCGGGGTTAATAGGAATATCAGGAATTGAGGCTCGGGACAGTGCGTCGAGTTATAAAGATCCAGAATACCCACCCACACAACACATCTGCATCGATAGGTAATGGTTAATATCTCTCTCACGACTATAGCTGCACCAAAGTGATTTCTCCAGCATCTCCTGAGCCCACATGGTGAAGGAAGTGTTCTTCCCGCTTGCCTGCTGCCGACCCTGTCTCTGTCTCGCTCCCTCCCTCTCAGAGTTCGCAGTAACTAGCTCCTCTTTCCAGCTCCTTCCTCTCTTGACTGCTCCGTCCACTCTGAGGATCAAGTTGCAGTTTTATTTGCTAAACCAGCTGGATCTGTGTCAACAATTACCACACCCAGAACAGAATGGGGAAACAAACAGACACTGCCCGTAGGTAAGCAGAGACCCCCCCGCCCCTCAAATCCCCCTGCCTCGTCAAACTGGAAACCCAACCCAGGAGCTTGAGGTGGACCCCACACACATTACCCCAGAACTGACAGTTCCAACTAATCATTTAAAAGGGCAATGTCGCATTTCAATCAAATACTACTTAACTCTTTCAGTACAAAACTACATTTCTCAAACAATGACTCAAAGGAAATCCTAGGCCAGAATGAGGTGGGAGTAGATGGGACAAAGGGGGAGGAAGTGGGGGGGGGGGGGGGGGGGGGCGGAAAGGGGGCAGAATGGGGAGGAGAATGGGGGTGTGGTTAAAGGCGGAATGGAGGGACAATGGGTGGATGGACGAATGGGCGGGAGAATGGGAAATAGGGAATGGGGGGAATAGGGGAATGGGGAATCAGGGGAATGGGGGAATAGGGGGAATGGGGGAAAAGGGGAACGGGGGAATAAGGGAATGGGCAGGGGAATGGGGGAATGAAGGAATGGGGGGAATGGAGTATGGGGAATAGGCATGGAAATGGGGATATAGGCGGGGAAATGGGGGAATGGGCAGGGGAATGGGGGAATGGGCAGGGGAATGGGGGGTATGGGTGAAAGGGAGAAGGAGAGAGGGGGGGAAGGGAGAGAGGGGACAGGGGAGAGGGGGCGGGGGATGGGAAGGGGAGAGAGGAGAGGGAGGGGGAGAGTGGGAAGGGAAGAGGGGGAATTGGGGATATGGGGAGATAGAGGGGAGGGAGAGAGGGGAGGAGGAGAGCGGAGGGGGAGAGGGGGAAGAAGAGAGGGGGAAGGGGAGAGGGGAAAGGGGACGGGGAATGGGAGAGGGGGAAGCGGAGACGGAAGACGGGAGAGGGGAAGGGGAAGGGGAGAGGGAGAGGGGGGAAGGGGAGGATCACTGACAACAGCTGAAGACACAAGCTCTGGTTCAAGACCAGGTATAAAGTCAGATGAACAAGTTCCTCATTAACACCCACTTCCCTCCCCCGACAACTCCTCCCCGACTAACCCTCCGCTGGCTGCCCCTTCCCCGGCTGCCCCTCCCCCGACTGCCCATCACCCGGCTGCCCCTTCACTGGCTGCCCCTCCCTCGGCTGCCCCTCCCCCGGCTGCCCATCCCCCAACTGTGCGTACTCCAACTACCCCTTTCCCAAACACAGCACACAATTCCTAATTTTTGTAACCGAGTACAGGAGTTGGAAAATCATATTGCAGCTGTATAAAACCTTGGCAAGGCCACATAAGAATATAAGAACTAGGAGCAGGAGTAGGCCATCTGGCCCCTCGAGCCTGCTCCGCCATTCAATAAGATCATGGCTGATCTTTTTGTGGACTCAGCTCCAATTAACCGCCCAGCTCACCATAACCCTTAATTCTTTACTGTTCAAAAATTTATCTACCTTGCCTTAAAAACATTCAATGAGGTAGCTTCAACTGCTTCACTGGGCAGGGAATTCCACAGATTCACAACCCTTTGTGTGAAGAAGTTCCTCCTCAACTCAGTCCTAAATCTGCTTCCCCTTATTTTGAGGCTATGCCCCCTAGTTCTAGTTTCACCCGCCAGTGGAAACAACTTCCCTGCTTCTATCTTATCTATTCCCTTCATAATCTTATATGTTTCTATCAGATCTCCCCTCATTCTTCTGAATTCCAATGAGTATAGCCCCAGTCTACTCAGTCTCTCCTCATAAGCCAACACTCTCAACTCCGGAATCAACCTAGTTGAGTATTGCGTGCAGTTCTGGTCACCGCACTACCAGAAGGACGTGGAAGCTTTGGAGTGAGTGCAAAGAAGGTTCACCAGGATGTTGCCTGGTCTCGAGGGTGTCGGCTATGAGGAGAGGTTGAATAAACTAGGATTGTTTTCACTGGAAAGATGGAGGCTGAGGGGAGACCTGAGAGAGGTCTACAAAATGATGAGAGGCACAGACAGGGTGGATAATCAGAGGCTTTTTCCCAGGGTCGAAGTGTCAATTACACGGGGGCAGAGGTTCAAGGTGAGAGGGGGAAAGTTTAAGGGAGATGTGCGGGGGAAGTTTTGCACTCAGAGAGTGGTGGGTGCCTGGAACGCGCTGCCAGAGGAGGTGGTGGAAGCAGGAACATTAGCAACATTTAAGAAGCATCTGGATGGGTGCATGAATAGGGAGGGAATAGAGGGATACGGACCGAGTAAGGGCAGGTTTTTTTCAGTTTACTTGGGGCATCATGATCAGCACAGGCTTGATGGGCTGAAGGGCCTGTTCCTTGCTGTACTTTTCTTTGTTCTCTTTGTTCTTTGTTCACACATTGATTCACATCCCCTCTCCCTATCCCCATTTTTCCCATATTCCCACTGCCCCTCTCTCCTCACCTTGCTCCGGCCCCCTGACCCCTTCCCCTTCGCCCTGTCCCCCCTGCACCTCACCAAAACCCTCTAGCCTCTCGGTTGACTGGCTGTGCTGCTGATTTGACCATTCCCCAATGAGTCAGCTTCCACTGGGTATCCCTGCCACTATTAGAGGGAACAGTGCCTCCAGTAAATACATTCTGACCAATAGGTTCTTCCTGTGGAATTAATGAGTCACAATCCAGGCTCCAGATTTACACACTTATCAGCAAGTTCCAGAATCAACCTGCAGCTTACCAAATGCATTACCTCACCATACAATCTTCCAGCTCAGAAAGAAGCCATTCAGCCCATTGATTCCATACTGACTCAGTCTAATTCCCCCACCCAGTCCCAAAATCTCTAAGTCTATTTCTCTCACTGTGTCTATCCAAATTACTTTTCACACCGTACACTGTCTCCACTTCCACCACCCTCGTGTCAATGAGTTGTAGTTTATCACCGCTCAGTGTGTAAAAAAAGTTCCTCCTCATATCCCCCCCATGTCGCAAATTTGTGTCTCCCAGTCCTTGCACCATCAGCCGATGAGTCATGGGGTCTGATTTTACTATTGCGGCGTGCCTGTTTTCGGGCGTGAAAACTTGGTGAAGTCGGGCGTGAGGCCATTAATGCGATCCACACCCGCGTGTGGACACTTTACCAAGGCCCAAAAATGGCCACGATCTGAACTGTGCCCGAAACGGGCGCAACGGCGATTTAAATGCATTTAAATTGAATTAAAGGGCTGCCCGTCCAACTTTACCATCGCGTTCGTCCGTCCAGATTCGGCGTGAAACAGACATGCTCGGCAAAGGTCTGTTTCGGGCGCTCCAACTTCTGAGGAGATAAGTTCAGAGCTTCAGGGGTGGGGGGAGAAGGAGGGAGGCCCGATCATTCTCTGGGTAGCGGGGGGGGGGGGGGTTGGATGGATAAGAGGGACAGTTATGTTGTGGGGGTGGGGCGATATCTGTGGGGGCCATCGCTCCCGCTTTTCGCTCCCGCATTATCTGCTTTTTGTGGCCCGGGAGCGATGTGACAGGGGAGCATTTTTCAATTTTTTTCTTACTGCACATGCGCAGTTCAAAGCTCCAATCGGAGCGCGATAAGCCCCGCCCACAGCGTGATTCAGACCCGCAATTCTTTTTCAGGCGAAGTGCGTATCAGGGAGCTTGGGAACAGATTTCCAATTTGGATCTGAATTGTGCCCAGATTCAGCACTTAGAATCAAAATAGTAAAATCAGGCCCATGGAATCATAGAGTCCTTCAGCACTGAAAAGGCCATTCGGCCCATCAAGTGAAAGCCCAATGGGAAGAGTTTTCCTTGTCCAACTTATCAAAACCTGTCACAATCTTGTACACCTCCACCCGATCTCCCTTCACTCTCCTAAGCTCCAATGAGAACAACCCCAACTTCTCCACCTGAACCTTGTAACTAAAATCCCTCATTCTTGGAACCATTCTGGTCAACCTCCTCTGTACCCTCTCAATGTCCCTCACATCCTTCCCAAAGTGTGGTGACCAGAACTGGACACTGTTCTCCAATTGGGGCCGAACCAGAGCGTTCAGCAGTAATTTCCTTGCATCTGTACTCAACAACTCCGGATGATTGGAGGGTGGCTCATGTTGTTCCGTTGTTTAAAAAAGGTTCCAAAAGAAATCCGAGAAATTATAGGCCAGTAAGTTTGACGTCGGTGGTGAGCAAGTTATTGGAAGGTGTGATAAGGGATAGGGTCTACAAATATTTGGATAGACAGGGACTTATTAGGGAGAGTCAACATGGCTTTGTGCGTGGTAGGTCATGTTTGACCAATCTATTAGAGTTTTTCGAGGAGGTTACCAGGAAAGTGGATGAAGGGAAGGCGGTGGATGTTGTCTACCTAGATTTCAGCAAGGCCTTTGACAAGGTCCCTCATGGGAGGTTAGAGAGGAAGGTTCAGTCACTAGGTATACATGGGGAGGTAGTAAATTGGATTAGACACTGGCTCAATGGAAGAAGCCAGAGAGTGGTTGTGGAGGATTGCTTCTCTGAGTGGAGGCCTGTGACTAGCGGTGTGCATGATGTGGGGTGTACTAGTGGTGTGCCGCAGGGATCGGCGTTGGGTCCATTGTTGTTTGTCATCTATATCAATGATCTGGATGATAATCTGGTAAATTGGATCAGCAAGTTTGCTGATGATACAAAGATTGGAGGTGCAGTGGACAGTGAGGAAGGTTTTCAAAGCTTGCAGAGGGATTTGGACCAGCTAGAAAAAGGGGCTGAAAAATGGCAAATGGAATTTAACGCAGACAAGTGTGAGATATTGCACTTTGGAAGGACAAACCAAAGAAGAACGTACAGGGTAAATGGTAGGACTCTGAAGAATGCAGTTGAACAGAGGGATCTGGGAATACAGGTACAGAATTCCCTAAAAGTGACGTCGCAGGTGGATAGGGTCGTAAAGAGTGCCTTTGGTACATTGGCCTTTATAAATCGGAGTATCGGGTATAAAAGTTGGAGTGTTATGGTAAGGTTATATAAGGCATTGGTGAGGCCGAATTTGGAGTATTGTGTACAGTTTTGGTCACCTAGTTACAGGAAGGATGTAAATAAGATTGAAAGAGTGCAGAGAAGGTTCACAAGGATGTTGCCGGGACTTGAGAAGCTGAGTTACAGAGAGAGATTGAATAGGTTGGGACTTTATTCCCTGGAGCGCAGAAGATTGAGGGGAGATTTGATAGAGGTGTATAAGATTTTGATGGGTATAGATAGAGTGAATGCAAGCAGGCTTTTTCCGCTGAGGCGAGGGGAGAAAAAAACCAGAGGGCATGGGTTAAGGGTGAAAGGAGAAAAGTTTAAAGGGAATATTAGGGGGGGCTTCTTCACGCAGAGAGTGGTGGGAGTGTGGAATGAGCTGCCGGATAAATTGGTAAATGTGGGGTCACTTTTAACATTTAAGAAAAACTTGGATGGGTTCATGGATGAGAGGGGTGTGGAGGGATATGGTCCAAGTGCAGGTCAGTGGGACTAGGCAAAAAATGGTTCTGCACAGACAAGAAGGGCCAAAAGGCCTGTTTCTGAGCTGTAATTTTCTATGGTTCTAACTCCATTTATGAAACCCAGGATCCCAAATGCTTTGTTAACCACTATACCCTGCTGCCTCGAAACGTGCATTAAGAATCATAGAATCATACAGTGCAGAAGAGGACCTTTGGCCCATCGACTCCGCACCAACACATTAAAAACACCTGAGCTCCCACTAATCCCGCCTGCCAACACTTGGTCCATAGCCCTGAATGTTGTGATGTGCCAAGTGCTCATCCAGATACGTTTTAAAGGATGTGAGGCAACCCGCCTCCACCCCCCTCCCAGGCAGCACATTCCAGACCCTCACCACCCTCTGGGTAAAAAGGTTTTTCTTCACATCCCCCCTAAACCTCCTGCCCCTCACCTTGAACCTATGTCCCCTCGTGACTGACCCTTCAACTAAGGGGAACAGCTGCTCCTTATCCACTCTGTCCATGTCCCTCATAATCTTGTACACCTCAATCAGGTCGCCCCTCAGTCTTCTCTGCTCCAACAAAAACAACCCAAACCTATCCAACCTCTCCTTATAATTTAAATGCTCCATCCCAGGCAGCATCCTGGTGAATCTCCTCTGCACCCCCTCCAGTGCAATCACATCCTTCCTATAATGTGGTGACCAGAACTGCACACAGTGCTCCAGCTGTGGCCTCACCAAAATTCTATGCAACTCCAACATGACTTCCCTGCTGTTGTAATCTATACCTCGATTGATAAAGGCAAGTGTCCCATATTCCTTTTTCACCACCCTACTAACATGCCCTTCCACCTTCGGAGATCTGTGGACAAACACGCCAAGGTCCCTTTGTTCCACAGAACTTCCTCGTGTCCTACCATTCACTGAGTACTTTCTTGTCAAGTTACTCCTTCCAAAGTGCATCACCTCTCACTTTTCTGGGTTTAATTCCATCTGCCACTTATCTGCCCATTTGAGCATTCCTTCTATATCTTCCTGTAACCCAAGACACTCAACCTCACTGTTAACCACCCGGCCAATCTTTGTGTCATCCACAAACTGACTAATCCTACCCCCCACATAGTCATCACTGTCATTTATATAAATGCTGAATAATAGGGGGCCAACACAGATCCCTGTGGTACGCCACCGGACACTGCCTTCCAGTCACTAAAGCAGCCTCTGTCATCACCCTCTGTATCCTAAAACTGAGCCAATTGAATCCACTTTATCAAATTACCCTGTATCCCATGTGAATTTACCTTCTTTACAAGTCTCCCATGTGGGACTTTGTCAGAGGCTTTGCTGAAATCCATATAAAACTACATCGACTGCACGACCCTCATGCTGACTATCCTTGATCAAGCTTTGCCTCTCCAAGTGGAGATAGATTCTCACCTCACCTGTCTCTGTGCCCTATCCACTCCATCTGACGAAGTAGCAGTGCTCCGAAAGCTAATGGCATTTGCTACCAAATAAACCTGTTGGACTTTAACCTGGTGTTGTTAAAACTCTTACAATGAGAAAATGGCAGAGACATTGAACAAATATTTTGTGGAGATAGTGGATCCATTGGTTATAATATTCCAAAATTCCCTGGACACAGGAAAGATTCCAGGGATTGGAAAAATGCTAATGTAACACCCTTATTCAAAAAGGGAGGGAGCCAAAAGGTGGGAAATTACAGACCAGTTAGTTTAATATCTGTTGTTGGGAAAATGTTAGAATCAATTATCAAGGAAGCAGTACTGGGACATTTGGAAAGTCAAAACACTATCCATCAGATTCAGCAAGGTTTTATGAAGGGCAATTCATGTTTGACTAATTTTCTAGAGTTCTTCGAGGATGTAACTAGTAAAGTGGATAATGGGGATCCTGTCGATGTAGTATATCAGGACTTTCAGAAGGCGTTTGATAATGTTCCGCACAAAAAGTTAATTCACAAGGTTAGATCACATGGGATTAGGAGTAATTTATTAGCTTGGACAGGTGATTGGCTGATGGACAGAAGACAGAGTCGGGATAAATGGGGTTTTTTTTGGATGGCAAAAGGTAACCAGTGCAGTGCCACAGGGTTCGACCCTTGGGCCCCGGCTTTTTACAATCTATATTAACGACTTGGATACAACGATAGAAGATTCTAGAGCCAAATTTACAGATGACACTAAAGTAGGCGGGACAGTAAGTTGCAATGTGGAAATAAGAACCTTACAAATGGATAGAGATAGGTTCGGAGAGTGGGCCAACATGTGGCAGATGGAGTTTAACGTGGATAAGTGTGAGGTCATGCATTTTGGTCAGCAAAATAGGAAAGCGATTTATTATCTAAATGGGGAGAGACTTCAGGGTGCTCCGGTGCAGAGGGATCTGGGTGTCCTTGTTCATGAGTCACAGAAAACCAGCAGCAGATACAGCAGATAATAAAGAAAGTGAATGGAATGTTGGCATTTCTAGCTAAAGGAATAGAATAGGTTCAGAGAGCTTGGCGAAGATTGGGATCTAGATGAGTATACGGCTTGTAGGAAGGGACTAAAGAAGGAAATTAGGAGAGCCAGAAGGGGTCACGAGAAGACCTTGGCAGGTAGGATTAAGGAAAACCCTAAAGCATTCTATAAATATGTGAAGAGTAAAAGGATGAGACGTGAAGGAATAGGGCATATAAAAGGTGAAGGCGGGAAACTCTGTACGGAACCAGTAGAAATGGCAGATGTGCTTAATGAGTATTTTGCCTCGGTTTTCACAGAGGAGAAGGACCTGGGTGGATGTACTGTGGGCTTGCGGTGGACTGAAAAGATTGAGTATGTGGACTTTAACAAAGAGGTTGTGCTGGAATCTTTGAATGGCATCAAGATAGATAAGTCGCCGGGTCCGGATGGGATGTACCCCAGGTTACTGTGGGAGGCGAGGGAAGAGATTGCAGAGCCTCTGGCGATGATCTTTGCGTCGTCGATGGAGACGGGAGAGGTGCCGGAGGATTGGAGGATTGCGGCTGTGGTTCCTATTTTCAAGAAGGGGAATAGGGATAGCCCAGGTAATTACCGACCGGTGAGTCTAACCTCAGTGGTTGGTAAGCTGATGGAGAAGATCCTGAGGGACAAGATTTATGAGCATTTAGAGAGGTTTAGTATGCTCAAGAATACTCAGCATGGCTTTGTCAAAGGTACATCGTGCCTTACGAGCCTGGTGGAGTTCTTCGAAAATGTGACTAAACACATTGATGAAGGGAAAGCAGTAGATGTGGTTTATATGGATTTTAGCAAGGCGTTCGATAAGGTCCCCCATGCAAGGCTCCTAGAAAAAGTGAGAGGGCATGGGATCCAAGGGGCTGCTGCCCTGTGGATCCAGAACTGGCTTGCCCAAAGGAGGCAGAGAGTGGGTATAGATGGGTCTTTTTCTAAATGGAGGTCGGTCACCCGTAGTGTGCCCCAGGGATCTGTTCTGGGACCCTTGCTGTTTGTCATTTTCACAAATGACCTGGATGAGGAAGTGGAGGGATGGGTTGGTAAGTTTGCCGACGACACAAAGGTTGGTGGGGTTGTGGATAGTCTGGAGGGATGTCAGAAGTTACAGAGGGACATAGATAGGATGCAAGACTGTGCGGAGAAGTGGCAGATGGACTTCAACCCAGATAAATGCGTAGTGGTCCATTTTGGCAGGTCAAATGGGATGAAGGAGTACAATATAAAGGGAAAGACTCTTCGTACTGTAGAGGATCAGAAGGACCTTGGGATCCGGGTCCATAGGACTCTGAAATCGGCCCCGCAGGTGGAGGAGGTGGTTAAGAAGGCGTATGGTGTGCTGGCCTTTATCAATCGAGGGATTGAGTTTCGGAGTCCGGGGATAATGATGCAGCTATATAAGACCCTCGTCAGACCCCACTTGGAGTACTGTGCTCAGTTCTGGTCGCCTCATTACAGGATGTGGAAAAGATTGAAAGGGTGCAGAGGAGATTTACAAGGATGTTGCCTGGATTGAGTGGCATGCCTTATGAGGATAGGCTGAGGGAGCTCGGTCTTTTCTCCTTGGAGAGACGTAGGATGAGAGGAGACCTAATAGAGGTATACAAGATGTTGAGAGGCATAGATTGGATGGACTCTCAGAGGCTTTTTCCCAGGGTGGAAATGGCTGCTACGAGAGGACACAGGTTTAAGGTGCTGGGGGGTAGGTACAGGGGAAATGTGAGGGGGAAGTTTTTCACACAGAGGGTGGTGGGCGAGTGGAATCGGCTGCCGTCAGTGGTGGTGGAGGCAAACTCAATAGGGTCTTTTAAGAGACTCCTGGATGAGTACATGGGACTTAATAGGATGGAGGGTTATAGGTAGGCCTAAAAGGTAGGGATATGTTCGGCACAACTTGTGGGGCCGAAGGGCCTGTTTTGTGCTGGAGTTTTTCTATGTTTCTATGTTTGTACAAAGGTAAGGAAGTTTTGTTGCAACTCTGTTGGGTGTTTTTCTGGTTGGCAATCAGTGACTAGTGGTGTGCCTCAGGGATCAGTGTTGGGACCGCAATTGTTTATGATTTACAGAGATGATTTGGAGTTGGGGATCAAGTGTAGTGTGTCAAAATTCGCAGATGACACTAAGATGAGTGGCAGAGCAAAGTGTGCAGAGGATGCTGAAAGTCTGCAAAGGGATATAGATAGTCTAATCGAGTGGTCGAGGGTCTGGCAGATGGAGTACAATGTTGGTAAATGTGAAGTCATCCATTTTGGCAGGAATAACAGCAAAATGGACTATTATTTAAATGGTAAAAAATTGCAGCATGCTGTTGTGCAGAGGGACCTGGGTGTCCTTGTGCAGGAATCTCAAGGAGTTGGTTTGCAGGTGCAGCAGGTAATTAAGAAGGCAAATGGAATTTTGTCCTTTATTGTTCGAGGGATGAAGTTTAAAAACAGCGAGATTATGTTGCAGCTGTATAAGGTGCTGGTGAGGCCACACCTGGAGTACCGTGTATAGTTTTGGTCTCCTTACTTGAGAAAGGATATACTGGCACTGGAGGGGGTGCAGAGAAGATTCACTAGGTTGATTCCGGAGTTGAGAAGGTTGGCTTATGAGGGGAGACTCAGTAGACTGGGGCTATACTCATTGGAATTCCGAAGAATGAGGGGAGATCTTATAGAAACATATAAGATTATGAAGGGAATAAATAAGATTGAAGCAGGGAAGTTGTTTCCACTGGCGGGTGAAACTAGAACTAGGGGGCATAGCCTCAAAATAAGGGGAAGCAGATTTAGGACTGAGTTGAGGAGGAACTTCTTCACACAAAGGGTTGTGTATCTGTAAAATTCCCTGCCCAGTGAAGTAGTTGAGGCTACCTGTTTTTAAGGCAAGGATAGATAAATGTTTGAACAGTAAAGGAATTAAGGGTTCTGGTGAGCGGGCGGGTAAGTGAAGCTGAGTCCACGAAAAGATCAGCCATGATCTTATTGAATGGCGGAGCAGGCTCGAGGGGCCAGATCATAGAAATCATAGAAATCCTACAGTACAGAAAGAGGCCATTCGGCCCATCAAGTCTGCACCGACCACAATCCCACCCAGGCCCTACCCCCACATCCCTACATATTTTACCCACTAATCCCTCTAATCTACCCATCCCAGGACACTAAGGGGCAATTTTAGCATGGCCAATCAACCTAACCCACACATCTTTGGACTGTGGGAGGAAACCGGAGCACCCGGAGGAAACCCACGCAGACACGAGGAGAATGTGCAAACTCCACACAGACAGTGACCCAAGCTGGGAATCGAACCCAGGTCCCTGGAGCTGTGAAGCAGCAGTGCTAACCACTGTGCTACCGTGCCGCTCCAGATGGCCTACTCCTGCTACTAGTTCTTATGGTCTTATACAAGTCATTGGTGATACTGCACCTGGAGTATTGTGCACAGTTTTAGTCCCCTTATTTGAGGAAAGATGCAGTGACATTGGAGGCAGTTCAGAGGAGGTTCACTCGATTGATTCCAGAGATGAGGGGTTTGTCGTATGAAGAGAGATTGAACAGTTTAGACCTATACTCTGCAATTTAGAAGAATGAGGGGAGATCAAACTAAAGATATACAAGATGATAAAAGATATGGATAAAGTGGACATGGAGCAGATGCTTCCTCTTGTGGGGGCATTCTGGGGCAAGAGGTCATGGTCTTAGGATAAGAGGTAGCAAATTTAAAACAGAGTTGAGGAGAAACTACTTCTCCCAAAGGGTTGTGAATCTGTGGAATTCACTGCCCCAAAGTGCGGTGGATGCTGGGACAGTGAGTAAATTTAAGGAGGAGTTAGACAGATTTTTAATTGGTAATGGGTTGAAAGGTTATGGGGAGAAGGCAGGGAAATGGGGATGAGGAGCGTATCAGCCATGATCGAATAGCAACGTGGACTCGATGGGCCGAATGGCTTAATTCTGCTCCTGTATCTTATGAACTTATAAGGTGATGGACGTATTAAAATGTCTGAAGGCGGATAAATCTCCTGGTCCTGTCCAGGTATATCCAAGAACACTGCATGAGGCCAAAGAAGAAATTGCAGGAGCCCTGGGTGAGATATTTGCATCATCGTTAGACACGGGTGAGGTACCAGAAGACTGGAGGGTGGCAAATGTTGTGTCCTTATTTAAGAAGGGCTGCAAAGAAAAACCTGGGAATTATAGACCGGTAAGCGTAACATCTGTGGTGGTAACTTACCAGAGAGGACTCTGAGGGATAAGGTATATAGGCATTTGGAAAGACAGGGTTTGATTAGGAGGAGTCAGCACGGCTTTGTGCATGGGAGATCATGCCTTACAAATTTGTTAAGAGTTTTGGATAAAGTGACCAGGAAGGTTGATGAGGGCAAGGTGGTAGACATGGTCTATATGGACTTCAGTAAGGACTTTGATAAAGTTTCACATGGTAGGCTGCTCTGGAAGGCTAGATCACATGGAATCCAGGCAGTGCTGGCAAATTGGATAAACAATTGGCTTGATGCTAGGAAGCAGAGGGTAATGGTGGAAGGATGCTTGTCAGACTGGAGGCCTGTGACTAGTGGTGTGCCTCAGGGGTCAGAGCTGGGCCCATTGCTGTTTGCTATCTGTATCATCGCTTTGGATGAGAATGTACAAGGCATGATCAGTAAGTCTGCAGATGACACTAAAATAGGTGGCATTGTAAACAGTAAAGGAAGGTTATCAAAAATTGCAGCAGGATCTTGATCAGCTGGGGAAGTGGGCCAAGAAATGGCAAATGGAGTTCATTCAATACAGATAAGTGTGAGGTGTTGCATTTTGGAAAATCAAATCAAGGTAGGACTTTCATGGTGAATGGTAGGACCTGAGGGAGTATCATGGAACAGAGGGATCTTGGAGTTCAGGTGCATGGTTCTCTAAAGGTGGAGTCACAGGTAGATAGGGCATTGGCATGCTGGCCTTCATCAGTCTGAGTATAGAAGTTGGGAAGTTATGTTGCAGTTGTACAGGATGTTGGTGAGGCCGCACCTGGAGTATTGTGTTCAGTTTTAGTCGCCTTGCTGTAGGAAAGATGTCATTAAATTGGAGAGAGTGTCGAAGAGATTTACAAGGATGTTGCCAGGACTCAAGGGACTGAGTTATAGGGAGAGATTAGACAGGCTGGGACTTTTTCTTTGGAGCGTAGGAGACTGAGGGGTGATCTTATCGAGGTGTATAAGATCATCAGAGGCATGGATAGGGTGAATGCACTCAGTCTTTTTCCCACTGAAAGGTATTTGGACAGATACATGGATAGGAAAGGTTCAGAGGGATATGGGCCAAATGCAGGCAAATGGGGTTCGCTTAGATGGGCATTTTGGTCGGCATGGACCAATTTGGGCCACAGGACCTGTCTCCGTGCCGTAGATTCTATGATTCTATGAAGTTTGCAGATGACACCAAGATTGGTAGGGTGGTTAATAGTGAAGAGGATGGTTATTGGTTACAGGAAGACATCGATGGATTGGTCAGATGGGCAGAGCAGTGACAGATGATATTTAACGCTGATTAGTGTGAGGTGATGCACTTTGGAAGAAGAAACAGGACAGTGGAGTATCTAATGAATGGCAGGACACTGGGAAACCCAGAGGAACAGAGGGATTTTGGGGTAATTTTTCACAGATCCCTGAAGTCACAGGTGGACAGAGTGGTGAAGAAGGCATTCGGCATGCTTGGTTTCATCGGTCAGAACATTGAATACAGGAGTTGGGACATCTTGTTAAAGTTGTACAAGACATTGATAAAGCCACACTTGGAATACTGTGTGCAGTTCTGGTCATCCTATTATAGAAAGGATATTATTAAACTAGAAAGAGTGCAGAAAAGATTTACTAGGATGCTACCGGGACTTGATGGATTGAGTTATAAGGAGAGGCTGAATAGACTGGGACTTTTTTCTCTGGAGCGTAGGAGGCTGAGGGGTGACCTTATAGAGGTCTATAAAATAATGAGGGGCATAGACAAGGTAGATAGTCAATATCTTTTCCCAAAGGTAGGGGAGTCTAAAACTCGAGGGCATAGGTTTAAGGTGAGAGGGGAGAGATACAAAAGTATCCAGAGGGGCAGTTTTTTCACACAGAGGGTGGTGAGTGTCTGGAACAAGCTGCCAGAGGTAGTAGTAGAGGTGGGTACAATTCTATCTTTTAAAAAGCATTTAGATAGTTGCATGGGTACGATGGATATAGAGGGATATGGGCCAAATGTGGGCAATTGGGATTAGTTTAGGGGTTTAAAAAAAAAAGGGGGGCATGGACAGGTTGGACCAAAGGGCCTGTTTCCATGCTGTAAACCTCTATGACTCTATAACAGATCAGCTAGATAGTCAATATCTTTTCCCAAAGGTAGGGGAGTCTAAAACTAGAGGGCATAGGTTTAAGGTGAGAGGGGAGAGAGACAAAAGTGTCCAGAGGGGCAATTTTTTTCACACAGAGGGTGGTAAGTGTCTGGAACAAGCTGCCAGAGGTAGTAGTAGAGGCGGCTACAATTCTGTCTTTTAAAAAGCATTTAGACAGTTACATGGGTACGATGGGTAGAGAGGGATATGGGCCAAATGCGGGCAATTGGGGCTAATTTAGGATTAAAAAAAGAGCGGCAATGTTCAGCTCCTTGATGTCACACTTGGTCAAATGCGGCCTTGATGTCAAGGGTTGTCACTCTCACTCTCACCTCTGGAATTCAGTTCTTTTGTCCATGTTTGAACCAAGGCTCTGTGAAGTACTTTTTGAAGTGTGGTTACTGTGCTCATGCAGAAAACACAGCAACCAATTTATACACAAGATCCCACAAACAGCACTATAATAATGACCCAGATAATCTGAATTAGTCATGATCGTTGAGGGATGTATACTGGGTAATACACCCCCATGGAGGAGAGAGCTGCCTCTTAAACCATGACTGTCACCTGGAACACGTGGAGTAAACAGCTGTTGAGGTAGTGCTTTCCACCTGTGCATACACCTGCAGTTTGAGCTGTGCCTCAGGCAGTTTCTCTCCTTTTGCTCAGGATTCTGTTGTTTGCCTCGGTTTGAATGTTTGGAAGGTTCCTATTACTCAGTGTCTGGGCCCCATGCCCAGATCCTATTATTGATTCTCTACGTGAATATCTGCAAAGTCACTCCGAGAAAGGTTACAGGCTGAGCCAGTGGGAATTCAGCCTCCGATAGTTTTAAGGGCTTTAACCACCCCTCATTCTTAGGGAGGGGCTGGGGGGAGGAGAGAGAGTTAAACAGACCCCAATTCCAGGGAGACGGTATTTAAGGATACAGAGAATATTCCAGACTCCCTCAGCCTCCCTCTACTGTTATTATAGGAACAGATTATTGATCAGATGGAGCCTGTCACTGAGTTCATTCCCAGAATGTCGAAACATAAATCTTGGCTAACAGCAAACTGAGGCAAGGAACATTGTCTGGTGGGCCCCACAGATTGTGTTGAAACAGAGATGAACTATCCTGGAACCTTCTATCAACAATCCTGAATCCAAGCAACACCAGCTGCACTGGAGACCATTCAGCCCACTGTGCCTGTGCTAGCTCTGAGAAAGAGCTATCTACTCGACGCCACACCCACCCTGTTCACCTTGCATTTAATTATTTATCCAATTGGCTTTGGAAACTTGTTGTTGAATCTGTTTCCACTTCCCTCTCACATGAAAAACGAGAGGAAAGGCAATGTGAAAAACCACTCACACACTGAATTATGTTCTGGAATGCATTGCTTGAACAATTGTTTCAAACAGCTTCAATAGTGGCTTTTAAAGGGGAATTAAATAAATGCCTGAAGGGGAAAATAATTATAGGCTTGTGGGGACAGAGCAGAAAATGGGACAGTATGATGGGCTGAATGGCCAACCTCTGAGCTATCTCATCCAGCAATCAGAAAAAGCCACCATGTAAAAAAAATTCCCATCTTCACCAAGGGTGTTATAGCCCTTTTAAAGAGGACCCCACAAGGTGTTTTAGCCCTTTTAAGGAGGACACAGCCCTTTTAAGGAGAGCCCTGCAGACCGGCAGCTGATGACGGCAGACAGTGAGTTGTCATGGAATCGGTACACACATAGTATTCATTTCCTCTCTTAAAAGTTACTGCAGCTTTTTCCTTTAAACAGCGCACGCTTTGCCAAGCTGGCAGGATGTGGGCAGTGGCCCCATGGCCCTACATCCACAACCCAGCACCCCCCAAACCCCAGCAACAGCCGCAGGGTTCCTCACACTCACAACTGCCCCATCCTGTGCTTCTTACCTGATCTTTGCCTCCTCCTCTTCCTCCAGTGCCAGACTACCAGCAATGTAACAACATGTCCCACTATCACCAGCGTGGGGAAGAGGGGGCTAGTGGGATTGGGAGACATGAGGTGGGGGGAGGGTGTTCACTCCACACCCAAGGAGAGAGGCAGGCACAACAGTGTTCATCCAGAGAGGCAGGAGGAGGGAGCTGAGAGGGAGGAGATCAGCTCTGTGATAGCCCAACCCTACCCTCTGCAGGCTCCTGCAATGCAGTGCTGACTTGTTCTCCTCAACTCGCCCTCACACTCTCTCTATCTCTCCCCCTCTCTCCCAACTACTCACAACCTTTCACAGAATTGTGGACTAGTTGCGGCTGGTTCTGTTTTCTGCGCTCTGTTAACCGGGACAGTGAGAGACAGAGAATTGGCTGCCTTCAAATCTTAAAATAAATATCACACAATGTAAACTGGAGCTGGAGAAAGGATTGTTAATCTAAACCAGTGAGAAACAAGACGCAGTTCATGCTCCTCCTCCTCTCCATTTTTCTCTATGTCTCTTGGCTTTACTCTCTCCCGGTTTTCCACTCTCTCTCCCGGTTTTCCATTTCTTGGTTATAGAATACAGAGAATAGCGGTGGAAGGGTGTTTTTCAGAATGGAGATCTGTAGCTAGTGATGTTCCGCAGGGATCAGTGCTGGGACCTCTGTTTGTGGTGTATATAAATGATCTGGAGGGAAATGTGGATGGTCTGATTAGTAAGGTTGCAGATGACACGAAGATTGGTGGAGTTGCTGATAGTGCCGGGGATTGTCAGAGGATACAACAGGATATCGATAGATTGGAGACTTGGGCACAGAAATGGCAGATGGAGTTTAATCCAGACAAATGTGAGGTGATGCATTTTGGAGGTTCAAATTTAGGTGTGAATTATACTGTAAATGGCAGAACCCTGAGGAACATTAACATACAGAGGGATCTGGGCGTGCAGGTCCACAGCTCCCACAGTCCATAGAGGCACAGACAGGGTGGATAGTCAGAGGCTTTTGCCCCAGGGTGGAAGTGTCAATTTCAAGGGGGCACAGGTTCAAGGTGAGAGGGGGAAAGTTTAAGGGAGATGTGCGGGGGGAAGTTTTTCACACAGAGAGTGGTGGGTGCCTGGAACGCGCTGCCAGAGGAGGTGGTGGAAGCAGGTACATTAACAACATTTAAGAGGCATCTGGATGGGTGCATGAATAGGGAGGGAATAGAGGGATACGGACCGAGTAAGGGCGGAAGGTTTATTTAGTTTAGTTAGGGCATCATGATCAGCACAGGCTGGGAGGGCCGAAGGGCCTGTTCCTGTGCTGTACTTTTCTTTGTTCCTCTTTTTCCTCTCTCTCCCGGTTTCCCTCTCTCTCTCCTGGTTTTCCTCTCTCTCTCTCTCCCGGTTTTCCTCTCTCTCTCTCCCGGTTTTCCTCTCTCTCTCTCTCCCGGTTTTCCTCTCTCTCTCTCTCCCGGTTTTCCTCTCTCTCTCCCGGTTTTCCTCTCTCTCTCTCCCGATTTTCCTCTCCCTCTCTCTCCTGGTTTCCTCTCTCCTGGTTTTCCTCTCTCTCTCCCGGTTTTCCTCTCTCTTCCTCTCCCCCGGTTTTCCTCTCTTCCTCTCCCGGTTTTCCTCTCTCTCTCCTGGTATTCCTCTCTCTCTCTCCCAGTTTTCCTCTCTCTCTCTCCCGGTTTTCCTCTCTCTCTCCCCCGGTTTTCCTCTCTCTCTCTCTCTCCCTCTCCCGGTTTTCCTCTTCTCGGTTTGCCTTTCTCCCGGTTTTTTCCTCTCCCAGTTTTGCCCTCTGTTTCTCCTATATCTCCTCGCTGTCTGTCTGTTTTTATTATTCTTTGTCCTCTGTTTCTGATGCAGGGTCAGGCACAGGAGGTATTTGCCTCTCCAACAGGAGTCACCTTTTCCTCACTCACACGTCAATAGTTACTTGGCCAGAAGCCAAGCCCGGCCAGATTCGGACTGAAGTAGGTGGGGACAGAGGGTATTTTGAGAGAAGCTCGAGTTAGTTTCTGTCACTAAATTCAAAGCAGATGACAAGTGGCTCCGTTTTTAAAGTGGAAAATATAGCAGCAGTGTCAAGGTCATTACCATACATTGATTCACCTACCAGGTAAAAGCTTCATCCAAACCGATCACAGCAAGTCAGAAAAGCCAGGATAAATGAGAGAGTGAGAGAGACAGCAAGGTAGACAGAAAGACGAAGACAGAGAGAGACACCTCAGCCCCCAAGCTCCAGTATCAATAAAGCAGAAAGCAGCAATGCACTGGATTCTCTCCTTGTCCCCTGTGAGGGGAGGAGGTTAAAAATACCCTCTGATTAAAGTCCACACGCATGAGAACAAAATCCAAGAACTTGTCAGTATATTGACATAAAATCCTGTGCAGTTGCCTAGTGATTGGAGTCTGCAGCAATTTCACACCAGCACCCTGCCACACACTGACACACACTGACACACACAGTGACACACACACACACTGACACACACACACACAGTGACACACACACTGACACACACAGTGACACACACAGTGACACACACAGTGACACACACACACACAGTGACACACACTGACACACACTGACACACACAGTGACACACACACACACTGACACACACACACACACAGTGACACACACACACACACAGTGACACACACACACACTGACACACACACACACACAGTGACACACACACACACACAGTGACACACACACACACTGACACACACACACACACTGACACACACACACACACTGACACTCACACTGACACACACACTGACACACACACACACTGACACACACACACACACACTGACACACACACACACACACACTGACACACACACACACTGACACACACTGACACACACACACTGACACACACACACTGACACACACACTCACACTGACACACACACTGACACACACACACTGACACACACACACACACTGACACACACACACACACACACACACACTGACACACACTGACACACACACACTGACACACACACACTGACACACAGACTCACACTGACACACACACACACTGACACACACACACACTGACACACACACACTGACACACTCACACACTGACACACACAGACACAGACACACACACACACTGACACACACACACTGACACACACACACTGACACACACACACACACACTGACACACACACACACACACTGACACACACACACACACACACTGACACACACTGACACACACACACTGACACACACACACACTGACACACACACACACTGACACACACACACACACTGACACACACACACACACACTGACACACACACACACACACACTGACACACACACACACACTGACACACACACTGACACACACTCACAGTGACACACACTGACACACACACACACTGACACACACACACACTGACACACACACTGACACACACACACTGACACACACACTGACACACACACACTGACACACACACACTGACACACAGACTGACACACAGACTGACACACAGACTGACACACAGACTGACACACAGACTGACACACACACTCACACTGACACACACACACACTGACACACACACACACTGACACACACACACACACTCACACACACACACACACTGATACACACACACACTGACACATACACATACTGACACACACACTGACACACACACACACACTCACACTGACACACACACACACACACTCACACTGACACACACACACACTGACACACACACTGACACACACTCACACTGACACACTCACACTGACACACACTGACACACTCACACACTGACACACACAGACACACACTGACACACACACACACTGACACACACACACACTGACACACACACACACACACACTGACACACACACACTGACACACACACACTGACACACACACACTGACACACACACTGACACACACACTGACACTGACACACACACTCACACTGACACACACACACTGACACACACACACACTGACACACACACTGACACTCACACACACTCACACACACACACACTGACACACACACACTGACACACACACACACTGACACACACACACACTGACACACACACACACACTCACACTGACACACACACTGACACACACACTGACACACACACTGACACACTCACACTGACACACTCACACTGACACACACACACACTCACATTGACACACACACTGACACACACACACACACACACACAGACACACACACACTGACACACACACACTGACACACACACACTGACACACACACACTGACACACACACACACTGACACACACACTGACACACACACTGACACACACACTGACACTCACAGTGACACACACTGACACTCACAGTGACACACACTGACACACACACACACTGACACACACACTGACACACAGACTGACACACAGACTGACACACAGACTGACACACAGACTGACACACACACTCACACTGACACACACACACACTGACACACACACACACTGACACACACACTCACACTGACACACACACACACTGACACACACACTGACACACACAAACACTGACACACACACACACTGACACACACACACACTGACACACACACTCACACTGACACACACACACACTGACACACACACTGACACACACAAACACTGACACACACACACACTCACACTGACACACACACACACTGACACACACACACACTGACACACACTCACACTGACACACACTCACACTGACACACACTCACACTGACACACTCACACACTGACACACACACACTGACACACACACTGACACACACACTGACACACACACACTGACAGACACACACACTCACACTGACACACACACTGACACACACTCACACTGACACACACACTGACACACTCACACTGACACACTCACACTGACACACTCACACTGACACACACAAATACACACACTGACACACACACTGACACACACACACTGACACACACACACTGACACACACACACACTGACATACACACACTGACACACACTGACACACACACACTGACACACACTGACATACACACACTGACACACACACTGACACACACACACTGACACACACACTGACACACACACACACACTGACACACACACTCACACTGACACACACACTCACACTGACACACACACTGACACACACACACACTGACACACACACACACACTGACACACACACACTCACACTGACACACACACACTGACACACACTCACACTGACACACACTCACACTGACACACACTCACACTGACACACTCACACACTGACACACACACACACTGACACACACACACACTGACACACACACACTGACACACACACACTGACACACACTCACACTGACACACACACACTCACACTGACACACACACACTGACACACACACTGACACACACTCACACTGACACACACACTGACACACTCACACTGACACACTCACACTGACACACACACACACTGACACACACACACTGACACACACACTGACACACACACACACTGACACACACACACACACACTGACATACACACACTGACACACACACTGACACACACACTGACACACACACACTGACACACACTGACACACGCACTGACACACACACTCACACTGACACACACACTCACACTGACACACACACTCACACTGACACACACACACTGACACACACACACACTGACACACACACACACTGACACACACACACTGACACACACACACTGACACACACACTGACACACACACACTGACACACACACTCTGACACACACACACACTGACACACACACACACTCACACTGACACACACACACACTGACACACACTCACACTGACGCACACACTGACACACTCACACTGACACACTCACACTGACACACTCACACTGACACACTGACACACACTGACACACACACACACTGACACACACACACTGACACACACACACACACACACTGACATACACACACTGACACACACACTTACACGCACACTGACACACACACTGACACACACACACTGACACACACACTGACACTGACACACACACACACACTGACACACACACACTGACACACACACACTCACACTGACACACACTGACACACACACACACACACTGACACACTCACACTGACACACTCACACTGACACACTCACACTGACACACACACTCACACACACACACACAGACACACACACACAGACACACACACACAGACACACACACAGACACACACACAGACACACACACAGACACACACACAGACACACACACCGACACACACACCGACACACACACCGACACACACACCGACACACACCGACACACACACCGACACACACACCGACACACACACCGACACACACACCGACACACACACCGACACACACCGACACACACACCGACACACACACCGACACACACCGACACACACATACACCGACACACACATACACCGACACACACATACACCGACACACACATACACCGACACACACATACACCGACACACACACACACTGACACACACACACTGACACACACACACTGACACACACACACACTGACACACACTGACACACACACACACACTGACACACACACACACACTGACACACACACACACTGACACACACACACTGACACACACACACACTCACACTGACACACACACTGACACACACACACACTGACACACACACTGACACACACACTGACACACACACACACTGACACACACACAGACACACACACTGACACACACACCGACACACACACCGACACACACACACACCGACACACACCGACACACACACACACCGACACACACACACACCGACACACACACACACCGACACACACACTGACACACACACACACTGACACACACTCACACTGACACACACTCACACTGACACACACTCACACTGACACACTGACACACACACAGAGACACACACAGACACACACACACACACTAGCACACACACATTGGCACACTCACACACTGATACACAGACACTGACAAACACACACACACACTGACACACACACACACACACACA
The DNA here is from genome assembly GCF_964213995.1 of Mustelus asterias. NCBI lineage: Eukaryota > Metazoa > Chordata > Chondrichthyes > Carcharhiniformes > Triakidae > Mustelus > Mustelus asterias. The sequence goes on from NC_135802.1 coordinate 1,176,701, forward strand.
GAGACACACACACACTATAAACACACTGAGACACAGACACATTGAGACACAGACACACACACACTGACACACACTCTCACACACTCACACACACTCACACACACTCACTCTCACACACACTCACACTCTCACACACTCACACTCTCACACACTCACACTCTCACACACTCACACTCTCACACACTCACACTCTCACACACTCACACTGACAATCACACTGACATAATCACACTGACACATACATTGACACACTCACATTGACACATTCACATACACACACACACTAAAAACATGCGCACTGAGACATAGACACACTGACACAGACTCACACTCACAGACACACACACGCTAACACAGACACACTCTGACACACACACTCTGACGCACGAAGACACACACACACACACAGACTCACATCCACACTGACACACACTCACACTGACACACACACTGACACACACACATGGGTGGCACGGTGGCACAGTGGTTAGCACTGTTGCCTCACAGTGCCAGGGACCCGGGTTCAATTCCCGACTTGGGTCACTGTCTGTGCAGAGTCTCCCTGTATCTGCGTGGGTTTCCTCCGGGTGCTCCGGTTTCCTCCCACAGTCCGAAAGACGTGCTGGTTAGGGTGCATTGGCCATGTAAATTCTCCTTCAGTGTACCCGAACAAGCACCGGAGTGTGGCGACTAGGGGAATTTCACAGTAACTTCATTGCAGTGTTAATGTGACACTAATAAACTATAAAACTAAACAGACCAGCACCCTGCCACACATGCACACCGACACATTCACACTGACACATTCACACCGACACACACACACACACACGCATCCTCACACACACTCTCTCATACACACCCACATACACTCTCACAAACACAGTGTCTCACAAATGCAGTCATACAATCATGAATACAGTTAAACTCAGTGTTAACACAATCTCTGACAGCAGTGAGAACCTTTGGCGAGATTTAGTTCTGACAGTCTGACCCCATCCCCCATTCGGATCAGTAACAGCCTGCGATCAAATAGCAGCTGCCCTACCTTGTCCCTGCTGAATTAAATCTTCCATGAAGGAACTGCCATCATCTAGTTCCATTGTGTTAGCCTTGCAGAATGCTCTCTCAATGTTCTGCCCAATCGGACTTCACTCAAACAATGGCACACCACAGCCCCATGCCTTCTCTCCACAGCCCCGAGCCTGAGCTCTCAAACTGACAGAAAACCTCCTGGCTCAGCCTCGCCTGCCTAAACTCCTGGACGGTTCACAGGATTTTCAACAATCCTCTCATGCTGGCATGTCAAAGGGCTGCACCCTCACAACACTTGCTTCAACTCAGATCCACTCAGTTTTGCTCAGGACCTGGTATCACACAGCTGGTGTAACACTCAGGCCAGGCCCCAGTTCCAACTCCAGGTCAAAGCACAGGCACCAGCCCATGCTACAGGATTCAGGGTTCCAGTATCCCAGACCTCTGGTTCCCAGACCCCAGAGCTCAGGTGTCCCAGGCTTCAGGTGTCCCAGGCCTCGGGTGTCCCAGGCCCCATGCCTCGGGTATCCCAGGCCCCAGGCCTCGGGTGTCCCAGGCCCCGGGCCTCGGGTGTCCCAGGCCCCGGGCCTCGGGTGTCCCAGGCCCCAGGCATCCCAGGCCCCGGACCTCGGGTGTCCCAGGCCCTGGGCCTCGGGTGTCCCAGGCCCCGGGTGTCCCAGGCCCCGGGTGTCCCAGGCCCCGGGCCTCGTGTGTCCCAGGCCCCGGGCCTCGGGTGTCACAGGCCCCGGGCCTCGGGTGTCCCAGGCCCCGGGCCTCGGGTGTCCCAGGCCCCGGGCCTCGGGTGTCCCAGGCCCCGGGCATCCCAGGACCCGGGCCTCGGGTGTCCCAGGCCCAAGGCCTCGGGTGCCCCTGGCCTCGGGTGCCCCAGGCCTCGGGTGTCCCAGGCTCGGGTGTCCCAGGCCTCGGGTGTCCCAGGCCCCGGGCCTCGGGTGTCCCAGGCCCAAGGCCTCGGGTGTCCCAGGCCCAAGGCCTCGGGTGCCCCAGGCCTCGGGTGTCCCAGGCTCGGGTGTCCCAGGCCTCGGGTGTCCCAGGCCTTGGGTGTCCCAGGCCTCGGTCCTCGGGTGTCCCAGGCCTCGGGTATCCCAGGCCTCGGGTGTCACAGGCCTTAGGTGTCCCAGGCCCCAGGCCTCAGGTGTCCGAGGCCTCGGGTGTCCCAGGCCCCAGGCCTCGGGTGTCCCAGGCCGCGGGTGTCCCAGGCCCCGGGCCTCAGGAATCCCAGGCCTCAGGTGTCCCAGGCATTGGGTATCCTAAGCCTCGGCTTATGTCCTCGGCTTATGGAGATAGACCAACAAGAGGCGAGGCCACACTGGATTTGGTACTGGGTAATGAACCAGGCCAGGTGTTAGATTTGAAGGTAGGTGAGCACTTTGGTGATAGTGACCACAATTCGATTATGTTTACCTTAGCAATGGAAAAGGATAGGTATATACCAAAGGGCAAGAATTATAGCTGGGGGAAAGGAAATTATGATGCGATTAGGCGAGATTTAGGTGGCATAGGTTGGGGAAGGAAACTGCAGGGGATGGGCACAATTGTAATGTGGAACGTGTTCAAGTAACAGCTACTACTCGTCCTTGATAAATATGTACCTGTCAGGCAGGGAGGAAGCAGTCGTGTGAGGGAACCGTAGTTTGTTAAGGAGGTTGAATCGCTTGTGAAGAGGAAGAAGGAGACTTATGTTAAGATGAGACGTGAAGGCTCAGGTTAGGGCACTTGAGAGTTACAAGTTAGCCAGGAAGGATCTAAAGAAAGAGTTAAGGAGAGCCAGGAGGGGATATGAGAAGTCTTTGGCAGGTAGGAGCAAGGAAAACCCTAAAGCTTTCTATCGGTATGTCAGGAGTAAAAGAATGACTAGGGTAAGATTAGGGCCAGTCAAGGACAGGAGTGGGAAGTTGTGCGTGGAGTCTGAAGAGATAGGAGAGGCACTAAATGAATATTTTTCGTCGGTATTCACACAGGAGAGGGACAGTGTTGTCGAGGGGAGTACTGAGATGCAGGCTGTTGGACTGGATGGGATTGAGGTTCATAAGGAGGAGGTGTTAGCAATTCTGGAAAGGGTAAAAATAGATAAGTCCCCTGGGCCGGATGGGATTTATCCTAGGATTCTCTGGGAGGCCAGAGAGGAGATTGCAGAGCCTTTGGCTTTGATCTTTGTGTCGTCATTGTCAACAGGAACAGTGCCAGAAGACTGGAGGATAGCAAATGTCCCCTTGTTCAAGAAGGGGAGTAGGGACAACCCTGGTAATTATAGACCGGTGAGCCTTACTTCTGTTGTGGGCAAAGTTTTGGAAAGGATTATGAGAGATAGGATTTATAATCACCTAGAAAGGAATAATTTGATTAGGGGTAGTCAGCACGGTTTTGTGAAGGGTAGGTCGTGCCTCACAAAGCTTATTGAGTTATTTGAGAAGGTGACCAAAGAGGTGGACGAGGGTAAAGCGGTTGATGTGGTGTATATGGATTTCAGCAAAGCGTTTGATTAAGGTTCCCCATGATAAGCTTTTGCAGAAAATACGGACACATGGGATTGAGGGTGATTTAGTGGTTTGGATCAGGAATTGGCTAGCTGTAAGAAAACAGAGGGTGGTGGTTGATGGGAAATATTCATCCTGGAGTTCAGTTACTAGTGGTGTACCGCAAGGATCTATTTTGGGGCCACTGCTGTTTGTCATTTTTATTAATGACCTGGATGAGGGTGTAGAAGGATGGATTAGTAAATTTGCAGATGACACTAAAGTCGGTGGAGTTGTAGACAGCGTGGAGGGAAGTGGCACGTTACAGAGGGACATAGATAAGCTGCAGAGCTGGGCTGAGAGGTGGAAAATGGAGTTTAATGCGGAAAAGTGTGAGGTGATTCACTTTGGAAGGAGTAACAGGAATACAGAGTACTGGGCTAATGGTAAGATACTTGGTAGTGTGGATGAACAGAGGGATCTGGGTGTCCTTGTGCATAGATCCCTGAAAGTTGGCACCCAGGTTGATAGGGTTGTTAAGAAGGCGTATGGTGTGTTAGCTTTTATTGGTAGAGGGATTGAGTTTCGGAGCCAGGAGGTCATGCTGCAACTGTACAAAACTCTGGTGCGGCCGCACTTGGAGTATTGCGTACAGTTCTGGTCGCCGCATTATAGGAAAGATGTGGAAGCGTTGGAAAGGGTGCAGAGGAGATTTACCAGGACGTTGCCTGGTATGGTGGGAAAATCGTATGAGGAAAGGCTGAGGGACTTGAGGTTGTTTTCGTTAGAGAGAAGAAGGTTAAGAGGTGACTTAATAGAGGCATACAAGATGATCAGAGGATTAGATAGGGTGGATAGTGAGAGCCTTTTTCCTTGGATGATGATGGCTAACATGAGGGGACATAGCTTTAAATTGAGGGGTGATAGATATAGGACAGAGGTTAGAGGTAGGTTCTTTACTCAGAGAGTAGTAAGGGCGTGGAATGCCCTGCCTGCAGCACTGGTGGACTCGTCAACATTAAGAGCATTCAAATGGTTATTGGATAAACATATGGATGATATTGGAATAGTGTAGATTAGAGGGGCTTTAGATTGATTTCACTGGTCGGCGCAACATCGAGGGCCGAAGGGCCTGTACTGCTCTGTAATGTTGTATGTTCTATGTTCGGGCCTCGGGTGTCCCAGGCATAGGGTGTCCCAGGCCTCGGGTATCCCAGGCCACAGGCCTCGGGTGTCTCAGGCCCCAGGTCTCGGGCCTCGGGTGTCCCAGGCCTCGGGAGTCTCAGGCCCCAGGCCTCAGGTGCCCCAGGCCACAGGCACAACTGAGCAGGAGGAAAGAGAATCCGAATCTCAGCTTCTGGATAAAGCAGGGACTTGTTCTCTTGAGCCTGAGTTTACCCTGAAGCTTCCTGATTTTCTCCTAACACCAACCAACAAACTTCATCCGAATAAATCCGTTCCGAATATCTCACAAGTGCCTCGCTCAAGTCCCACTGGAGTGAATTCAGATCTCCATTCTCCCCATCCTATTCGCCCCTAAACCTGTCCTGTCCCAAACCCCCTCCCCTCATCCCGCTCTGATTGCAATGACACTCCAATTGCCAAGGAGAATTTCAAAAGAATGGGAAGAGACCATTCAGCCCCTCGAGCCTATGCCATCTCATACAAACATAGAAGATAGGAGCAGGAGGAGGCCATTTGGCCCTTCGAGGCTGCTCCCCCATTCATTACGATCGTGGCTGATCATCCAACTCAATAGCCTAATCCTGCTTTCTCCCCATAACCTTTGATCCCATTCACCCCAAGCGCTATATCCAGCCGCCTCTTGAATACATTCAATGTTTTGGCATCAACTACTTCTTGTGGTAATGAATTCCACAGGCTCACCACTCTTTGGGTGAAGAAATGTCTCCTCATCTCCGTCCTAAATGGTCTACCCTGAATCCTCAGACTGTGACCCCTGCTTCTGGACTCCCCCACCATTGGGAACATCCTCCCTGCATCTACCCTGTCTAGTCCTGTTAGAATTTTATAAGTCTCTATGAGATTCCCCCTCATTCGTCTGAACTCTAGTGAAAACAATCCTAACCTCGTCAATCTCTCCTCATACACCAGTCCCGCCATCCCCGGGATCAGCCTGGTAAACCTTCGCTGCACTCCCTCGAGAGCAAGAACATCCTTCCTCAGAAAAGGAGACCAAAACTGCACACAATACTCTCGGTGTGGCCTCACCAAGGCCCTGTATAATTGCAGCAACACATCCCTGCTCCTGTACTCGAAACCTCTCGCAATGAAGGCCAACATACCATTTGCCTTCTTTACCGCCTGCTGCACCTGCATGCTTACCTTCAGCGACTGGGGCACAAGGACACCCAGGTCCCGCTGCACACTCCCCTCTCCCAATTTACAGCCATTCAGGCAGTAATCTGCCTTCTTGTTTTTGCTTCCAAAGTGAATAACCTCACATTTATCCAAATTATACTGCATCTGCCATTGATTAGCCCACTCACCCAACCTGTCCAGATCATTCTGAAGGATCTCTGCATCCTCGTCACAGTTCACCCTCCCACCCAACTTGGTATCATCTGCAAACTTCGAGATGTTACATTTAGTGCCCTCATCCAAATCATTAATATATATTGTGAATAGCTGGGGTCCCAGCACCGATCCCTGTGGCACCCCACTAGTTACTGCCTGCCAATTTGAAAAGCACCCATTAATTCCTACTCTTTGTTTCCTCTCTGCCAACCAGTTTTCTATCCATCTCAATACACTTCCTCCAATCCCATGTGTCTTAATAGTGCACGATAGAGATTGAGAGTGCTGTATGCCACACTTTATTCATTGCCTATTCCACATTTCTGGGCCAGAGTTAGACTGGATAACACATTTATAGTGAAAGACAGTCAGAATGTGCAGACAAGGATTCTGCAGATTCATCCTTTTTCAATCCTTTTGTTTCTATTTCTAGTTTAAAGATACTGAATGCAATTAGTTTTCACCATTAATTGTTTCTCCTGTATCACTAATATTTTAATCATTTCCTCACCTGAACTATAACCATTGTTTCACTGATATATCATCTTAGCAACATAGAAAATAGGTGCAGGAGGAGGCCATTCGGCCCTTCGAGCCTGCTCTGCCATTCAATATGATCATGGCTGATCATACACTTTCAGTATCCCACTCCCGCTTTCTCTCCATACCCCCTTGATCCCTTTAGCCACAAGGACCACGCCCAGCTCCCTCTTGAACATATTTAACAAACTGGCCCCAACAGCTTTCTGTGGTAGAGAATTCCACAGGTTCACAACTCTCTGAGTGAAGAAGTTCTTCCTCATCTCAGTCCTGAATGGCTTACCCCTTCGGCTTAGATTGTGATCCCTAGCTCTGGACTTCCCCAAAATCGGGAACATTCTTCCCACATCTAGCCTGTCCAGTCCCATCAGGATTTTTAAGTTTCTATGAGATCCCCTCTCATTCTTCTCAATTCCAGTGAGTGCAAGCCCAGTCGATCCAGTCTCTCTTCATATGTCAGTCCTGCCATTCTAGGAATCAGTCTGGTGAACTTCACTGGATTCACTTAATAGCAAGAATGTCCTTCCTCAGACTAGGAGACCAAAACTGCACATAATACTCTCGGTGTGGCCTCACCAAGACATCCTTACTCCGATACTCAAATCGTCTTGCTATGAAGGCCAGCAGGCCATTAGAACAAAGAATAAAGAACAAAGAAAATTACAGGCCCTTTGACCCTTCAAGCCTTCACCGACCATGCTGCCCATCTGAACTAAAACCCCCTATCATTCCAGGGACCATATCTCTCCATTCCAATCCTATTCATGTATTTGTCCAGATGCCCCTTAAAAATCACTATCATATCCGCTTCCACTACCTCCCCCCGGCAGCGAGTTCCAGGCATCCACCACCCTCTGTGTAAAAAACTTGCCTCGTACATCTCCTTCAAACCTTGCCCCTCACACCTTAAACACAAGAACATAAACATAAGAACTAGGAGCAGGAGTAGGCCATCTGGCTCCTCGAGCCTGCTCCGCCATTCAATAAGATCAAGGCTATGTCCCCTCGTAATTGACTCATCCACCCTGGGAAAAGCTTCTGACTATCCACCCTGTCCGTGCCTCTCATAATCTTGTAGACTTCTATCAGGTCACCCCTCAACCTCCGTCGCTCCAGTGAGAACAAACCAAGTGTCTCCAACCTCTCCTCATAGCTAATGCACTCCATACCAGGCAACATCCTGGTAAATCTGTTCTGTAACCTCTCCAAAGCCTCCACATCCTTCTGGTAGTGTGGCGACCAGAATTGAACACCATGGCTGGAATTTTACTGCCACACCCACCCTGGAATCGGGCAGGCGCAGCTCACAGAAGGGAATTCTCCTTTAGCCTCGGGCGGGATTTTACATGCCTGCACCAAGCGAGGTCATAAAATACCGGCCTATATTCCGAATGCGGCCTAACTAAGGTTCTATGAAGCTCCAACATGACTTGCCAGTTTTTAAACTCAATACCCCGACCGATGAAGGCAAGCATGCCATATGCCTTCTTGGCTATTTTCTCCACCTACGTTACCACTTTCAGTGACCTGTGTACCTGTACACCCAGATCCCTTTGCCTATCAATACTCTTAAGGGTTCTGCCATTTACATTATATTTCCTATCTGTATTAGACCTTTCAAAATGCATTACCTCACATTTGTCCGGATTAAACTCCATCTGCCATCTCTCCGCCCAAGTCTCCAGAACTAATTGATGGGGGGGGAGGATGCAGGGGTAAGGGGAATTACAAAATTAATGGTAGAGGAGAGGGTGCAAGTGAATGAAGGCGGTAATTTAGATAAGGGAGTAGAGGGAGACGGTGTTCGCGACTCATCAAAGCGGGTCCAGATAAAAGCTGGAATAAGGACACTTTGCCTGAATGCACGAAGCATTCGGAACAAGGTAAATGAGTTGATGGTGCAAATCAGCACAAGTGGGTACGATCTAGTGGCCATTACAGAAACGTGGCTGAAAGGTGACCAGGACTGGGAGATGAATATCCAGGGGTATCAGGCGTTTAGGAAGAATAGACAGGAAGGAAAAGGTGGTGGGGTCACGCTATTAATAAGAGATAATATCAGGGTAGTACTGAGGGATGACATAGGCTCTGAGGAACAAAACGTGGAATCATTATGGGTAGAGATGAGGAATAGTAGAGGGAGAAAGACACTAGTAGGTGTGGTATATAGGCCCCCAAATAATAATGTTGAGGTAGGGAGGGCTGTAAACAAGCAGATAAGGGATGCGTGTAAAAACGGAACGGCAATAATCATGGGGGACTTCAACATGCACATTGACTGGCAGACTCAAGTCGGTAAGGGTGGAATGGAGGAAGAGTTCTTAGAATGCTGTCGGGATAGTTTCCTTGAACAGCATGTTACGGAACCGACGAGGGAACGAGCTATTTTGGATCTGGTATTGTGTAACGAGGTAGGTAGAATTAAGGATCTTATTGTGAAGGACCCTCTTGGGTCTAGTGACCACAATATGGTCGAATTTCTGATTCAGATGGAAGAGGAGAAAGTTTGGTCCCAAACCAGTGTCCTCTGTTTGAACAGAGGGAAATATGATAGGATGAGGGATGAATTGGCTAAGGTAGACTGGGAGAGCAGGCTGGCAGGTAGGATAGCTGAGGAACAGTGGAGGATTTTTAAGGAGATCCTTTTCAGTTCTCAGCAAAAATATATTCCAGCAAAAAACAAGGATTGTAAGAAAAGGGAGAACCAGCTGTGAATAACGAAGGAAATAAAGGAGAGTATTAAAATAAAAACAGCTGCGTACAGAGTGGCCAAAAAGAGTGGAGAAACAAGTGATTGGGAAAAATTTAAGAAACATCAAAGAGAGACTAAGAAAGCGATAAAGAAAGGAAGGCTAGACTATGAAGCTAGGCTAGCAATTAATATAAAAAATGATAGTAAAAGTTTTTATAAATATATAAAAAGGAATAGAGTGGCTAGAGTGAATGTTGGACCCTTGGAGGACGAGAGGGGGGAGTTAATAGTGGGAAATGAGGATATGGCTGAGTCTTTAAATAAGTTTTTTGTGTCGGTCTTCACGGTGGAGGACACAAATAGTTTGCCAAATATTAACGATAGAGGGTTGGCAGCAGGAGAAATACTTAATACAATTAATGTTACCAGAGAGGCAGTGCTGGGTAGACTAATGGGACTGAAGGTGGATAAGTCCCCGGGTCCGGATGGAATGCATCCCAGGGTATTGAAAGAAATGTCAGAGGTAATAGTGGATGCGTTAGTGATTATTTATCAAAACTCGTTGCATTCTGGGGTAGTGCCGGTTGATTGGAAAACGGCTAATGTTACGCCGCTGTTTAAAAAAGGAAGGAGACAAAAGGCGGGTAACTATAGGCCGGTCAGCTTAACGTCTGTAGTAGGGAAAATGCTGGAATCCATTATTAAAGAGGAGATAGCAGGGCATCTGGATAGAAATGGTTCGATCAATCAGACGCAGCATGGATTCATGAGGGGAAAGTCGTGCTTGACGAACATGTTGGATTTTTATGAAGATGTGACTAGGGCGGTTGATGGAGGAGAACCGGTGGATGCGGTGTTTTTGGATTTCCAAAAGGCGTTTGATAAGGTGCCCCATAAAAGGCTGCTGAAGAAGATTAGGGCACACAGAGTTGGGGGTAGTGTGTTAAAGTGGATTGGGGACTGGCTATCCGACAGGAAGCAAAGAGTCGGAATAAATGGGTGTTTTTCCGTTTGGAGGAAGGTAACTAGTGGCGTGCCGCAGGGATCGGTACTCGGGCCGCAACTGTTTACCATTTATATAGATGATCTGGAGGAGGGGACGGAGTGTAGGGTAACGAAGTTTGCAGACGACACAAAGATAAGTGGAAAAGTGAATCGTGTGGAGGACGGAGAAGATCTGCAGAGAGATTTGGACAGGCTGAGTGAGTGGGCGAGGATATGGCAAATGGAGTATAACGTTGAGAAATGCGAGGTTATACACTTTGGAGGAAATAATAACAAATGGGATTACTATCTCAATGGAAACAAATTAAAACATGCTACCGTGCAAAGGGACCTGGGGGTCCTTGTGCATGAGACGCAAAAGCCCAGTCTGCAGGTACAACAGGTGATCAAGAAGGCAAATGGGATGTGGCCTATATTGCGAGGGGGATAGAATATAAAAGCAGGGATGTCTTGATGCACCTGTACAGGGCATTGGTGAGGCCGCAGCTGGAATACTGTGTGCAGTATTGGTCCCCTTATATGAGGAAGGATATATTGGCATTGGAGGGAGTGCAGAGAAGGTTCACCAGGTTGATACCGGAGATGAGGGGTTTGGATTATGAGGAGAGGCTGAGGAGATTGGGTTTGTACTCGTTGGAGTTTAGAAGGATGAGGGGGGATCTTATGGAGACTTATAAGATAATGCGGGGGCTGGATAGGGTGGAGGCGGAGAGATTCTTTCCACTTAGTAAGGAAGTTAAAACTAGAGGACACAGCCTCAAAATAAAGGGGGGTCGGTTTAAGACAGAGTTGAGGAGGAACTTCTTCTCCCAGAGGGTGGTGAATCTCTGGAATTCTCTGCCCACTGAGGTGGTGGAGGCTACCTCGCTGAATATGTTTAAAGCGCGGATGGATGGATTCCTGATCGGTAAGGGAATTAAGGGTTACGGGGATCAGGCGGGTAAGTGGTACTGATCCACGTCAGATCAGCCATGATCTTATTGAATGGCGGGGCAGGCTCGAGGGGCTAGATGGCCTACTCCTGCTCCTATTTCTTATGTTCTTATGTTCTTATGTTCCAGCCAATCTATATCCTGCTGTATCCTCTGATGGTCCTCATCACCATCCGCAAATCCACCAACTTTTGTGTCGTCCGCAAACGTACTAATCAAACCATTTACATTTTCCTCTAAATCATTTATATATATTACAAACAGCAGTGATCCCTGAGGGATGCCACTTGTCACAGCCCTCCATTCAGAAACGCCACTGCTACCCTCTGTCTTCTATGACCAGTGCTGGTAAGAGATTAATTGGATTAATTGAATTGTTTATTTATTTAATTAGTCAGCTAGTGTGTGTATTTTTTTGGCCTTTACTTTAACAGCAGTTTTTCAAGTTTAAAGTGAAAACTAGAAGTGGGCAGCAAAGGAGTCTGGGAAGGGTTTTTATTTTAACTTTAAAAGTCAGTTACCTGGGTGGTTCCCCCTCAGTAGTAGTTTTTTTTTTCTCTCGGGCCCCTAGCCCTATAAATTGGTGCAGAGGAGATACCCGATCCTCTACACTGGTAGAGGATCCCACCCTTCCATCCTCCTCTAACCTAATTATAAGTGTGGGGAAGTTTTTTTTGTTTTCTTTTTTTCTTGCTGGTAATGGCTTCAGGGATGGCAGTTCAGGCAGTATGCTGCATCTCCTGTGGGATGTATGTGGTGAGGAAATCCAGTAGTGTTTCAGGAGATTTTAGTTGTAAGAAGTGCATTAGATTGCAGCTTCTGGAGGAGCGTGTAAAGGAGCTGGAGGGGGAGGTAGAGGAACTCCGCATAATTCTGGAGGCGGAGGTGGAAGTTGATAGGAGTTATAGAGAAATAGTAACTCCTAGAAATGAGGCTTGGGTCAATGCCAGGAGGAGGGGTAAGAAGCAATCGGGAAGACAATCCCCTGGGGCGGTTCCCCTCCATAATAGGTTTTCGGTGCTGGAGGCTACAGTTGAGGAGGAATCAACTGAGCATAGAGAGCAGATCTCTGGGGGTGAGCCGAGTGAGAAAGCTCAGGTGGTTAGGGGCTGTAAAAGACTGGGCCTTGTGATTGGGGACTCCACAATTAAGGGGACAGATAGGAGGGTCGGAACTAAAGGTAGGGACTCAGGGTTGGTGTGTTGCCTACCAGGGGCTGGGGTCCGGGATGTGTCTGACAGGGTATTCAGGACTCTTAGGGGGGAGGGAGATAAACCACAAGTTATTGTACATGTGGGGACACACGACATAGGGAGGATAGGGGAAGGGGATATTAGGCAGGGATTTATGGAGTTGGGGTGGAAACTAAAGGCCAAGACTGACAGAGTGGTTATCTCTGGACTCTTGCCTGTACCACGGGATAGTTTAGAGAGGAATAGGGAGAGGGAAGGTTTGAATTCATGGCTGAGGGGATGGTGCAGGAGGGAGGGGTTCAGGTACTTAAGCAATTGGGGCTCGTACTGGGGAAGGTGTGACCTCTATGAGAAGGATGGTCTACACCTTAATCAGAAGGGGACCAATATCCTGGGGGGTAAATTTGCTAAGGCCATGCAGGGAGGTTTAAACTGATTCGCGGGGGGGGAGGGATCCTGAGTAGTGGGGCTGAAAGTGAGGGATGCATGGATGGGGACTGCAATGCACGGCATTGCAGAGGTGGGGTGGAGCAGGGTTTGAAATGTGTATACTTCAATGCCAGGAGTATTCGCAATAAAGTGGGTGAACTTGCAGCGTGGATCAGTACCTGGGACTTCGATGTTGTGGCTATTTCAGAGACATGGATAGAGCAGGGGCAGGAATGGATGCTGCAGGTCCCGGGGTTCAAATGTTTTAGTCGAAGTAGGGAAGGAGGTAGAAGAGGGGGAGGGGTAGCATTATTGGTCAGAGATTGTATCACAGTGTCAGAGAGGAGGTTTGATGAGGACTTATCTGTTGAGGTAGTATGGGCGGAGATTAGAAATAGGAGAGGAGAGGTCACCCTGTTGGGAGTCTTTTATAGACCTCCTAAAAGTTCTAGAGAGGTTGAGGAAAGGATTGCGGAGTCAATCCTGCTTAGGAGTGAAAGTAATAGGGCAATTGTTATGGGGGATTTTAACTTGACTAATATTGACTGGAATTGTTATAGCTCTAGCTCGTTAGAGGGGTCAGTTTTTGTTCAAAGCGTGCAGGAAGGTTTTTTGACTCAGTATGTAGACAGGCCAACTAGAGGTGAGGCTATATTGGATCTGGTGCTGGGAAATGAGCCAGACCAGGTGCTAGACTTGGAAGTTGGTGTGCATTTTGGTGATAGTGACCACAATTCGGTTACGTTCACCTTAGTGATGGAAAGGGATAGGCATGAACCTCGGGCCAGTGGTTTTAGCTGGGGGAAGGGTAATTATGAGGCTATTAGGAGAGAATTAGGAAACATAGGTTGGACTAGGAGATTACAGGGACTGGGAACGTCCGACATGTGGAGTTTTTTCAAGGAGCAGCTACTGCGAGTCTGTGATAGGTATGTCCCTGTCAGGCAAGGAGGAATTGGTAGGGCTAGGGAACCGTGGTGCACCAAAAAAGTTTCTTTGTTGGTTAAAAAGAAAAAGGAGGCTTATGTTCGGATGAGACGTGAGCACTCGGGTAGTGCACTAGAAAGCTTTAGATTGGCTAAGAGGGAGTTGAAGAGCGAGCTTAGAAGGGCTAAAAGGGGACATGAGAAGACTTTGGCGGATAGGGTTAAAGAGAATCCTAAGGCGTTCTATAGGTATGTCAAGAACAGAAGGTTGGTTAGGGCAAGTTTAGGGCCAGTTATAGATGGCAGAGGGAAGTTATGTGTGGAACCGGAGGAGATTGGTGAAGCATTGAACCAATATTTCTCTTCGGTGTTCACGCAAGGGGACATGAATATAGCTGAGGAGGACACTGGGTTGCAAGGGAGTAGAATAGACAGTATTACAGTTGATAAGGAGGATGTGCAGGATATTCTGGAGGGTCTGAAAATAGATAAATCCCCTGGTCCGGATGGGATTTATCCAAGGATTCTCTGGGAGGCAAGAGAAGTGATTGCAGAGCCTCTGGCTCTGATCTTCAGGTCGTCGTTGGCCTCTGGTATAGTACCAGAAGATTGGAGGTTAGCGAATGTTGTCCCATTGTTTAAGAAGGGGAACAGAGACTTCCCCGGGAATTATAGACCGGTGAGTCTCACTTCTGTTGTCGGCAAGATGTTGGAAAAAATTATAAGGGATAGGATTTATAGTTATTTGGAGAGTAATGAATTGATAGGTGATAGTCAGCATGGTTTTGTGGCAGGTAGGTCGTGCCTTACTAACCTTATTGAGTTTTTTGAGAAAGTGACCAAGGAGGTGGATGGGGGCAAAGCAGTGGACGTGGTATATATGGATTTTAGTAAGGCGTTTGATAAGGTTCACCATGGTAGGCTTCTGCAGAAAATGCAGATGTATGGGATTGGGGGTGATCTAGGAAATTGGATCAGGAATTGGCTAGCGGATAGGAAACAGAGGGTGGTGGTTGATAGTAAATATTCATCATGGAGTGCGGTTACAAGTGGTGTACCTCAGGGATCTGTTTTGGGGCCACTGCTGTTTGTAATATTTATTAATGATCTGGATGAGGGTATAGTTGGGTGGATTAGCAAATTTGCTGATGACACCAAAGTCGGTGGTGTGGTAGACAGTGAGGAAGGGTGTCGTAGTTTGCAGGAAGACTTAGACAGGTTGCAAAGTTGGGCCGAGAGGTGGCGGATGGAGTTTAATGCGGAGAAGTGTGAGGTAATTCACTTTGGTAGGAATAACAGATGTGTTGAGTATAGGGCTAACGGGAGGACTTTGAATAGTGTGGAGGAGCAGAGGGATCTAGGTGTATGTGTGCATAGATCCCTGAAAGTTGGGAATCAAGTAGATAAGGTTGTTAAGAAGGCATATGGTGTCTTGGCGTTTATTGGTAGGGGGATTGAATTTAGGAGTCGTAGCGTTATGTTGCAACTGTACACAACTCTGGTGCGGCCGCACTTGGAGTACTGTGTGCAGTTCTGGTCCCCACATTACAGGAAGGATGTGGAGGCTTTGGAGAGGGTGCAGAGGAGGTTTACCAGGATGTTGCCTGGTATGGAGGGGAGATCCTATGAGGAGAGGCTGAGGGATTTGGGATTGTTTTCGCTGGAAAGGCGGCGGCTAAGAGGGGATCTTATTGAAACATATAAGATGATTAGAGGTTTAGATAGGGTGGATAGTGATAGCTTTTTCCTCTGATGGAGAAATCCAGCACGAGGGGGCATGGCTTTAAATTGAGGGGGGGTAGTTATAGAACCGATGTCAGGGGTAGGTTCTTTACCCAGAGGGTGGTGAGGGATTGGAATGCCCTGCCAGCATCAGTAGTAAATGCGCCTAGTTTGGGGGCGTTTAAGAGATCCGTAGATAGGTTCATGGACGAAAAGAAATTGGTTTAGGTTGGAGGGTCACAGTTTTTTTTTAACTGGTCGGTGCAACATCGTGGGCCGAAGGGCCTGTTCTGCGCTGTAATGTTCTATGTTCTATGTTCTATGTTCTATGACCGAGCCAGTTCTGTATCCATCTTACCAGTTCACCTCTGATCCCATGGGACTTTACCTTCTGTACCAGTCTGCCATGAGGCACCTTGTCAAAGGCCTTACTGAAGTTCATGTAGACAACATCCACTGCCCAACCCTCATCAATCATCTTCGTCACTTCCTTGAAAAACTTGATCAGGTTCGTGAGACACGACCTCCCTTCACAAAACCATGTTGCCTCTCACTAATACGTCCACTTATTTCCAAGTGGGAATAAATCCTACCTCAAAGAACCCTCTCCAATAATTTCCCTACCACTGACGTAAGGCTCACCGGCCTGCAATTACCTGGATTATCCTTGCTACCCTTCTTAAACAAAGGAACAACATTGGCTATTCTCCAATCCTCTGGGACCTCCCCTGTTCTCCCCTGGGACCTCCACTTCTCCAGCTTCCACCCTAAACACATTAAAGAAGCCATCCCCTACGGACAAGCCCTCCGTATACACAGGATCTGCTCGGATGAGGAGGATCGCAACAGGCACCTCCAGACGCTGAAAGATGCGCTCATAAGAACAGTATATGGCGCTCGACTCATCGATCGACAGTTCCGACGCGCCACAGAGAAAAACTGCACCGACCTCCTCAGAAGACAAACACGGGACACAGCGGACAGAGTACCCTTCGCCATCCAGTACTTCCCCAGAGCGGAGAAGCTACAACATCTCCTCCGGAGCCTTTACCATGTCATTGATGAAGACGAACATCTCGCCAAGGCCATCCCCAGACCCTTGTCCTGGTCCCCCCATGCTGACACTATGGTTAAGAAAGCCACCAATGCCTCTACTTTTGCAGAAGACTAAGGAAAGTTGACATGTCAACTACGACTCTCACCAACTTTTACGAATGCACCATAGAAAGCATTCTTTCTGGTTGTACCACAGCTTGGTATGGGCTCCTGCTCTGCCCAAGACCGCAAGATACTACAAAAGGTTGTGAAATTAGCCCAATCCATCACGCAAACCAGCCTCCCATCCACTGACTCTGTCTACACTTCCCGCTGCCTTGGAAAAGCAGCCAGCATAATTAAGGACCCCACACACTCTGGACATTCTCTCTTCCACCTTCTTCCGTCGGGAAAAAGTTACAAAAGTCTGAGGTCACGTACCAACCGACTAAAGAACGGCTTCTTCCCTGATGCCATGAAACTTTTGAATGGACCTACCTTGCACTAAGTTGATTTTTCTATGCAACCTACCTATGACTGTAACACTACATTCTGCACTGTCTCGTTTCCTTCTCTATGAACGGTATGTTTTGTCTATATTGCGCGCAAGAAACAATACTTTTCACAGCATACTAATACACATGACAATAATAACTCAAATCAAATCGAGTCTTTGTAATGGCAACATCATAGAGCTTAGATTAGTACTTGGAACTAAGTTCATCTGCCTTAGCCTTCCTCACTGCCTGCTGCAACTGCATGTCAACCTTCAGCGACTGTTCCACCATGACACCCAGGTCACTTTGCACTTCCCCTTTTCCTAAACTGCCAGCATTCAGATAATAATCTTCCTTCCTGTTTTTGCCACCAGAGTGGATAACCTCACATTTATCCACATTATGTTGCATTTGCCAAGTATTTGCCCACTCAGCCAGCCTGTCCAAGTCACTCTGCAGCCTCTGAGCATCCTCCTCACAGCACACACTGCCACCCAGCTTAGTGTCCTCTGTATATTTGGAGATATTGCATCAATTCCTTCATCCAAATCATTAATGTATATTGTGAATAGCTGGGGTCCCAGCGCTGAACCCTGCGGTACCCGACTAGTCACTGCCTGCCACTCTGAAAAGGACCCGTTTATTCCCACTCTCTGCTTCCTGTCAGCCAACCAGGTCTCTGTCCACGTCAATACATTACCCCCAATACCATGAGCTTTAATTTTGTTCACTAATCTCTTGTGTGGGACCTTGTCAAAAGCCTTTTGAAAGTCCAGATATACAACATCCACTGGTTCACCCTTGTCCACGCTACTGGTCACATCCTCAAAAAATCCCAGAAGATTTGTCAAGCACGATTTTCCTTTAGTGACTCCATGCTGACTTGGACCAATCCTGTCGCGCTTTCCAAATGCTCAGTTATTACATCCTTAATAATTGACTCCAGCATTTTCCCCACCACCGATGGCAGGTTAACCGGTCTATAAGTCCCCATATTCTCTCTCCCTTTTTTAAAAAGTGGGGTTACATTAGCTCCCCTCCAATCCACTAGAACTCTTCCAGAGTCTATGGAATGCTTGAAAATGATCACCAGTGCATCCACAATTTCGAGAGCCACTTCCTTGAGTACTCTGGGATGCAGAGCATCAGGCCCTGGGGACTTATCGGGTTTTAATCCCTGCAATTTCGCCCAATACAATTTCCTGATTAATAAGGATTTCCTTCAGTTCCTCCTTATTAGTCTGTCTGTTCTTATTCATGCTAGCCTTTAATAGTCAGGGAATTGAGTAGAAGAGTTAGGATGTCATGTTGCAGCTTTATAAAATCTGGTTAGGCTGCACTTAGAGTATTGTGCTTAATTCTGGTCGCCACGTTACAGGAAGGATGTGGAGGCTTTGGAGAGGGTGCAGAACAGATTTGCCAGGATGCTGCCTGGGTTAGAGAGTATGAGGTATGAGGAGAGGCTGGACAAACTGGGGTTGTTTTCTCTGAAGTGGCAGAGGCTGAGGGGAGACCTGATAGAGGTCTATAAAATTATGAGAGGCATAGATAGGATTGACAGTCAGAGCAGCAAATTTTCCCGTTCTGCCCGCCACCGGAATCGGAGCGGGCGAGGGGCAAATCATGGAAAAGTCCACTGACCTCGGGCAGGATTTTCAGGTTGAGGGGTGAGCACGGTCGGAAAATCCCACCCAAAATCTTTTTCCCAGAATTGAAATGTCTAATATTAGGGGGTAGACACTTAAGGTGAGAGGGGGAAAGTTCAAAGGAGATGTGAGGGGTGTCTGGAATGGGCTGATAGGGATGGTGGTGGAGGCAGATACGATCGGGGTGTTTAAGGGGCTTTTTGATAAGCACATGAATCTGCAAGGAATAGAGGAATATGGACCAAGGGCAGGCAGAAAGGATTAGTTTAATCTGGTGCCATGTTCGGCACAGCATGGTGGTTCTGGAGGGCTTATCCCTGCGCTGTTCTATATTCTATGTTCTATAAACACCTCTCACTGGTTTTCTGTTAAAAATTCAGACAAGTTTAACATGTTCAGCTCACATCAAGGTAACCTCCTGGTCAAGCTCTGCCTTGTTCTGGTTACTTTTGCAAAATGTTTTCTCAGTGTCACATGATGAACTACTTAATGATTATTATTCGTCACTGAACTCAGCACATGACCCTGTTGCCTTTACTGTTCAAAAACACAGGATAACAAAATGTCAACGATATAGAAAAGAGACACTTAAATTGAAACTAGATATATCCCTTTGAAGTTGGTGATAGAGAAATCAAAGCTAATTCTCCCAGGATGGGGGAAGTCTAAAATAAAATAAATCAAATATCCCCAACAGTCCGCCAAGGTGGTGATGAGTAAAGCTTCTTAAACCACTTAAATCCCCACAATGTTGAAGTCTGGGGAAGGATACAGAGGGAGATTCACCAGAGTTCTGACCTATGTTAGGAGCAGGATTCAGTTTGTTTAAAAGATTGTTTATTAATCACTAGTAAGCCTTCCATTAACACTGCAATGAAGTTACTGTGAAATTCCCCTAGTCGCTGCACTCCGGCGCCTGTTCGGGTCAATCCACCTAACCAGCACGTCTTTCAGACTGTGGGAGGAAACCGGAGCACCCGGAGGAAACCCACGCAGACACGGAGAGAATGTGCAAACTCCACACAGACAGTGACCCGAGCTGGCAATTGACCCGGGTCCCTGGCGCTGTGAGGCAGCAGCGCTAACCACTGTGCCACCGTGCCACCCCGGGTCCCTGGCGCTGTGAGGCAGCAGCGCTAACCACTGTGCTACCGTGCCACCCCGGGTCCCTGGCGCTGTGAGGCAGCAGTGCTAACCACTGTGCTACCGTGCCACCCCGGGTCCCTGGCGCTGTGAGGCAGCAGCGCTAACCACTGTGCCACCGTGCCACCCCGGGTCCCTGGCGCTGTGAGGCAGCAGTGCGAACCACTGTGCCGCCGTGCCACCCCTCCAAGTTAATCAAGAGGATTCTGCAAAATTGTAGGAGAGAATTGAAAAAGCTAAGAGAGGGGACATAAGAGAAGGCGAATACACCATGTTAAACTGAACCTCCACAAAATATCGCAAATGCAGAAAATTTCTGACCTTTCAAGCCCAAATTTCCAAATAAGCCAAAGGACTTTTAGACAACGTTTGATGAAGTGCCAAACAGGCGATTCTGAAGACGGTAGAAGCCAATGGCAGTAAGAGAAAGTGGTGGTTAAAGACGCAGAATTGGCTGAGTGGCAGGAAGTGAAAGGCAAAGAACAAAGAAAGGTACAGCACAAGAATGGGCCCTTCAGCCCTCCGAGCCCGCGCAGATCATGATGACCAAACTATTGTCTGGAGGACTGGAGAATAGCTAACGCTGTTCCCTTGTTTCAGAAAGGAAGCAGGGATAATCCAGGAAATTAGAGGCCACTGAGGAACGTTGGATAACGAGAGATATTGGGAGCCGAGTCAAAGAGAAAAAGGAAGCATTTGTCAAAGCTCGGAGGCTGGGAACACACGAAGCAAGTGTGGAATACAAGGAAAGGAGAAAGAAACTGAAGCAAGGGTCAGGAGGGCTAAAAGGGGTCAAGAGGAGTCATTGGCCAGCAGGATTAAGGAAATTTCCATAGCTTTTTACACATATATAAAGAGCAAGAGGGTAGCCAGGGAGAGGGTTGGCCCACTCAAGGACAAGGGAGGGAATCTATATGTGGAGCCAGAGGAAATGGGCGAGGTATTCAATGAGTACTTTGCGTCAGTATTCACCAAAGAGAAGGACTTGGTGGATGATGAGTCTGGGAAAGGATGTGTAGATAGTTTGAGACATGTTGAGATCAAAAAGGAGGAGGTATTGGGGTTCCTGAGAAACATTAAGGTAGACAAGTCCCTAGGGCCTGATGGGATATACCCCAGAATACTGAGAGAGGCAAGGGAGGAAATTGCTGCGGCCTTGAGATAAATCTTTGTATCCTCATTGGCTACAGGGGAGCTCAGTAAGAAGTTTAACAACACCAGGTTAAAGTCCAACAGGTTTATTTGGTAGCAAAAGCCACACAAGCTGTAGCTTTTGCTACCAAATAAACCTGTTGGACTTTAACCTGGTGTTGTTAAACTTCTCACTGTGTCTACCCCGTCCAACGCTGGCATCTCCACACCATGACTACAGGGGAACTCCCAGAGGATTGGAGAATAACCAATGTTGTTCCTTTGTTTAAGAGGGGTAGCAAGAATAATCCAGGTAATAGCATGCCGGTGAGCCTTACGTCAGTGGTAGGGAAATTATTGGAGAGGATTCTTCGAGACAGGATTTACTCTCGCTTGGAAATAAGTGGACGCGTTAGCGGGAATCATAGAATCATAGTGCTCGGCACAACATCGTGGGCCGAAGGGCCTGTTCTGTGCTGTACTGTTCCATGTTCTAATCATAGAAACCCTACAGTACAGAAAGAAGCCATTCGGCCCATCGAGTCTGCACCGACCACAATCCCACCCAGGCCCTACCCCCATATCCCTACCCCCATATCCCTACATCTTTTACCCACTAATCCCTCTAACCTACACATCTCAGGACACGAAGGGGCAATTTAAGCATGGCCAATCAACCTAACCCACACATCTTTGGACTGTGGGAGGAAACCGGAGCACCCAGAGGAAACCCACGCAGACACGAGGAGAATGTGCAAACTCCACACAGACAGTAACCCAAGCCGGGAATCGAACCCAGGTCCCTGGAGCTGTAAAGCAGAGGCAACATGGTTTTGTGAAGGGGAGGTCGTGTCTCACTAACTTGATCAAGTTTTTTGAGGAAGTGACGAAGGTGATTGACGAGGGTAGGGCAGTGGATGTTGTCTACATGGACTTCAGTGAGGGTTTTGACAAGGTCCCTCATGGCAGACTGGTGCAGAAGGTGATGTCACATGGGATCAGAGGTGAGCTGGCAAGGTGGGTACAAAACTGGCTCGGTCAAAGAAGACAGAGGGTAGCAGTGGAAGGGTACGTTTCTGAATGGAGGGCTGTGACAAGTGGTGTTCCTCAGGGGTCAGTGCTGGGACCTTTGTTGTTTGTAATATTTATCAATGATTTGGAGGAAAATGTAACTGGTTTGATTACTAAGTTTGTGGACGACACAAAGGCTGGTGGATTTGCGGATAGCGATGAGGACCATCAGAGGATACAGCAGGATATGGATCAGTTGGAGACTTGGGCGGAGAGATGGCAGATGGAATTTAAACCGGACAAATGTGAGGTATTGCATTTGGGAAGGTCTAATACAGATAGGAAATATACAATAAATGGCAGAACCTTGAAGAGTATTGATAAGCAAAGGGATCTGGGTGTACAGGTACACAGGTCACTGAAAGTGGCAAAGCAAGTGGAGCAGGTAGTCAAGAAGGCATACGGTATGCTTGCCTTCATCAGCCGGGGCATTGAGTTTAAAAATTGGCAACTCGTGTTGCAGCTTTATAGAACCTTAATGAGGCCGCACTTGGAATATAGTGTTCAATTCTGGTCGCCACACTACCAGAAGGATGTGGAGGCTTTGGAGAGAGTACAGAAAAGATTTACCAGGATGTTGCTTGATTTGAGGAGCATTAGCTATGAGGAGAGGTTGGAGAAACTTAACATAAGAACCAGGAGCAGGAGTAGGCCATCTGGCCCCTCAAGCCTGCACCGCCATTCAATAAGATCAAGGCTGATCTTTTTGTGGACTCAGCTCCACTTACCCACCCGCTCCCCATAACCCTTAATTCCTTTACTGTTCAAAAATCTATCTATCCTTGCCTTAAAAACATTCAATGAGGTAGCCTCAACTGCTTCACTGGGCAGGGAATTCCACAGATTCACAACCCTTTGGGTGAAGAAGTTCCTCCTCAACTCAGTCCTAAATCTGCTTCCCCTTATTTTGAGGCCATGCCCCCTAGTTCTAGTTTCACCCGCCAGTGGAAACAACTTCCCTGCTTCTATCTTATCTATTCCCTTCATAATCTTATATGTTTCTATAAGATCTCCCCTCATTCTTTGGAATTCCAATGAGTATAGCCCCAGTCTACTCAGTCTCTCCTCATAAGCCAACCCTCTCAACTCCAGAATCAACCTCGTGAAACTCCTCTGCACCCCCTCCAGTGCCAGTATATCCTTTCTCAATTAAGGAGACCAAAACTGTACACAGTACTCCAGGTGTGGCCTCACCAGCATCTTATACAGCTGCAACATAATCTCACTGTTTTTAAACTCCATCGCTCTCGCAATAAAGGACAAAATTCCATTTGCCTTCTTAATTACCTGCTGCACCTGCAAACCAACTCCTTGTGATTCCTGCACAAGGACACCCAGGTCCCTCTGCACAGCAGCATGCTGCAATTTTTTACCATTTAAATAATAGTCCATTTTGCTGTTATTCCTACCAAAATGGGTGACCTCACTTTTACCAACATTGTACTCCATCTGCCCTCGCCCACTCACTTAGACTATAGAACCATAGAAAATTACAGCTCAGAAACAGGCCTTTTGGCCCTTCTTGTCTGTGCAGAACCATTTTATGCCTAGTCCCACTGACCTGCACTTGGACCATATCCCTCCACACCCCTCTCATCCATGAACCCATCCAAGTTTTTCTTAAATGTTAAAAGTGACCCCGCATTTACCAATTTATCCGGCAGCTCATTCCACACTCCCACCACTCTCTGCGTGAAGATGCCCTCCCTAATATTCCCTTTAAACTTTTCTCCTTTCACCCTTAACCCATGCCCTCTGGTTTTTTTCTCCCCTAGCCTCAGCGGAAAAAGCCTGCTTGCATTCACTCTATCTATACCCATCAAAATCTTATACACCTCTATCAAATCTCCCCTCAATCTTCTACGCTCCAGGGAATAAAGTCCCAACCTATTCAATCTCTCTCTGTAACTCAGCTTCTCAAGTCCCGGCAACATCCTTGTGAACCTTCTCTGCACTCTTTCAATCTTATTTACATCCTTCCTGTAACTAGGTGACCAAAACTGTACACAATACTCCAAATTCGGCCTCACCAATGCCTTATAAAACCTTACCATAACACTCCAACTTTTATACTCGATACTCCAATTTATAAAGGCCAATGTACCAAAGGCACTCTTTACGACCCTATCCACCTGTGACGTCACTTTTAGGGAATTCTGTACCTGTATTCCCAGATCCCTCTGTTCAACTGCACTCTTCAGAGTCCTACCATTTACCCTGTACGTTCTTCTTTGTTTTGTCCTTCCAAAGTGCAATATCTCACACTTGTCTGCGTTAAATTCCATTTGCCATTTTTCAGCCCATTTTTCTAGTTGGTCCAAATCCCTCTGCAAGCTTTGAAAACCTTCCTCACTGTCCACTACACCTCCAATCTTTGTATCATCAGCAAACTTGCTGATCCAATTGACCACATTATCATCCAGATCATTGATATAGATGACAAACAACAATGGACCCAACACCGATCCCTGCGGCACACCACTAGTCACAGGCCTCCACTCAGAGAAGCAATCCTCCACAACCACTCTCTGGCTTCTTCCATTGAAAGAAGTTTAACAACACCAGGTTAAAGTCCAACAGGTTTATTTGGTAGCAAAAGCCACACAAGCTTTCGAGGCTCTGAGCCCCTTCTTCAGGTGAGTGGGAATTCTGTTCACAAACAGAACTTATAAAGACACAGACTCAATTTACATGAATAATGGTTGGAATGCGAATACTTACAACTAATCCAGTCTTTAAGAAACAAAACAATGGGAGTGGAGAGAGCATCAAGACAGGCTAAAAAGATGTGTATTGTCTCCAGACAAGACAGCCAGTGAAACTCTGCAGGTCCACGCAACTGTGGGAGTTACAAATAGTGTGACATAAACCCAATATCCCGGTTGAGGCCGTCCTTGTGTGTGCGGAACTTGGCTATCAGTTTCTGCTCAGCGACTC
The DNA here is from genome assembly GCF_964213995.1 of Mustelus asterias. Classification (NCBI taxonomy): domain Eukaryota; kingdom Metazoa; phylum Chordata; class Chondrichthyes; order Carcharhiniformes; family Triakidae; genus Mustelus; species Mustelus asterias. Next base: position 1,201,647 of record NC_135802.1, read on the forward strand.
TGCGCTGTCGTGTGTCGCGAAGGCCGCCTTGGAGAACGCTTACCCGAATATCAGAGGCCGAATGCCCGTGACCGCTGAAGTGCTCCCCAACAGGAAGAGAACAGTCTTGCCTGGTGATTGTCGAGCGGTGTTCATTCATCCGTTGTCGCAGCGTCTGCATAGTTTCCCCAATGTACCATGCCTCGGGACATCCTTTCTTGCAGCGTATCAGGTAGACAACGTTGGCCGAGTTGCAAGAGTATGTACCGTGTACCTGGTGGATGGTGTTCTCACGTGAGATGATGGCATCTGTGTCGATGATCCGGCACGTCTTGCAGAGGTTGCTGTGGCAGGGTTGTGTGGTGTCTTGGTCACTGTTCTCCTGAAGGCTGGGTAGTTTGCTGCGGACAATGGTCTGTTTGAGGTTGTGCGGTTGTTTGAAGGCAAGAAGTGGGGGTGTGGGGATGGCCTTGGCGAGATGTTCGTCTTCATCAATGACATGTTGAAGGCTCCGGAGGAGATGCCGTAGCTTCTCCGCTCCGGGGAAGTACTGGACAACGAAGGGTACTCTGTCCACTGTGTCCCGTGTTTGTCTTCTGAGGAGGTCAGTGCGGTTTTTCGCTGTGGCGCGTTGGAACTGTTGATCAATGAGTCGAGCGCCATATCCTGTTCTTATGAGGGCATCTTTCAGCGTCTGGAGGTGTCTGTTGCGAGGAGGAGCCAAGTTCCGCACACACGCGGACGGCCTCAACCGGGATATTGGGTTCATGTCACACTATTTGTAACTCCCACAGTTGCGTGGACCTGCAGAGTTTCACTGGCTGTCTTGTCTGGAGACAATACACATCTTTTTAGCCTGTCTTGATGCTCTCTCCACTCCCATTGTTTTGTTTCTTAAAGACTGGATTAGTTGTAAGTATTCGCATTCCAACCATTATTCATGTAAATTGAGTCTGTGTCTTTATAAGTTCTGTTTGTGAACAGAATTCCCACTCACCTGAAGAAGGGGCTCAGAGCCTCGAAAGCTTGTGTGGCTTTTGCTACCAAATAAACCTGTTGGACTTTAACCTGGTGTTGTTAAACTTCTTACTGTGTTTACCCCAGTCCAACGCCGGCACCTCCACATCATTTCTTCCATTGAGCCAGTGTCTTATCCAATTTACTACCTCCCCATGTATACCCAGTGACTGAACCTTCCTAACTAACCTCCCATGAGGGACCTTGTCAAAGGCCTTGCTGAAATCCAGGTAGACAACATCCACCGCCTTCCCTTCATCCACTTTCCTGGTAACCTCCTCGAAAAACTCTAATAGATTGGTCAAACATGACCTACCACGCACAAAGCCATGTTGACTCTCCCTAATAAGCCCCTGTCTATCCAAATATTTGTAGATCCTATCCCTTATCACACCTTCCAATAACTTGCCCACCACCGACGTCAAACTTACTGGCCTATAATTTCCCAGATTTCTTTTGGAACCTTTTTTAAACAACGGAACAACATGAGCCACCCTCCAATCATCCGGCACCTCCCCCGTGAATACTGACATTTTAAATATGTCTGCCAGGACCCCTGCAAGTTCAACACTAGCTTCCCTCAAGGTCCGTGGGAATACCCTGTCCGGTCGTGGGGATTTATCCACTCTGATTTGCCTCAAGACAGCGAGCACCTCCTCCCCTTTAATCTGTAAAGCTTCCATGGCCTCCCTACCAGTTTGCCCTATTTCCGTAGACTCCATGCCCGTTTCCTCAGTAAATACGGATGCAAAAAAAACCATTTAGTATCTCCCCCATCTCTTTTGGTTCCATACAGTCTACCACTCTGGTCTTCAAGAGGACCAATTTTATCCCTCACTATCCTTTTGCTCCTAACATACCTATAGAAGCTCTTTGGATTTTCCTTCACTCTGTCTGCCAAAGCAACCTCATGTCTTCTTTTAGCCCTCCTGATTTCCCTCTTAAGTAGCTTCTTGCACTTTTTATACTCCTCGAGCATCTGATCTGTTCCTTGCTGCCTGTACATTTCATACAACTCTCTCTTCCTCTTAATCAGTGTTACAATCTCCCTCGAGAACCAAGGTTCCTTATTCCTATTTAATTTGCCTTTAATCCTGACAGGAACATACAAACTCTGCACTCTCAAAATTTCTCCTTTGAAGGCCTCCCACTTTCCATTTACATCCTTACCAGAGAACAGCCTGTGCCAATCCACACTTCCCAGATCCCTTCTCATTTCATCAAATTTGGCCTTTTTCCAGTTCAGAACTTCAACCCGAGGACCAAATCTATCCTTATCCATGGTCAGGTTGAAACTAATGGCATTATGATCACTGGATCCAAAGTGTTCCCTCACACTCACATCCATCACCTGCCCTAACTCATTTCCCAATAGGAGATCCAATATCGCATACTCTCTAGTTGGCACCTCTATATACTGATGTAGAAAATTCTCCTGAACACATTTTACAAACTCTCCCCCGTCTAAACCTTTAACAGTATGCGAGTCCCAATCTATATGTGGAAAATTAAAATCCCCTACTATCACAACTTTGTGTTTCTTGCAGTTGTCAGCTATCTCTCCGCTGATTTGCTCCTCCAATTCTCGCTGACTATTGGGTGGTCTATAATACAAGCCCATTAATGTGGTCATACCTTTCCTGTTTCTCAGCTCCACCCATAGGGCCTCTGTAGACAAGCTCCCTAATCTATCCTGCCTGAGTACCACTGTAACATTTTCCCTGACCAACAATGCCACCCCCCCACCTTTTATCCCTCTGCCTCTATCCCGCCTGAAACATCGGAACCCTGGAACATTGAGCTGCCAGTCCTGCCCCTCCTGTAGCCAAGTTTCACTAATGGCTATAATGTCATATTTCCACGTGTCTATCCACGCCTTCAGCTCATCTGCCTTCCCTACAATACTCCTGGCATTGAAATAGACACACCTCAAAAAATTATTTCCACCACACTCTACCCTTCCATTTGTGATTTTGCTTGAACTATCTATCTATATCCCTTTGCAGACTTTCAGCGTCCCCTACACATTTTGCTCTGCCACCCATCTTAGGGCCACTACACTTGGTCCCCAACTCCAAATCATCTATGTAAATCGTAAACAATTGCGGTCCCAACACTGATCCCTGAGGCACACCACTAGTCACTGATCACCAACCAGCAAAACACCCATTTACCCCCACTCTTTGCGTTCTGTTAGTTAACCAATCCTCTATCCATGCTAATACATTACCCGTAACACTGTGCACCTTTATCTTATGCAGCAGTCTTTGGTGCGGCACCTTGTCAAATGCCTTCTGGAAATCCAGATACACCACATCCACAAGTTCCCCATTGTCCACTGCACATGTAATGTTCTCAAAGAATTCCACCAAATTAGTCAAACATGACCTGCCCTTTATGAACCCATGCTGCGTCTTACCAATGGGACAATTTGTATCCAGATGTCTCGCTATTTATTCCTTGATGATAGATTCAAGCATTTTCCCGACTGAAGTTAAGATCACCGGCCTATAGTTACCGGCCTTTTGTCCTTTTTTAAACAGTGGCGTCACATTTGCTGTTTTCCAATCTGCGGGAACCACCCCAGAGTCCAGCGAATTTTGGTAAATTACCACTAGTGCATTTGCTATTTCTCCCGCCATCTCTTTTAGTCCCTGGGATGCATTCCATCAGGACCAGGAGACTTGTCTACCTTTAGTTCCATTAACTTGCCCAACACTACCTCTTTCGTGATAATAGTTTCTAGCTTCCCACCTGCCATACCCTCCTGTCATCAATTTTTGGCATGTTATTTGTGTCTTCCACTGTGAAGACCGACACAAAATACCTGTTCAATGCCTCAGCCATTTTCTCATTTCCAGTTATTACATCCCCCTTCTCATCCTCTAAAGGACCAATGTTTACTTTAGCCACTCTTTTTCGTTTCATATATTTGTGGAAACTTTTGCGATCTGTTTTTATATTCTGAGCCAGTTTACTTTCATAATCCATCTTATCTTTCTTTATAGCTTTTTTTGTGGCTTTCTGCTGACCTTCAATGAAATAAAGGAGTAGGAGGATGAGGAAGATGAATGGGATGGGTTACACCTGAACTGGAGGGGGACTAACATCCTGGCGGGGAGATTTGCTAGAGCCACTCGGGAGGGTTTAAACTAGTTTGGCCGGGGGGTGGGATCCAAAGCTGTTGGGAGACAGAAGAGAAGTTTGAGGACAGCACAGAAGTTAAAGAGAGCACCTTAATTAGTAAAGGCAGTGTCAGTAATCCCTGTATCAGACAGATCAGGCAAAGACAAGACAGAGAGCCAGGGAAGTCCAGATTAAACTGCATCTATTTCAATGCAAGAGGCCTGAGGGGCAAGGCAGATGAACTCAGGGCATGGATGGGTACGTGGGACTGGGATATTACAGCAATTACTGAAACATGGCTAAGGGGGGGACAGGACTGGCAGCTCAATGTTCCAGGGTACAGATGCGAGAGGAAAGATAGAACAGGAGGTAAGAGAGGAGGGGGAGTTGCACTTTTGATTCGAGAAAGCATCACGGCCGTACTGAGAGGGGATATATCCGAGGGTTCGGCCACTGGGCCTATATGGATAGAACTGAGAAATAAGAAGGGGGAAATCACTTTGATAGGATTGCACTAGAGGCCCCAAATAGCCAGCGGGAAATTGAGGAGCAAATATGTAAGGAGATTACAGATAGCTCCAAGAAAAATAGGCTGGTAATAATCGGAGATTTTAACTTTCCCAACATTGACTGGGACAGCCATAGTATTAGAGGCTTGGGTGGAGAGAAATTTGATGAGTGTATTCAGGAGGAATTTCTCATTCAGTATGTGAATGGCCCGACTGGAGAGAGGGCAAAACTTGACCTCCTCTTGGGAAATAAGGAAGGGCAGGTGACAGAAGTGTTAGTGAGGGATCACTTTGGGACCAGTGACCATAATTCTATTAGTTTTAAGATAGTTATGGAGAATGATAGGTCTGGCCCAAAAGTTAAAATTCTAAATTGCGGCAAGGCCAATTTTGATGGTATCAGGCAGGAACTTTCAAAAGTTAATTGGGGGAGTTTGTGGGAAGGCAAAGGGATGTCTGGTAAGTGGCACGCTTTCAAAAGTGTGTTAACCAGGGTTCAGGGTAAACACATTCCTCTTAGAGTGAAGGGCAAGGCTGGCAGAAGGAACCCTGGATGACTCAGGATATTGAGGCCCTGGTCAAGAAGAAGAAAGAGGCACATGACATGCATAGGCAGCTGGGATCAAGTGAATCTCTTGAAGAGTATAGGGGGTGTAGGGGTAGAGTTCAGAGAGAAATCAGGAGGGCAAAAAGGGGACACAAAATTGTTTTGGCAGATAAGGCAAAGGAGAATCCAAAGAGCTTCTACAAATGCACAAAGGGCAAAAGAGTAACAAGGGAGAGAGTAGGGCCTCTGAAGGATCAACAAGGTCATCTATGTGCGGATCCACAAGAGATGGGTGAGATCCTAAATGAATATTTCTCATCAGTATTTACTGTTGAGAAAAGCATGGATGTTAGAGAAGTTGGGGAATTAAATATTGATGTCTTGAGGAGTGTACATATTACAGAGAAGGAGGTGCTGGAAGTCTTAAAGCGCATCAAGGTAGATAAATGTGCCGGACCTGATGAGGTATATCGCAGGACGTTGTGGGAAGCGAGGGAGGAAATTGCGGGTCCTCTAGCCGAGATATTTGAATCATCGATAGTCACGGGTGAGGAGCCTGAAGATTGGAGAGTGGCAAATGTTGCGCCTTTGTTTATAAAGGGCTGCAGGGAAAAGCCTGGGAACTGCAGGCCAGTGAGCCTCACATCTGTGCTGGGTAAGTTGTTGGAAGGTATTTTGAGAGACAGGATCTACAGGCATTTAGAGATGCAAGGACTGATTAGGGACAGTCAGCATGGCTTTGTGAGTGGAAAATCATGTCTCACAAATTTGATTGAGTTTTTTGAAGGGGTAACCAAGAAGGTAGATGAGGGCAGTGCAGTTGATGTTGTCTACATGACCTTTAGCAAGGCCTTTGACAAGGTACCTCATGGTAGGTTGTTGCATAAAGTTAAATCTCACGGGATCCAGGGTGAGGTATCTAAATGGATACAAAATTGGCTTTTGACAGAAGCCAGAGTGTGGTTGTAGAGAGTTGTTTTGGAAACTGGAGGCCTGTGACCAGTGGTGTGCCTCAGGGATCAGTGCTGGGCCCACTGTTATTTGTCATTTATATTAATGATTTGGATGAGAAGATAGGGAGCATGGTTCGTAAGTTTGCAGATGACACCAAGATTGGTGGCATGGTGGACAGTGAGGAAGGTTATCTCCAATTGCAGCAGGATCTTGATCAATTGGGCCAGTGGGCTAACGAATGGCAGATGTTTAGTTTAATTTAAACAAATCCAAGGTTTAGTTTAATTTAGACAAATGCGAGGTGATGCATTTTGGTAGATTGAACCAGGACAGGACTTACTCAGTTAATGGTAGGGCGTTGGGGAGAGTTACAGAACAAAGAGATCTCGGGGTACATGTTCATAGCTCCTTGTAAGTGGAGTCACAGGTGGACAGAGTGGTGAAGAAGGCATTCAGCATGCTTGGTTTCATTGGTCAGAACATTGAATACAGGAGTTGGGACGTCTTGTTGAAGTTGTACAAGACATTGGTAGGGCCACACTTGGAATACTGTGTGCAATTCTGGTCACCGTATTATAGAACGGATATAATTAAACTAGAAAGAGTGCAGAAAAGATTTACTAGGATGCTCCCGGGACTTGATAGATTGAGTTATAAGGAGAGACCGAATAGACTGGGACTTTTTTCTCTGGAGCGTAGGAGGCTGAGGGGTGATCTTATAGAGGTCTATAAAATAATGAGGGGCATAGACAAGGTAGATAGTCAATATCTTTTCCCAAAGGTAGGGGAGTCTAAAACTAGAGGGCATAGATTTAAGGTGAGAGGGGAGAGATACAAAAGTGTCCAGAGGGGCAATTTTTCACACAGAGGGTGGTGAGTGTCTGGAACAAGCTGCCAGAGGTAGTAGTAGAGGCGGGTACAATTTTATCTTTTAAAAAGCATTTAGATAGTTACATAGGTACGATGGGTATAGAGGGATATGGGCCAAATGCGGGCAATTGGGACTAGTTTAGGGTTTTTAAATAAAAAGGGCGGCATGGACAAGTTGGGCCGAAGGGCCTGTTTCCATGCTGTAAACCTCTATGACTCTATGACTTTAAAGATTTCCCAATCCTCTAGGTTCCCATTAATCTTTGCCACTTGGTATGCATTTTCTTTCAATTTGACACCCTCCTTTATTTCCTTAGATATCCATGGTTTAGAAACTTGTATCTAAAGAAGTTTCTAAACTTCTTTAGAAGTTTAAGAAAACTAAGGAAACTAAGAAGTTTCCATCTTAGAAACTTGGTTTGTTCTCACTGCAACGACGGAGGTCGAGGGGAGACCTGATAGAAGTCTATAAGATCATGAGAGGCATGGACAGAGTGGATAGTCAGAAGCTTTTTCCCAGGGTGCAAGAGTCAATTACTAGGGGAACAGGTTTAAGGTGCGAGGGGCAAGGTTTAAAGGAGATGCACGAGGCACATTTTTTACATCATGGTGGGTGCCTGGAACTTGTTGCCGGGGGAGGTAGTGGAAGCGGATACGGCAGTGACTTTTAAGGCGCATCTGGACAAATACATGAGTAGGATGGAAATAGAGGATATGGTCCCCGGAAGTGTCGGGGTTTTAGTTTAGTCGGGCAGCATGGTCGGTGCAGGCTTGGAGGGCCGAAGAGCTGTTCCTGTGCTGTAATTTTCTTTGTTCTCTTTGTTCTTTGAGCCTGGTGTCAGATACTGAGAAGATACTGAGGGACAGGATATATGCACATTGGAGCAAAATGGATTAGTTAGTGACAGGTTTTGTACGGGGAAGATCATGTCTCACCAACTTGATTGAGCTTTTTGAAGAAGTAGCAATGATAATTGAAAGGGGAAGGGCGGCGGATGTAATTTATATGGACTTTAGTAAGGCGTTTGACAAGGGTCCCATGTGGCATACTCGTACAAAAAACAAAATCACATGGGATTCGCAGTGGGCTGGCTGGATAGAACAAAGAACAAAGAACAATACAGCACAGGAACAGGCCCTTCGGCCCTCCAAGCCTGCGCCGCTCATGTGCCCAACTAGACCATTCTTTTGTATCCCTCTATTCCCAGTCTGTTCATGTGGTTATCCAGATAAGTCTTAAACGATCCCAGCGTGTCCGCCTCAATCACCTTGCTTGGCAGTGCATTCCAGGCCCTTACCACCCTCTGTGTAAAATACGTCCCCCTGACATCTGTGTTGAACCTTGCCCCCCTCACCTTGAACCCGTGACCCCTTGTGTTCGTCACCTCCGACCTGGGAAAAAGCTTCCCACTGTTCACTCTATCTATGCCCTTCATAATTTGAAACAACTCTATTAGGTCGCCGCTCATCCTCCGTCTTTCCAGGGAGAACAACCCCAGTTTACCCAATCTCTCCTCATAGCTAAGACCCTCCATACCAGGCAACATCCTGGTAAACCTCCTCTGTACTCTCTCCAAAGCCTCCACGTCCTTCTGGTAGTGTGGCGACCAGAACTGGGCGCAGTATTTCAAATGTGGCCTGACCATCATTCTATACAGCTGCATCATCATATGCCAACTTTTATATTCTATGCCCCGTCCAATAAAGACAAGCACATTTGGAATATTGTGTGCAGTTCTGGTCACCTCACTATAAGAAGGATGTGGAAGCGCTGGAAAGAGTGCAGAGGAGATTTACCAGGATGCTGCCTGGTTTGGAGGGTAGGTCTTATGAGGAAAGGTTGAGGGAGCTAGGGCTGTTCTCTCTGGAGCGGAGGAGGCTGAGGGGAGACTTAATAGAGGTTTATAAAATGATGAAGGGGATAGATAGAGTGAACGTTCAAAGACTATTTCCTCGGGGGGATGGAGCTATTACAAGGGGGCATAACTGTAGGGTTCGTGGTGGGAGATATAGGAAGGATATCAGAGGTAGGTTCTTTACGCAGAGAGTGGTTGGGGTGTGGAATGGACTGCCTGCAGTGATAGTGGAGTCAGACACCTTAGGAACATTTAAGCGGTTATTGGATAGGCACATGGAGCACACCAGGATGATAGGGAGTGGGATAGCTTGATCTTGGTTTCAGATAAAGTTCGGCACAACATCGTGGGCCGAAGGGCCTGTTCGGTGCTGTACTGTTCTATGTTTCTATGTAAATTTGGTTGAGTTTTTTGAGGAGGTGACAAAAAAGATTGACGAGGGAAGGGCCATGGATGTCGCCTATATGGATTTTAGTAAAGTGTTTGACAAAGTCCCTCATGGCAGGCTGGTGCAAAAGGTTAAATCTCACGGGATAAAAGGTGAGCTAGCTAGATGGCTGGAGAACTGGCTTAGCCATAGGAGACAGAGGGTAGCAGTGGAGGGGACTTTTCCCGGTTGTAGGTCTGTGACTAGTGGTGTTCCGCAGGGCTCTGTACTGGGACCTCTGCTGTTTGTGATATATATAAATGATTTGGAGGAAGATGCAGCTGGTGTGATCAGTAAGTTTGCGGACGACACGAAGATTGCTGGAGTTGCGGATCGTGATGAACATTGTCAGAGAGTACAGCAGGATATAGATAGGCTGGAACATTGGGCGGAGAAATGGCAGATGGAATTTAATCCAGATAAATGCGAAGTGATGCATTTCGGTAGATCTAATGTAAGGGGGAGCTATACAATAAATGGCAGAACCATCAGGAGTATAGACACACAGAGGGACCTGGGTGTACAAGTCCACAGATCCTTAAAGGTGGCAGCACAGGTGGAGAGGGTGGTAAAGAAGGCATATGGCATGCTTGCCTTTATTGGATGGGGTATAGAGTATAAAAGTTGGCATATGATGTTGCAGCTGTATAGAACGCTGGTTAGGCCACATTTGGAATACTGCGTCCAGTTCTGGTTGCCACACTATCAGAAGGACGTGGAGGCTTTGGAGAGAGTACAGAGAAGGTTTACCAGGATGTTGCCTGGTATGGAGGGTCTTAGATATGAGGAGAGATTGGGTAAACTGGGGTTGTTCTCCCTGGAAAGACGGAGGATGAGGGGCGACCTAATAGAGGTGTATCAAGTTATGAAGGGCATAGATAGAGTGAACAGTGGGAAGCTTTTTCCCAGGTCGGAGGTGACGAACACAAGGGGTCACGGGTTCAAGGTGAGAAGAGTAAGGTTCAACACAGATGTCAGGGGGACGTATTTTACACAGAGGGTGGTGGGGGCCTGGAATGCACGGCCAAGCAAGGTGATTGAGGCAGACACGCTGGGATGGTTTAAGACTTATCTAGATAACCACATGAACAGACTGGGAATAGAGGGATACAAAAGAATGGTCTAGTTGGGCACATGAGCGGCGCAGGCTTGGAGGGCCGAAGGGCCTGTTCCTGTGCTGTATTGTTCTTTGTTCTTTGGAATGCCGCACTGTCAGAAGGTCAGTACTGAGCGAGTGCGGCACTGTCAGAGGGTCAGTGCTGAGTGAGTGCCGCATTGTAAGAGGGTCAGTACTGAGGGAGTGCCGCACTGTCAGAGGGTCAGTACTGAGGGAGTGCCGCACTGTCAGAGGCTCAGTACTGAGGGAGTGCCGCACTGTCAGAGGGTCAGTACTGAGGGAGTGCCGCACTGTCAGAGAGTCAGTGCTGAGGGAGTGCCGCACTGTCAGAGGGTCAGTGCTGAGGGAGTGCCGCACTGTCAGAAGGTCAATATTGAGGGAGTGCTGCCCTGTCAGAGGGTCAGTACTGAGGGAGTGCCGCATTGTAAGAGGGTCAGTACTGAGGGAGTGCTGCACTGTCAGAGGGTCAGTACTGAGGGAGTGCCGCATTGTAAGAGGGTCAGTACTGAGGGAGTGCCGCATTGTAAGAGGGTCAGTACTGAGGGAGTGCCGCACTGTCAGAGGGTCAGTACTGAGGGAGTGCTGCACTGTCAGAGAGTCAGTGCTGAGGGAGTGCTGCACTGTCAGAGGGTCAGCACTGAGGGAGTGCCGCACTGTCAGAGGGTCAGTGCTGAGGGAGTGCCACACTGTCAGCGGGTCAGTGCTGAGGGAGTGCCGCACTGTCAGAGGGTCAGTACTGAGGGAGTGCTGCACTGTCAGAGAGTCAGTACTGAGGGAGTGCCGCACTGTCAGAGGGTCAGTGCTGAGGGAGTGCCACACTGTCAGCGGGTCAGTGCTGAGGGAGTGCCGCACTGTCAGAGGGTCAGTACTGAGGGAGTGCTGCACTGTCAGAGGGTCAATACTGAGGGAGTGCCGCACTGTCAGAGGGTCAGTGCTGAGGAAGTGCCGCACTGTCAGAGGGTCAGTACTGAGGGAGTGCCGCACTGTCAGTGGGTCAGTGCTGAGGGAGTGCCGCACTGTCAGAGGGTCAGTACTGAGGGAGTGCCGCACTGTCAGAGGGTCAGTACTGAGGGAGTGCCGCACTGTCAGAGGCTCAGTACTGAGGGAGTGCTGCACTGTCAGAGGGTCAATACTGAGGGAGTGCCGCACTGTCAGAGGGTCAGTGCTGAGGGAGTGCCGCACTGTCAGAGGGTCAGTACTGAGGGAGTGCCGCACTGTCAGTGGGTCAGTGCTGAGGGAGTGCCGCACTGTCAGAGAGTCAGTGCTGAGGGAGTGCAGCACTGTCAGAGGGTCAGTGCTGAGGGAGTGCCGCACTGTCAGAGGGTCAGTACTGAGGGAGTGCCGCACTGTCAGGGGGTCAGTACTGAGGGAGTGCTGGCCATAAGTGGCAGGAGAGGGGAGGGCCCGGAAACCCGATTGTGATGTGAGTCATCTGTACCAGGCAGTCAGAGCCTTGAGAGAGGAACAACAGCGATAGAGGGAGCAAGAAAAAATAGAGAGAGTGAATGTGAGAGAGAGAGAGAGAGAGAGAGAGCTGGAAAGAGAGGAGTGTTTGCTAACCTGTTGTGGGGGCTATTTTCTGTCCCAGTGTCACCTCAGTCACCTTGTCGACTCTCAGCTCCTCGATCCTGCGATATTCCCGCTTCTCGCACTGACCCTCGACCCTGGGAGCTGGATGGGGGCTGGCTGAGGGTTGGCTGAGTGGTCGGGATACTCTCCTCCGGCCTGCTGGAAGTCTGTGCAGTGATAGTGGAACAATGTCCGAGGGCAGGTGAAGGTATTGTTGGAGGAAGCAGATTCCCTCGTCAGTCAGATACCAATAATGATGTTTCCACACAAAACGCTCCCGTACAAAACCCCGGGATTTCAGGGAGCGTAACGCTTGGATCACCTGCAGGTTGGTGACTCCCCGCAACTCGGCGTGATGACTCTGTGGCCTACGATCATCCTTTGCCACCATAACACCATCGCGAAACAACAACTCATAGACTGCCCTGAGTTGCTGCAAAGGCATTAACATGCCAGCCACCATACTTAATCTCCTGACTGCAACAGGAACCTGGCACCAGGAACCAACTGCAAGATAACCTGTCCACCAGCTCTGAGTAAAGATCAGGGGAAAGGAAGATGTCCTCAGTGCAAGGAATCTCCTTTCAGATTCTCCTGTCTGGAGGCAGCAGTGAGAGTGAAGGGAATGAATGAGAACATGAGGAGGAGGGGCGGGGGCCTAGAAAAAAAGTGTGGCAGGAAAACTGATCAGTCGCTAACTGACACGAGCAGCACAGAATTCCTGGAGCGAGGCCAGTTGTGAGTAAGACTCTGCAGAGTAAATGTCATCAGGCAGTGAGTGAGCTCCTGAACTATAGGCTGGAACTCCAGAGTTACACCTCGATGTCACTCAGAAAGATTCTGAGGCCATCACTTCTCCATTCAGATTGCGTGGGGTTAGGGTGTGGATGTTTCTGGGGCATGACAAGACTAACCAGAGCCCAGACTGAATCCCCACATCATGTGAATGAGTTTCAGTGACACAGCCCAAACCACAAACACACAGATAGGAAAGACAAGCTTCAACTAAAACAGGAATACAGCACGAGACACATTATGTCGCCATCCCAATTTAACACTGATATTTCATAGCCTGTAAATAGCCCGACAGATTGAGAAAACTGTAACCCGAACTCACAGCTTCATTTGGGAACAGGCTACTCATTCACTGCCACTTATTCATGAGTAATAACCCTAACCCATGTATTATTGCCATACGCAGAGAACTACAGAAAGACATGAGATTCGTTTGGGGATTGATACAGGGCTGTGGGGAGAGTGGGGCATTGGGATTAGTTTGGGGATTGATACAGGGCTATGGGGAGAGAGCGGGGCAGTGGGATTAGTTTGGGGATTGATACAGGGCTATGGGGAGAGAGTGGGGCAGTGGGATTAGTTTGGGGATTGATACAGGGCTATGGGGAGAGAGCGGGGCAGTGGGATTAGTTTGGAATTGGTACAGAGCTATGGGGAGAGAGCGGAGCAGTGGGATTAGTTTGGAATTGATACAAGGCTATGGGGAGAGAGCGAGGCAGTGGGATTAGTTTGGGATTGATACAGGGCTATGGGGAGAGAGCGGGGCAGTGGGATTAGTTTGGGATTGATACAGGGCTATGGGGAGAGAGTGGGGCAGCGGGATTAGTTTGGGATTGATACAGGGCTATGGGGAGAGAGCGGGGCAGTGGGATTAGTTTGGAATTGATACAGGGCTATGGGGAGAGAGCGGGGCAGTGGGATTAGTTTGGGGATTGATACAGGGCTATGGGGAGAGAGCGGGGCAGTGGGATTAGTTTGGGATTGATACAGGGCTATGGGGAGAGAGCGGGGCAGTGGGATTAGTTTGGGATTGATATAGGGCTATGGGGAGAGAGCGGGGCAGTGGGATTAGTTTGGGATTGATACAGGGCTATGGGGAGAGAGCGGGGCAGTGGGATTAGTTTGGGGATTGATACAGGGCTATGGGGAGAGAGCGGGGCAGTGGGATTAGTTTGGGATTGATACAGGGCTATGGAGAGAGAGCGGGGCAGTGGGATTAGTTTGGGGTTGATACAGGGCTATGGGGAGAGCGCGGGGCAGTGGGATTAGTTTGGGATTGATACAGGGCTATGGGGAGAGAGCGGGGCAGTGGGATTAGTTTGGGATTGATACAGGGCTATGGAGAGAGAGCGGGGCAGTGGGATTAGTTGGGGATTTCTGTCCACTCCGTGTGTCACTGCCCCGATCTTTGAGTGAATTGATGCTACTTGATGCGGATGTCCTGTTACTCCCTGGGATCTGCTCTATTTCCAGTACAGACTGAGTCATAAGTGAAGCCCATATGAACTATTTAGTCTCTATAACCGCAGAATGTGGATATCAGTGCCCAGGGTTTAGCTATTAACAGCAGCACTGCATATTCTGCACTGCAACCAGCAAACTCACAATGCTACCCCCTTAGCACTGTGAACTCAGCTCTGCACCACCCTCCCCACCACCCACCTCGCTCATACACAGCACGATTATTCCCGTACCCAACTCCCAGAATCGCTCCACATTCCCAATGTGCGCGCTGTGGAATGGAATCTGCTGCTTTGCAAATTCCTCCAGCCGTGACCTGGAATGTGGAGTTCTGTACACTCAGAAAATGATTGAGAGCTGGGGGTGACGAGGAGACTCGGTATTCCGCCGTTTACAAGGCAACAGAAACAAGGGTGGGGTTGGGTGAGGAGGACGAAAGCAGGGGCTTCCCAGGGTGCGGGGGGGGGGGGGGGGTCTCCTTCCTTCCCCCCACGTAATGCAGGGGAATGTGGAGACAGGGAATGCCTTTTGGTTTGGCCTCTGTCTGTGAGTCATTGCCAGTCTGGGTGTGGTACAGGAGCTGAATAAACAAGGCTTTGTCTGACTCGTTCCCAACACTCCTCCCAAACAGCAGCCTCAGGAAGGTGGAGACAGCATCAGTAAAAGGAACCGCTCTCACCAAAATACTGCCAGCTCCAGAATATTCCACAGAAAAAGAGACTGGGATTTGTTCACAAACACTTCACCAAAACAAACTTTACCCTGTTGTTGTGAGCAAGCGGCAGAGAGATTAAACACAGTCACCAATCACATAACTCTGCCCTACCCCCCACAGCACACCAACCACATCCCCAACCCCATCGAAACATCATCACAAACCAGCACAGTGACAGTGCGGCACTCCCTCAGCACTGACCCTCTGACACTGCAGCATTCCCTCAGCACTGACCCTCCGACAGTGCGGCACTCCCTCAGCACTGACCCTCCGACAGTGCGGCACTCCCTCAGCACTGACCCTCTGACAGTGCAGCACTCCCTCAGCACTGACCCTCTGACAGTGCAGCACTCCCTCAGCACTGACCCTCTGACAGTGCAGCATTCCCTCAGCACTGACCCTCCGACAGTGCGGCACTCTCTCAGTACTGACCCTCTGACAGTGCGGCACTCTCTCAGTACTGACCCTCTGACAGTGCGGCACTCTCTCAGTACTGACCCTCTGACAGTGCAGCACTCCCTCAGCACTGACCCTCTGACAGTGCTGCACTCCCTCAGTACTGACCCTCTGGCAGTGCGGCACTCCCTCAGTACTGACCCTCTGATGGTGCAGCACTCCCTCAGTACTGACCCTCTGACAGTGCGGCACTCTCTCACTACTGACCCTCTGACAGTGCAGCACTCCCTCAGTACTGACCCTCTGACAGTGCGGCACTCTCTCACTACTGACCCTCTGAAGTGCGGCACTCCCTCAGTACTGACCCTCTGACGGTGCAGCACTCCCTCAGTACTGACCCTCTGACAGTGCGGCACTCTCTCACTACTGACCCTCTGACAGTGCGGCACTCCCTCAGCACTGACCCTCTGACAGTGCAGCCCTCCCCGAATACTGACCCTCTGACAGTGCAGCACTCCCTCAGTACTGACCCTCTGACAGTGCAGCATTCCCTCAGTACTGACCCTCTGACAGTGCAGCACTCCCTCAGTACTGACCCTCTGACAGTGCAGCACTCCCTCAGTACTGACCCTCTGACATTGCAGCATTCCCTCAGTACTGACCCTCTGACAGTGCGGCACTCCCTCAGTACTGACCCTCTGACGGTGCAGCCCTCCCCGAATACTGACCCTCTGATATGGAGATGCCGGTGTTGGACTGGGGTAAGCACCGTAAGAAGTCCCACAACACCAGGTTAAAGTCCAACAGGTTTATTTGGTAGCAAAAGCCACAAGCTTTCGCAGCGCTGCCCCTTCATCAGGTGAGTGGGAGTTCTGTTCACAAACAGGGCATATAAAGACACAAACTCAATTTACAAAATAATGGTTGGAATGCGAGTCTTTACAGGTAAACAAGTCTTAAAGGTACAGACAATGTGAGTGGAGAGAGCGTTAAGCACAGGTTAAAGAGATGTGTATTGTCTCCAGACAGGACATGAGTGAGATTTTGCAAGCCCAGGCAAGTCGTGGGGGTTACAGATAGTGTGACATGAACCCAAGATCCCAGTTGAGGCCGTCCTCATGCATGCGGAACTTGGCTATCAGTCTCTGCTCAGCGTCGAGATGCCATCATCTCACGTGAGAACACCATCCACCAGGTACACAGTACTTATACTTGCAACTCAGCCAACATTGTCGACCTGATACGCTGCTGGAAAGGATGACCCAAGGCATGGTACATTGGGGAGACCATGCAGACGCTACGAGAACGGATGAATGAACACTGCTCGACAATCACCAGGCAAGACTGTTCTCTTCCTGTTGGGGAACACTTCAGTGGTCACGGGCATTCAGCCTCTGATCTTCGGGTAAGCGTTCTCCAAGGCGGCCTTCACGACACATGACAACGCAGAATCGCTGAGCAGAGACTGATAGCCAAGTTCCGCACACATGAGGACGGCCTCAACCGGGATCTTGGGTTCATGTCACACTATCTGTAACCCTCAAGATTTGCCTGGGCTTGCAAAATCTCACTAACTGTCCTGTCTGGAGACAATACACATCTCTTTAACCTGTGCTTAACCCTCTCTCCACTCACATTGTCTGTACCTTTAAGACTTGATTACCTGTAAAGACTCGCATTCCAACCATTATTTTGGAAATTGAGTTTGTGTCTTTATATGCCCTGTTTGTGAACAGAACTCCCACTCACCTGACGAAGGGGCAGCGCTCCGAAAGCTTGTGGCTTTTGCTACCAAATAAACCTGTTGGACTTTAACTTGGTGTTGTGAGACTTCTTACTGCACTCACCCTCTGACAGGGCAGCAATTCCCTCAGTCCTGACCGTCTGACAGTGTGGCACTCCCTCAGTACTGACCCTCTGACAGTGCGGCACTCCCTCAGTACTGACCCTCTGACAGTGCGGCACTCCCTCAGTACTGACCCTCTGACAGTGCGGCACTCCCTCAGTACTGACCCTCTGACAGTGCGGCACTCCCTCAGTACTGACCCTCTGACAGTGCGGCACTCCCTCAGTACTGACCCTCTGACAGTGCGGCACTCCCTCAGTACTGACCCTCTGACAGTGCGGCACTCCCTCAGTACTGACCCTCTGACAGTGCGGCACTCCCTCAGTACTGACCCTCTGACAGTGCGGCACTCCCTCAGTACTGACCCTCTGACAGTGCGGCACTCCCTCAGTACTGACCCTCTGACAGTGCGGCACTCCCTCAGTACTGACCCTCTGACAGTGCGGCACTCCCTCAGTACTGACCCTCTGACAGTGCGGCACTCCCTCAGCACTGACCCTCTGACAGTGCGGCACTCCCTCAGTACTGACCCTCTGACAGTGCGGCACTCCCTCAGTAGTGACCTGGAGTTTCAGCCTGGATAATTTTCTTGAGGGGGTACTGATCCCATAACGTTTCAGTCAGCGGTGACAATACTCTCTGGTCATTCACACCTAACAATGAGGCAGACTTAAAATGAAGAGAAAGGAATTTTCTGCAACTATTCACCATACGTCCACAAGGTGGCGACACATCTCAATCCATCTGGTGTCCTGTATAAAAATCATCAAGTTCACAGAAACATAGAAAGTAGAAGCAGGAATTCCACTCGGCCCTTCGAGCCTGCTCTGCCATTCATTTTGATCATGGCTGATCATCGAATTCAATATCCTGATCTCCCCTTCCCTCCATATCGCTTGATTCCTTGAGCCCCAAGAGCTATAGAACATAGAACAGTACAGCACAGAACAGGCCCTTCGGCCCACGATGTTGTGCCGAGCTTTATCTGAAACCAAGATCAAGTTATCCCACTCCCTATCATCCTGGTGTGCTCCATGTGCCTATCCAATAACGGCTTAAATGTTCCTAAAGTGTCTGACTCCACTATCACTGCAGGCAGTCCATTCCACACCCCAACCACTCTCTGCGTAAAGAACCTACCTCTGATATCCTTCCTGTATTTCCCACCATGAACCCTATAGTTATGCCCCCTTGTAATAGCTCCATCCACCCGAGGAAATAGTCTTTGAACGTTCACTCTATCTATCCCCTTCATCATTTTATACACCTCTATTAAGTCTCCCCTCAGCCTCCTCCGCTCCAGAGAGAACAGCCCTAGCTCCCTCAACCTTTCCTCAGAAGACCTACCCTCCAAACCAGGCAGCATCCTGGTAAATCTCCTCTGCACTCTTTCCAGCGCTTCCACATCCTTCTTATAGTGAGGTGACCAGAACTGCACACAATATTCCAAATGTGGTCTCACCAAGGTCCTGTACAGTTGCAGCATAACCCCACGGCTCTTAAACTCCAACCCCCTGTTAATAAAAGCTAAGTAAGAAGTTTAACAACACCAGGTTAAAGTCCAACAGGTTTATTTGGTAGCAAAAGCCACACAAGCTTTCGAGGCTCTGAGCCCCTTCTTCAGGTGAGTGGGAATTCTGTTCACAAACAGAACTTATAAGACACAGACTCAATTTACATGAATAATGGTTGGAATGCGAATACTTACAACTAATCCAGTCTTTAAGAAACAAAACAATGGGAGTGGAGAGAGCATCAAGACAGGCTAAAAAGATGTGTATTGTCTCCAGACAAGACAGCCAGTGAAACTCTGCAGGTCCACGCAACTGTGGGAGTTACAAATAGTGTGACATAAATTCTGATTCTAGGATCGCATGATAAAGACTCAGGAGGAAAAAAGCAGAAATATTTATGTGAAATAGTGTGACATAAACCCAATATCCCGGTTGAGGCCGTCCTTGTGTGTGCGGAACCTGGCTATCAGTTTCTGCTCCGCGACTCTGCGCTGTCGTGTGTCGCGAAGGCCGCCTTGGAGAACGCTTACCCGAATATCAGAGGCCGAATGCCCGTGACCGCTGAAGTGCTCCCCAACAGGAAGAGAACAGTCTTGCCTGGTGATTGTCGAGCGGTGTTCATTCATCCGTTGTCGCAGCGTCTGCATAGTTTCCCCAATGTACCATGCCTCGGGACATCCTTTCTTGCAGCGTATCAGGTAGACAACGTTGGCCGAGTTGCAAGAGTATGTACCGTGTACCTGGTGGATGGTGTTCTCACGTGAGATGATGGCATCTGTGTCGATGATCCGGCACGTCTTGCAGAGGTTGCTGTGGCAGGGTTGTGTGGTGTCTTGGTCACTGTTCTCCTGAAGGCTGGGTAGTTTGCTGCGGACAATGGTTCCTCCGGAGCCTTCAACATGTCATTGATGAAGACGAACATCTCGCCAAGGCCATCCCCACACCCCCACTTCTTGCCTTCAAACAACCGCACAACCTCAAACAGACCATTGTCCGCAGCAAACTACCCAGCCTTCAGGAGAACAGTGACCAAGACACCACACAACCCTGCCACAGCAACCTCTGCAAGACGTGCCGGATCATCGACACAGATGCCATCATCTCACGTGAGAACACCATCCACCAGGTACACGGTACATACTCTTGCAACTCGGCCAACGTTGTCTACCTGATACGCTGCAAGAAAGGATGTCCCGAGGCATGGTACATTGGGGAAACTATGCAGACGCTGCGACAACGGATGAATGAACACCGCTCGACAATCACCAGGCAAGACTGTTCTCTTCCTGTTGGGGAGCACTTCAGCGGTCACGGGCATTCGGCCTCTGATATTCGGGTAAGCGTTCTCCAAGGCGGCCTTCGCGACACACGACAGCGCAGAGTCGCGGAGCAGAAACTGATAGCCAGGTTCCGCACACACAAGGACGGCCTCAACCGGGATATTGGGTTTATGTCACACTATTTCACATAAATATTTCTGCTTTTTTCCTCCTGAGTCTTTATCATGCGATCCTAGAATCAGAATTTATGTCACACTATTTGTAACTCCCACAGTTGCGTGGACCTGCAGAGTTTCACTGGCTGTCTTGTCTGGAGACAATACACATCTTTTTAGCCTGTCTTGATGCTCTCTCCACTCCCATTGTTTTGTTTCTTAAAGACTGGATTAGTTGTAAGTATTCGCATTCCAACCATTATTCATGTAAATTGAGTCTGTGTCTTATAAGTTCTGTTTGTGAACAGAATTCCCACTCACCTGAAGAAGGGGCTCAGAGCCTCGAAAGCTTGTGTGGCTTTTGCTACCAAATAAACCTGTTGGACTTTAACCTGGTGTTGTTAAACTTCTTACTGTGTTTACCCCAGTCCAACGCCGGCATCTCCACAATAAAAGCTAACACACTATAGGCCTTCTTCACAGCTCTATCCACTTGACTGGCAACCTTTAAAGATCTGTGGATATGGACCCCAAGATCTCTCTGTTCCTCCACAGTCTTCAGAACCCTACCTTTGACCCTGTAATGCACATTTAAATTAGTCCTACCAAAATGAATCACCTCACATTTATCAGGGTTAAACTCCATTTGCCATTTTTCAGCCCAGCTTTGCATCCGATCTATGTCTCTTTGCAGTCTACAACAGCCCTCCACCTCATCCACTACTCCACCAATCTTGGTGTCATCAGCAAATTTACTGATCCACCCTTCAGCCCCCTCCTCTAAGTCATTAATAAAAATCACAAAGAGCAGAGGACCAAGCACTGATCCCTGTAGCACTCCGCTAGCAACCTGCCTCCAGTCCGAAAATTTTCCATCCACCACCACCCTCTGTCTTCGATCAGACAGCCAGTTACCTATCCAATCTGCCAACTTTCCCTCTATCCCACACCTCCTTACTTTCATCATAAGCCAACCATGGGGGACCTTATCAAAGGCCTTACTAAAATCCATGTATATGACATCAACTGCCCTACCTTCATCAACACACTTAGTTACCTCCTCAAAAAATTCAATCAAATTTGTGAGGCACGACTTGCCCTTCATGAATCCGTGCTGACTATCCCGGATTAATCCGCATCTTTCTAAATGGTCGTAAATCCCATCCCTAAGGACCTTTTCCATCAATTTACCAACCACCGAAGTAAGACTAACTGGTCTATAATTACCAGGGTCATTTCTATTCCCTTTCTTAAACAGAGGAACAACATTCGCCACTCTCCAGTCCTCTGGCACCATCCCCGTGAACAGCGAGGACCCAAAGTTCAAAGCCAAAGGCTCTGCAATCTCATCCCTTGCCTACCAAAGAATCCTAGGATATATTTCATCAGGCCCAGCTATATCAGCTATATCTGATTTCTTCTGGAAATCAGGCAACGTTTTGGCCTCAACTACTTTCTGTGGTCGTGAATTCCACACATTCACCACCCTCTGGGTGAAGAAATTTCTCCTCACCTCAATTCTAAAAGGTTTACCCCTTATCCTGAAACTATGACCCCTGGTTCTAGACTCCCCCACCATTGGGAACATTCATCTGAATCGACCCTGTCTAACCCTGTTAGAATTTTATGAGTTTGTATGAGATTCAATCTCACTCTTCTAAACTCCAGTGAATATAGAACCATAGAACCATAGAAAATTACAGCTCAGAAACAGGCCTTTTGGCCGTTCTTGTCTGTGCCGAACCATTTTATGCCTAGTCCCACTGACCTGCACTTGGACCATATCCCTCCACACCCCTCTCATCCATGAACCCGTCCAAGTTTTTCTTAAATGTTAAAAGTGACCCCGCATTTACCACTTTATCCGGCAGCTCATTCCACACTCCCACCACTCTCTGCGTGAAGAAGCCCCCCCTAATATTCCCTTTAAACTTTTCTCCTTTCACCCTTAACCCATGCCCTCTGGTTTTTTTCTCCCCTAGCCTCAGCGGAAAAAGCCTGCTTGCATTCACTCTATCTATACCCATCAAAATCTTATACACCTCTATCAAATCTCCCCTCAATCTTCTACGCTCCAGGGAATAAAGTCCCAAGCTATTCAATCTCTCTCTGTAACTCAGCTTCTCAAGTCCCGGCAACATCCTTGTGAACCTTCTCTGCACTCTTTCAATCTTATTTACATCCTTCCTGTAACTAGGTGACCAAAACTGTACACAATACTCCAAATTCGGCCTCACCAATGCCTTATAAAACCTTACCATAACACTCCAACTTTTATACTCGATACTCCGATTTATAAAGGCCAATGTACCAAAGGCACTCTTTACGACCCTATCCACCTGTGACGTCACTTCTGGGAATTCTGTACCTGTATTCCCAGATCCCTCTGTTCAACTGCACTCTTCAGAGTCCTACCATTTACCCTATACGTAAATGGGTCGGAATAAATGGGTGTTTTTCCGGTTGGAGGAAGGTAACTAGTGGCGTGCCGCAGGGATCGGTACTCGGGCCGCAACTGTTTACCATTTATATAGATGATCTGGAGGAGGGGACGGAGTGTAGGGTAACGAAGTTTGCAGACGACACAAAGATAAGTGGAAAAGTGAATCGTGTGGAGGATGGAGAAGATCTGCAGACAGATTTGGACAGGCTGAGTGAGTGGGCGAGGATATGGCAAATGGAGTATAACGTTGATAAATGCGAGGTTATACACTTTAGAGGAAATAATAACAAATGGGATTACTATCTCAATGGAAACAAATTAAAACATGCTACCGTGCAAAGGGACCTGGGGGTCTTTGTGCATGAGACGCAAAAGCCCAGTCTGCAGGTACAACAGGTGATCAAGAAGGCAAATGGGATGTTGGCCTATATTGCGAGGGGGATAGAATATAAAAGCAGGGATGTCTTGATGCACTTGTACAGGGCATTGGTGAGGCCGCAGCTGGAATACTGTGTGCAGTATTGGTCCCCTTATATGAGGAAGGATATATTGGCATTGGAGGGAGTGCAGAGAAGGTTCACCAGGTTGATACCGGAGATGAGGGGTTTGGATTATGAGGAGAGGCTGAGGAGATTGGGTTTGTACTCGTTGGAGCTTAGAAGGATGAGGGGGGATCTTATGGAGACTTATAAGATAATGCGGGGGCTGGATAGGGTGGAGGCGGAGAGATTCTTTCCACTTAGTAAGGAAGTTAAAACTAGAGGACACAGCCTCAAAATAAAGGGGGGTCGGTTTAAGACAGAGTTGAGGAGGAACTTCTTCTCCCAGAGGGTGGTGAATCTCTGGAATTCTCTGCCCACTGAGGTGGTGGAGGCTACCTCGCTGAATATGTTTAAAGCGCGGATGGATGGATTCCTGATCGGTAAGGGAATTAAGGGTTATGGGGATCAGGCGGGTAAGTGGTACTGATCCACGTCAGATCAGCCATGATCTTATTAAATGGCGGGGCAGGCTCGAGGGGCTAGATGGCCTACTCCTGCTCCTATTTCTTATGTTCTTATGTTCTTATGTTCTTTGGTTTGTCCTTCCAAAGTGCAATATCTCACACTTGTCTGCGTTAAATTCCATTTGCCATTTTTCAGACCATTTTTCTAATTGGTCCAAATCCCTCTGCAAGCTTTGAAAACCTTCCTCACTGTCCACTACACCTCCAATCTTTGTATCATCAGCAAACTTGCTGATCCAATTTACCACATTATCATCCAGATCATTGATATAGATGACAAACAACAATGGACCCAACACCGATCCCTGCGGCACACCACTAGTCACAGGCCTCCACTCAGAGAAGCAATCCTCCACAACCACTCTCTGGCTTCTTCCATTGAGCCAGTGTCTTATCCAATTTACTACCTCCCCATGTATACCTAGCGACTGAACCTTCCTAACTAACCTCCCATGAGGGACCTTGTCAAAGGCCTTGCTGAAATCCAGGTAGACAACATCCACCGCCTTCCCTTCATCCACTTTCCTGGTAACCTCCTCGAAAAACTCTAATAGATTGATCAAACATGACCTACCACGCACAAAGCCATGTTGACTCTCCCCAATAAGTCCCTGTCTATCCAAATATTTGTAGATCCTATCCCTTATCACACCTTCCAATAACTTGCCCACCACCGTCGTCAAACTTACTGGCCGATAATTTCCCGGATTTCTTTTGGAATCTTTTTTAAACAACGGAACAACATGAGCCACCCTCCAATCATCCGGCACCTCCCCCGTGAATACTGACATTTTAAATATGTCTGCCAGGGCCCCTGCAAGTTCAACACTAGCTGGCCTACTCCTGCTCCTATTTCTTATGTTCTTATGTTCTTATGACAAATGTTAACAAGGTATTATAAGAGGCACTCTGTCTGAGTGGGATTGTGGTCGGTGCAGACTCGATGGGCCAAATGGCCGCCTTCTGCACTGTAGGATTCAATGATTCACTTAGCATTCACAGCAAGGTAGATGAATTGACGGCACGTATAGAACTAAATGGGCATGATATGGCTACACGGTGACAGAGGCTGAGAACTGAATGTCCAAGGGTATTCGACACTTAGGCAGGGGTGGGATCGCGCTGTTAATAAAAGATGAGATCAGTACGTCAGTGAGAGAGGATCTTAGATCAGAGGATCAAGATGTAGATTCTGGAGCTATGTGACAGCAAGACACAGCAAATATCAGTGCCAGTTATTTATAGGCCACAAAACAGTCGTGATAACGTACAAGATGGTTTAAATCAGGAAATTAGAGGTGCATGCAACAAGGCTCATACAGTCATGATGGGCGCTTCAATTTACATATAGACACACAAACATACAAATCAGGAGCAAGAGTAGGCCACTCTGCCCCTCTAATTTGATCTGGTATTCAATATGATCATTGCTGATTTGATTGTAACCTCAACATTCCTGCCGACCCCTCAGAATCTTTGTTAAACAAGAATCTATTTAGCTTAGCCTTAAAAATATTCAAAGACTCTGCTTACACTGCCTTTTGAGGAAGAGAATTCCAGAGATTCACAGCCCTTTGAGAGAAAAAAATTCTTCTAATCTCTATCTTAAACGATGTGGAGATGCTGGTGTTGGACTGGGGTAGGCACAGTAAGAAGTCTCACTACAACAGTTCTCCAAGGCGGCCTTCATGACACACGACAACACAGAGTCGCTGAGCAGAAACTGATAGGCAAGTTCCGCACACATGAGGACGGCCTCAACCGGGATCTTGAGTTCATGTCACACTATCTGTAACCCCCACGACTTGCCTGGGCTTGCAAAATCTCACTAACTGTCCTGGCTGGAGACAATACACATCTCTTTAACCTGTGTTTAAACCTCTCTTCACTCACATTGTCTGTACCTTTAAGACTTGATTACCTGTAAAGACTCGCATTCCAACTATTATTTTGTAAATTGAGTTTGTGTCTATATATGCCCTGTTTGTGAACACAACTCCCATTCACCTGATGAAGGGGCAGCGCTCCGAAAGCTTGTGGCTTGTGCTACCAAATAAACCTGTTGGACTTTAACCTGGTGTTGTGAGACTTCTTACTCTATTCTCTTCCCACAGAAGCTGTCAGGCCTGCTGAGGTTTTCCAGCATTTTCTGTTTTTGTCCCTGTCGATGTTAATTTCTCGAATTGTATCACAGTCTTTCTCTCAAAATTCTATACCCACATTGTCTCTCTCACTCGTGAACATCGACACGAATTATTAATTCAGAACCCTACCTACCTCCTCCGGCTCCACTCACAAATTACCACTGTGGTCCTTAATGGGCCTGACTCTTTCCTTAGTTATCCTTTTACCCTTAATGTAACTTGTAAAACAACTCAGGAGTTTCCTTTATTCTACCTGCCAGTATCCTTTCTTGTCCCCTCTTTGCTCTCCTAATTTCCTTTTAAGTTCCTTCTCTTGGGCTTCTGCTGTCTCGAGCCCTCAATGTCATAAGCCTCCCTTTTTCTTTTTATCCAATGCTGTATACCCCTCCACACAGTAAGAGTTTTAACAACACCAGGTTAAAGTCCAACAGGTTTATTTGGTCGCAAATGCCATTAGCTTTCGGAGCGCTGCTCCTTCGTCAGATGGAGCAGATATAGAACATAGAACATAGAACATAGAACATTACAGCGCAGAACAGGCCCTTCGGCCCACGATGTTGCACCGACCAGTTAAAAAAAAACTGTGACCCTCCAACCTAAACCAATTTCTTTTCGTCCATGAACCTATCTACGGATCTCTTAAACGCCCCCAAACTAGGCGCATTTACTACTGATGCTGGCAGGGCATTCCAATCCCTCACCACCCTCTGGGTAAAGAACCTACCCCTGACATCGGTTCTATAACTACCCCCCCTCAATTTAAAGCCATGCCCCCTCGTGCTGGATTTCTCCATCAGAGGAAAAAGGCTATCACTATCCACCCTATCTAAACCTCTAATCATCTTATATGTTTCAATAAGATCCCCTCTTAGCCGCCGCCTTTCCAGCGAAAACAATCCCAAATCCCTCAGCCTCTCCTCATAGGATCTCCCCTCCATACCAGGCAACATCCTGGTAAACCTCCTCTGCACCCTCTCCAAAGCCTCCACATCCTTCCTGTAATGTGGGGACCAGAACTGCACACAGTACTCCAAGTGCGGCCGCACCAGAGTTGTGTACAGTTGCAACATAACGCTACGACTCCTAAATTCAATCCCTCTACCAATAAACGCCAAGACACCATATGCCTTCTTAACAACCTTATCTACTTGATTCCCAACTTTCAGGGATCTATGCACACATACACCTAGATCCCTCTGCTCCTCCACACTATTCAAAGTCCTCCCGTTAGCCCTATACTCAACACATCTGTTATTCCTACCAAAGTGAATTACCTCACACTTCTCCGCATTAAACTCCATCCGCCACCTCTCGGCCCAACTTTGCAACCTGTCTAAGTCTTCCTGCAAACTACGACACCCTTCCTCACTGTCTACCACACCACCGACTTTGGTGTCATCAGCAAATTTGCTAATCCACCCAACTATACCCTCATCCAGATCATTAATAAATATTACAAACAGCAGTGGCCCCAAAACAGATCCCTGAGGTACACCACTTGTAACCGCACTCCATGATGAATATTTACTATCAACCACCACCCTCTGTTTCCTATCCGCTAGCCAATTCCTGATCCAATTTCCTAGATCACCCCCAATCCCATACATCTGCATTTTCTGCAGAAGCCTACCATGGTGAACCTTATCAAACGCCTTACTAAAATCCATATATACCACGTCCACTGCCTTGCCCCCATCCACCTCCTTGGTCACTTTCTCAAAAAACTCAATAAGGTTAGTAAGGCACGACCTACCTGCCACAAAACCATGCTGACTATCACCTATCAATTCATTACTCTCCAAATAACTATAAATCCTATCCCTTATAATTTTTTCCAACATCTTGCCGACAACAGAAGTGAGACTCACCGGTCTATAATTCCCGGGGAAGTCTCTGTTCCCCTTCTTAAACAATGGGACAACATTCGCTAACCTCCAATCTTCTGGTACTATACCAGAGGCCAACGACGACCTGAAGATCAGAGCCAGAGGCTCTGCAATCACTTCTCTTGCCTCCCAGAGAATCCTTGGATAAATCCCATCCGGACCAGGGGATTTATCTATTTTCAGACCCTCCAGAATATCCTGCACATCCTCCTTATCAACTGTAATACTGTCTATTCTACTCCCTTGCAACCCAGTGTCCTCCTCAGCTATATATCCACTCCATCTGACGAAGGAGCAGCGCTCCGAAAGCTAATGGCATTTGCTACCAAATAAACCTGTTGGACTTTAACCTGGTGTTGTTAAACTTCTTACTGTGTTTACCCCAGTCCAACGCCGGCATCTCCACATCATGACTACCTTGGGCATTTGAAAGACAGAAACTTACAGAGTTATATATAGAGTGAGGGAGTGAGATTGCCTGGAGTACTCTACAGCGAACCAGCATGACCTCTGCTGGCCATAATGACTGTAGGGTGGCACGTTGGCACAGTGGCTAGCACTCATGCAGAGGGACCTGGGGGACCTTGTGCATGAATGACAAAAACTCAGTTTGCAGGTGCAGCAGGTGATCAAGAAGGCAAATGGAATGTTGGCCTTTATCGCGAGAGGGATGGAGTATAAAAGCAGGGAGGTCATGCTGCAACTGTACAGGGTACTGGTGAGGCTGCACCTAGAGTACTGTGTACAACTTTGGTCCCCTTATTTAAGAAAGGATATATTAGCTTTGGAGGGGGTACAGAGAAGGTTCACCGGGTTGATTCCGGAGATGAGGGGGTTAGCTTATGAGGAGAGATTGAGTAGACTGGGCCTGTACTCATTGGAGTTTAGAAGGTTGAGGGGAGATCTTATAGAGACATATAAGATAATGAAGGGGCTAGACAGGGTAGAAGCAGCGAGGTTATTTCCACTTACAATGGAAACAGGAACAAGGGGGCATAGCCTCAAAATACGGGGGAGTCAATTTAGAACAGAGTTGAGGAGGAACTTCTTCTCCCAGAGGGTAGTGAATCTTTGGAATTCTCTGCCCAATGAAGCAGTAGAGGCTACCTCGTTAAATGTGTTTAAGTCACAGATAGATAGATTTTTAACCATTAAGGGAATTAAGGGTTATGGGGAGCGGGCGGGTAAGTGGAACTGAACCCACTATCAGATCAGCTATGATCTTATTGAATGGCGGAGCAGGCTTGAGGGGCTAGATGGCCCACTCCTGCTTCCTCGAGGTAACTAAGTGTGTTGATGAAGGTAGGGCAGTTGATGTCATATACATGGATTTTAGTAAGGCGTTTGATAAGGTCCCCCATGGTCGGCTTATGATGAAAGTGAGGAGGTGTTGGCCGGTTGGATAGGTAACTGGCTATCTGACCGAAGACAGAGGGTGGTGGTCGATGGAAAATTTTCGGATTGGAGGCAGGTTGCTAGCGGAGTGCCACAGGGATCAGTGCTTGGTCCTCTGCTCTTTGTGATTTTTATTAGTGACTTAGAGGAGGGGGCTGAAGGGTGGATCAGTAAATTTGCTGATGACACCAAGATTGGTGGAGTAGTGGATGAGGTGGAGGGCTGTTGTAGGCTGCAAAGAGACATAGATCGGATGCAAAGCTGGGCTGAAAAATGGCAAATGGAGTTTAACCCTGATAAATGTGAGGTGATTCATTTTGGTAGGACTAATTTAAATGTGGATTACAGGGTCAAAGGTAGGGTTCTGAAGACTGTGGAGGAACAGAGAGATCTTGGGGTCCATATCCACAGATCTCTAAAGGTTGCCAGTCAAGTGGATAGAGCTGTGAAGAAGGCCTATAGTGTGTTAGCTTTTATTAACAGGGGGTTGGAGTTTAAGAGCCGTGGGGTTATGCTGCAACTGTACAGGACCTTGGTGAGACCACATTTGGAATATTGTGGGCAGTTCTGGTCACCTCACTATAAGAAGGATGTGGAAGCGCTGGAAAGAGTGCAGAGGAGATTTACCAGGATGCTGCCTGGTTTGGAGGGTAGGTCATATGAGGAAAGGTTGAGGGAGCTAGGGCTGTTCTCTCTGGAGCGGAGGAGGCTGAGGGGAGACTTAATAGAGGTGTATAAAATGATGAAGGGGATAGATAGAGTGAACGTTCAAAGACTATTTCCTCGGGTGGATGGAGCTATTACAAGGGGGCATAACTATAGGGTTCGTGGTGGGAGATACAGGACGGATATCAGAGGTAGGTTCTTTACGCAGAGAGTGGTTGGGGTGTGGAATGGACTGCCTGCAGTGATAGTGGAGTCAGACACTTTAGAAACATTTAAGCGGTTATTGGATAGGCACATGGAGCACACCAGGATGATAGGGAGTGGGATAACTTGATCTTGGTTTCAGATAAAGCTCGGCACAACATCGTGGGCCGAAGGGCCTGTTCTGTGCTGTACTGTTCTATGTTCTATTTCTGATGTTCTTATGAGAAAGAAAGATAGAGGGAGGACAGAGAGAAAAAGCGAGAGAGAAGGAGGCAAAAAGAGAGAGGGGAAAACAGAGAGAGAGTGATCACCAGCAAGGGGACAGGGTCCAGCTCAATGTTTACATTGGTTATGACTGTGTGAGTTGTACGGGTCTCTCTCTTTTCCCTGTCGCTTTACCAAAGGAGGATAACTGACCTCTGATCCCTGGTTGCCTTTGGCCTTTGGAAAAGCTCAATCCCAGACTCCATAGCAACCAGGCTGGGTCAGTCAGGCGGGAGGTGCGGCTAGCTCCTGACTGAAATATTTACGGTCTCTCATTAAGATTCTCAGGGGGCTGTGAGAATCTGATCGCAGCCAGATTCCCAACATTTATATTTAACAACCTCCTCAATCCTTTTAGCAAATCTGTCAGCTCACAACTGCTCACTTTCATCAAAACTGAAACAGGAGTTTTTACCAATCACGCAGTGAGATTGAGAGAGACAGGCCGGGAGAAAGAAAAGCAGAGAGATAGGAGAGCGAGACACGCACACACAAACACACGCACACACAAACACGCAGACACACACACAAACACGCAGACACACACACAAACACGCAGACACACACACAAACACAGACACACACACAAACACACACACAAACACACAGACACACAAACACACACAAACACACAGACACACACACAAACACACAGACACACACAAACACACAGACACACAAACACAAACACACGCACACACACAAACACACAGACACACACAAACACACAGACACACACACAAACACACAGACACACACAAACACACAGACACACACAAACACACACACACACAAACACAAACACACACACACACAAACACACACAAACACACACAAACACACACAAACACACACAAACACACACAAACACACAGACACACACACAAACACACAGACACACACAAACACACAGACACACAAACACACGCACACAAACACACAGACACACACAAACACACGCACACACAAACACACACACACAAACACGCACACACACACAAGCACACAGACACACACAAACACACACACACACACAAACACACACACACACACAAACACGCAGACACAGACAAACATGCAGACACACACAAACACGCAGACACACACAAACACGCAGACACACACAAACACGCAGACACACACAAACACAAACACACACACACACACAAACACACACAAACACACACACAGACATACACACAAACACACACACAAACACACAGACACACACACAAACACACAGACACACACAAACACACAGACACACAAACACACGCACACAAACACACAGACACACACAAACACACGCACACACAAACACACACACACAAACACGCACACACACACAAGCACACAGACACACACAAACACACACACACACACAAACACACACACACAAACACGCAGACACAGACAAACATGCAGACACACACAAACACGCAGACACACACAAACACGCAGACACACACAAACACACAGACACACACAAACACGCAGACACACACAAACACGCAGACATACACAAACACACAGACACACACAAACACACGCACACACACAAACAAACGCACACACACACACAAGCACACAGACACACACAAACACACACACAAACACACGCACATACACAAACAAATGCACACACACACACAAGCACACGCACACACAAACACACGCACACACAAACACGCAGACACACACAAACACGCAGACACACACAAACACGCAGACACACACAAACACGCAGACACACACAAACACATGCACACACACAAGCACACAGACACACACAAACACGCAGACACACACAAGCACACAGACACGCACAAACACGCAGACACACACAAACACGCGCACACACAAGCACACAGACACACACAAACACGCAGACACACACAAGCACACAGACACACACAAACTCGCAGACACACACAAACACGCAGACACACACAAACACGCAGACACACACAAACACACGCGCGCACACAAGCACACAGACACACACAAACACGCAGACACACACAACAGACACACACAAACACACAGATACACAAAACACAGATACACAGACACAGACATGCACCCACACACAGATACGCACACACACCAAAACACAGATACACAGGCACGCACGCATACACAAACACAGACACACACAAACACACAGATACACAGCCACATACCCGGACACACACAAACTCAGACACACACACATGTAAACACACACAGATACACAGGCACGCACGCACAGATACACGCACACAGACACATGCACACACAGACACAGACACACGCACACACAGACACAGACACACGCACACACAGACACACGCACACACAGACACACGCACACACAAACACACGCACACACAAACACACGCACACACAAACACACGCACACACAGACACACATGCACACAACATTGAAAAAGCATTTGGATAAGTACATGGAGTGAAATGATGAAAGGGATATGGGCCATACCGCAAAGGTAGTGATGTCAGGATTACTACCTGTCTCCCGTGCTAGTCGGAGTAGAAACAGCAGGAAACATAGGATGGATACCTGGCTGAAAAGATGGTGTGAGAGGGAGGGTTTCAGATTCCCGGGCATTGGGACTCGTTCTGGGGGAGGTGGGACCTGTACAAACTGGAAGGATTACACCTGGGCAGGATCGGGACAGATGGTCTTGGGAAGAGGGTACTTTGCTAGAGTGATTGGGGAGGGTTTAAACTAATGAACCAGTGAACAAGAGGAAAAGACAGTAAGGAGAATAAGTGATAGGCAGAGAAATCAAGGATCAGAGTCAGATAAAGACCAAGTACAAAATAATAGGAAAGGGAAAAGAAACGTTAAAAGTGCCACCTTAAGATTTTGTACCCGAATGCTCGGAACATTCGAAACAAAATGGATGAATTAGTTGCACAGATAGATGTAAAGGGGGTGATATAGTTGGCATTATGGAGAGATGGCTCCAAGGTGAACAAGGATGGGAACTAAACATTGAAGGCTATTCAATGTTTAGGAAGGACAGATGGAAAGGAAAAGGTGGTGGAGTTGCAATGTTGATTAAAGATGATAATGATACGATATTGAGGAAAGATAGAACATAGAACATAGAAAAGCTACAACACAAACAGGCCCTTCGGCCCACAAGTTGCGCCGAACATGTCCCTACCTACTAGGCTGACCTATAACCCTCTATCTTACTAACTTCCACGAACTTACCCAAAAGTCTCTTAAAAGACCCTATCGAATCCGCCTCCACCACCACTACCGGCAGCCGATTCCATGCACCCACCACCCTCTGAGTGAAAAACTTACCCCTAACATCTCCTCTGTACCTACTCCCCAGCACCCTAAACCTGTGACCTCTTGTGGCAACCATTTCAGCCCTGGGTAAAAGCCTCTGAGAATCCACTCTATTTTGCATAGATATTTGCATGGATGATGTGGAATCTGGATGGGTCGAGTTAAGAAACAACAAGGGGCAAAAAACATTGGTGGGGGTGGTTTACAGAACATCAAACTGTCGGGGTAATGTTGGGAAAAGCATTAGACAGGAAATCAGAGATGCATGTGTTAAAGGAACATCTGTGATTATGGGTGACTTTAATCTGCTTATAGATTGGGAGAGTTAAATTAGTCACAGTACAATAGAGGAGGAATTTCTGGAGTGTATACGGGATGGTTTTCTGGAGCAATACATTGAGGTACCAACAAGGGAGAGGCCATCTTGAACTGGGTGTTAGAACAAAGAACAAAGAAAATTACAGCACAGAAACAGGCCCTTCGGCCCTCCAAGCCTGTACCGACCATGCTGCCCGACTGAACTAAAACCCCCTACCCTTCCGCAGACCATATCCCCCTATTCACATCCTATTCATGTACTTGTCAAGACGCCCCTTAAAAGTCACGACCGTATCTGCTTCCACTACCTCCCCCGACAGCGAGTTCCAGGCAGCCACTACTCTCTGTGTAAAAAACTTGCCTCGTACATCTCCGTTAAACCTTGCCCCTCGCACCTTAAACCTGTGCCCCCTAGTAATTGACTCTACCACCCTGGGAAAAAGCTTCTGACTATCCACTCTGTCCATGTCTCTCATAATCTTGTAGACTTCTATCAGGTCTCCCCTCAACCTCCGTCGTTCCAGTGAGAACAAACCAAGTTTCTCCAACCTCTCCTCATAGCTAATGCCCTCCATACCAGGCAACATCCTGGCAAATCTTTTCTGTACCCTCTCCAAAGCCTCCACATCCTTCTGGTAGTGTGGCGACCAGAATTGAACACTATATTCCAAGTGCGGCCGAACGAAGGTTCTATAAAGCTGCAACATTACTTGCCAATTTTTAAACTCAATGCCCCGGCCGATGAAGGCAAGCATGCCGTATGTCTTCTTGACTACCTTTTAGAAGCATAGAAAAACTACAGCACAAACAGGCCCTTTGGCCCACAAGTTGTGCCGAACACATCCCTACCTTCTAGACCTACCTATAACCCTCCATCCTATTACGCTCCATGTCCTCATCCAGGAGTCTCTTAAAAGACCCTATTGAGTTTGCCTCCACCACCACTGACAGCAGCCGATTCCACTCGCCCACCACCCTCTGTGTGAAAAACGTACCCCTAACATCTCCCCTGTACCTACCCCCCAGCACCTTAAACCTGTGTCCTCTCGTAGCAGCCATTTCCACCCTGGGAAAAAGCCTCTGAGAGTCCACCCGATCTATGCCTCTCAACATCTTATACACCTCTATTAGGTCTCCTCTCATCCTTCGTCTCTCCAAGGAGAAAAGACTGAGCTCCCTCAGCCTATCCTCATAAGGCATGCCACTCAATCCAGGCAACATCCTTGTAAATCGCCTCTGCACCCTTTCAATCTTTTCCACATCCTTCCTATAGTGAGGCGACCAGAACTGAGCACAGTACTCCAAATGGGGTCTGACGAGGGTCTTATATAGCTGCATCATTATCCCCGGACTCCTAACTCAATCCCTCGATTGATAAAGGCCAGCACACCATACGCCTTCTTAACCACCTCCTCCACCTGCGGGGCCGATTTCAGAGTCCTATGGACCCGGACCCCAAGGTCCTTCTGTTCCTCGACAGTACTAAGAGTCTTTCCC
Organism: Mustelus asterias; assembly: GCF_964213995.1. Classification (NCBI taxonomy): domain Eukaryota; kingdom Metazoa; phylum Chordata; class Chondrichthyes; order Carcharhiniformes; family Triakidae; genus Mustelus; species Mustelus asterias. Next base: position 1,236,913 of record NC_135802.1, read on the forward strand.
TTTATATTGTACTCCTTCATCCCATTTGACCTACCAAAATGGACCACTACGCATTTATCTGGGTTGAAGTCCATCTGCCACTTGTCCGCCGAGTCATGCATCCTATCTATGTCCCTCTGTAACTTCTGACATCCCTCCAGACTATCCACAACCCCACCAACCTTCGTGTCGTCGGCAAACTTACCAACCCATCCCTCCGCTTCCTCATCCAGGTCATTTATGAAAATGACAAACAGCAAGGGTCCCAGAACAGATCCCTGGGGCACACCACTGGTGACCGACCTCCATTTAGAAAAAGACCCATCTATACCCTCTCTGCCTCCTTTGGGCAAGCCAGTTCTGGATCCACCGGGCAGCAGACCCTTGGATCCCATGCCCTCTCACTTTTTCTAGAAGCCTTGCATGGGGGACCTTACCGAACGCCTTGCTAAAATCCATATAAACCACATCTACCGCCTTCCCTTCGTCAATGTGTTTGATCAGCCATGATCTTATTGAATGGCGGGGCAGGCTCGAGGGGCTAGATGGCCTACTCCTGCTCCTATTTCTTATGTTCTTATGTTCTTATGTCACATTTTTGAAGAACTCCACCAGGTTCGTAAGGCACGATCTGCCCTTGACAAAGCCATGCTGAGTATTCTTGAGCATACTAAACCTCTCTAAATGCTCATAAATCTTGTCCCTCAGGATCTTCTCCATCAGTTTACCAACCACTGAGGTTAGACTCACCTCTCGGTAATTTCTTGGGATATCCCTATTCCCCTTCTTGAAAATAGGAACCACATCCGCAATCCTCCAATCCTCCGGCACCTCTCCCGTCTCCATCGACGATGCAAAGATCATCGCCAGAGGCTCTGCAATCTCTTCCCTCGCCTCCCACAGTAACCTGGGGTATATCTCATCCGGACCCGGCGACTTATCTATCTTGATGCCATTCAAAGATTCCAGCACAACCTCTTTCTTAAAGTCCACATACTCAATCCTTTCAGTCCACCGCACGCCCGCAGTACATCCACCCATCCACCTGCGTTGCCACTTTCAGTGATCTGTGTACCTGTACACCCAGATCCCTTTGCCTATCAATACTCTTAAGGGTTCTGCCATTTACTATATATTTCCTATCTGTATTCGTCCTTCCAAAATGCATTACCTCACATTTGTCCGGAATGAACTCCATCTGTCATCTCTCCGCCCAAGCCTCCAACCGATCTATATCCTGCTGTATCCTCTGTTGGTCCTCATCACTATCCGCAAATCCACCAACCTTTGTGTCGTCCGCAAACTTACTAATCAAACCAGTTACATTTTCCTCCAAATCATTTATATATATTACAAACAGCAAAGGTCCCAGCACTGATCCCTGAAGAACGCCACTTGTCACAACCCTCTATTCAGAAACGCATGCTTCCACTGCTATCCTCTGTCTTCTATGACTGAGCCAGTTCTATATCCATCTTGCCAGCTCACCTCTGATCCCATGCGACTTCACCTTCTGCACCAGTCTGCATGAGGGACCTTGTCAAAGGACTTACTGAAGTCCATGCAGACAACATCCACTGCCCTACCCTCATCAATCATTTTCGTCAACACATCCCTGCTCCTGTAAGAACAAAGAACAGTACAGCACAGGAAACAGGCCCTTCGGCCCTCCAAGCCTGTGCCGCTCCTTGGTACAACTGGACTAATCGTTTGTATCCCTCCATTCCCAGGCTGCTCATGTGACTATCCAGGTAAGTCTTAAACGATGTCAGCGTGTCTGCCTCCACCACCCTACTTGGCAGCGCATTCCAGGCCCCCACCACCCTCTGTGTAAAAAACATCCCTCTGATATCTGAGTTATACTTCGCCCCTCTCACCTTGAGCCTGTGACCCCTCGTGATCGTCACTTCTGACCTGGGAAAAAGCTTCCCACCGTTCACCCTATCTATCCCCTTCATAATCTTGTACACCTCTATTAGATCTCCCCTCATTCTCCGTCTTTCCAGGGAGAACAACCCCAGTTAACCCGATCTCTCCTCATAGCTAAGACCCTTCATACCAGGCAACATCCTGGTAAACCTTCTCTGTACTCTCTCTAACGCCTCCACATCCTTCTGGTAGTGCGGCGACCAGAACTGGACGCAGTACTCCAAATGTGGCCTAACCAGCGTTCTATACAGCTGCATCATCAGACTCCAGCTTTTATACTCTATACCCGTCCTATAAAGGCAAGCATACCATATGCCTTCTTCACCACCTTCTCCACCTGTGTTGCCACCTTCAAGGATTTGTGGACTTGTCACTTCCCCGAAAAACTCGATCAAGTTCGTGAGACACAGCCTCCCCTTCACAAAACCATGTTGCCTCTCAGTAATACGTCCACTTATTTCCAAGTGGGAGTAAATCCTGTCTCGAATAATCCTCTCCAATAATTTCCCTACCACTGATGTAAGGCTCACCAGCCTGTAATTACCTGGATTATTCTTACTCCCCTTCTTAAACAAAGGAACAAATTGGCTATTCTCCAATTCTCTGGGACCTCCCCTGTAGCCATGATGTGGAGATGCCGGCGTTGGACTGGGGTAAACACAGTAAGAGTTTTAACAACACCAGGTTAAAGTCCAACAGGTTTATTTGGTAACAAATGCCATTTGCTTTCGGAGCGCTGCTCCTTCGTCAGATGGCGTGGAAATCTCACTCCATCTGACTTCCACTCCATCTGGCGAAGGAGCAGCGCTCCGAAAGCTAATGGCATTTGCTACCAAATAAACCTGTTGGACTTTAACCTGGTGTTGTTAAAACTCTTACTGTGTTTACCTCCTCTGTAGCCAGAGAGAATACAAAGATTTCTCTCAAGGCCCCAGAAATTTCTTCCCTTGCCTTTCTCAGTATCCTGGGGTATATCCCATCAGGCCCTGGGGATGTGTCTACCTTGATGTTTCTCAAGAACCCCAATACCTCTTCCTTTTTGATCTCAACATGACTCAAACTATCTACACATCCTTTCCCAGACTCATCATCCACCAAGTCCTTCTCTTTGGTGAATACTGACACAAAGTACTCATTTAATACCTCACCCACTTCCTCTGGCTCAACACATAGATTCCCTCCCCTGTCCTCGAGTGGGCCAATCCTCTCCCTGGCTACCCTCTTGCTCTTTATATATGTGTAAAAAGCCTTGGGATTTTCCTTAATCCTGCTGGCCAGTGCTTTTTCATGACCCCTTTTAGCCCTCCTTACTTCTTGCTTAAGTTTCTTTCTACTTTCATAGAGTCATAGAGGTTTACAGCATGGAAACAGGTCCTTCGGCCCAACTTGTCTAAGCTCATCCCAATTGCCTACATTTGGCCCATATCCCTCTATACTCATCTTATCCAATGTATTGGGTATTCCACACTTGCTTCGCGTGTTCCCATCCACCTAGCTTTGACAAATGCTTCCTTTTTCTCTTTGACTTGGCTCACAATATCTCTCGTTATCCAAGATTCCCAAAACTTGCCATACTGTGACCAGTGGTGTGCCTCAGGGATCAGTGCTGGGTCCACTATTATTTGTCATTTATATTAATGATTTGGATGAGAATATAGGAGGCATGGTTAGTAAGTTTGCAGATGACACCAAGATTGGTGGTATAGTGGACAGTGAAGAAAGTTATCTCCGATTGCAACAGGATCTTGATCAATTGGACCAGTGGGCTGACAAATGGCCGATGGGAGTTTAATTTATACAAATGTGAGGTGATGCATTTTGGTAGATTGAACCAGGGCAGGACTTACTCAGTTAATGGTAGGGCTTTGGGGAGAGTTACAGAACAAAGAGATCTAGGGGTACATGTTCATAGCTCCCTGAAAATGGAGTCACAGGTGGACAGAGTGGTGAAAAAAGCATTTGGCATGCTTGGTTTCATCAGTCAGAACACTGAATACAGGAGTTGGGACGTCTTGTTGAAGTTGTACAAGACATTGGTAAGGCCACACTTGGAATACTGTGTACAGTTCTGGTTACCCTATTATAGAAAGGATATTAGTAAACTAGAAAGAGTGCAGAAAAGATTTACTAGGATGCCACCGGGACTTGATGGTCTGAGTTCTTAGGATAGGCTGGATAGACTGGGACTTTTTTCTCTGGAGCGTAGGAGGCTGAGGGGTGACCTTATAGAGGTCTATAAAATAATGAGGGGCAGAGATCAGCTAGATAGTCAATATCTTTTCCCAAAGGTAGGGGAGTCTAAACCTAGAGGGCATAGGTTTGAGGTGAGAGGGGAGAGATACAAAAGTGTCCAGAGGGGCAATTTTATCACACAGAGGGTGGTGAGTGTCTGGAACAAGCTGCCAGAGGTAATAGTAGAGGCGGGTACAATTTTGTCTTTTAAAAAGCATTTAGATCGTTACATGGATAAGATGGGCATAGAGGGAAATGGGCCAAATGCGGGCAATTGGGATTAGCTTAGGGGTTTTAAAAAAAAGGGCGGCATGGACAAATTGGGCCGAAGGGCCTGTTTCCATGCTGTAAACCTCTATGACTCTATGACTCTTATCCTTCACCTTTACAGGAATGTGCCGGTCCTGAATCCCTATCAACTTACACTTGAAAGCCTCCCACATGCCAGATGTTGATTTGCCCTCAAACATCTGCCCCCAATCTACATTCTTCAATTCTTGCCTAATATTGTTGTAATTAGTCTTCCCCCAGTTTAGCACCTTCACTTGAGGACTGCACAAATCTTTATCCATCATTACCTTAAAATTTACTGAATTGTGGTCACTGATCCCAAACTGCTCCCCGACTGAAACATCGACCACCTGACCTGGCGCATTCCCCAATCTGCCGGAACTGCACACAGTATTCCAAGTGTGGCCTTACCAACGTCTTGTACAACTTCAACAAGACGTCCCAACTCCTGTATTCAATGTTCTGACCGATGAAACCAAGCATGCCAACTGCTTTCTTCACCACTCTGTCCACCTGTGACTCCACTTTCAAGGAGCTATGAACATGTACCCCTCGATCTCTTTGTTCTGTAACTCTCCCCAAAGCCCTACTATTAAGTGAGTAAGTGGCAGATTTCCACTCCATCTGACGAAGGAGCAGCGCTCCGAAAGCTAATGGTATTTGCTACCAAATAAACCTGTTGGACTTTAACCTGGTGTTGTTAAAACTCTTACTATACATTCCCCAATACCAGATCCAGTATGGCCCCTTCCCTAGTTGGACTATCTACATACTGTTTCATGAAGCCCTCCTGGTTGCTCCTTACAAACTCTGCCCCATCCACGCCCCTAGCACTAAGTGAGTCCCAGTCCATATAGGGTAAGTTAAAATCTCCCACCACAACATCTCTGTTACTTTTACACTTTGCCAAAATCTGCCTACTATATCTGTTCCTCTATCTTCTGCTGGCTATTGGGAGGCCTATAGTAAACCCCCAACATTGTGACTACACCCTTCCTATTCCTGAGCTCTACCCATATTGTCTCGCTGTATGAACCCTCTGAGGTGTCCTCCCGGAGTACAGCTGTGATATTCTCCTTAACCTGTAGTGCAACTCCCCACCTCTTCTACATCTCCCTCTATCCCGCCTGAAACATCTGTATCCTGGTTTGTGCAATGAGAAAGGATTAGTTGGCAATCTAGTTGTGAGAGAACCCTTGGGGACAAGTGACCATAATATGGTAGAATTCTTTGTCAAGGTGGATCGTGATGTAGCTGATTCTGAGACCAGGGTCCTGAATCTCAATAAAGGGAACTATAATGGTATGAGGCATGAATTGGCCATGATGGACTGGGAAACATTACTGAAACGACAGAGGTTGAGGGGCGACCTGATAGAAGTCTACAAGATTATGAGAGGCATGGATAGAGTGGATAGTCAGAAGCTTTTTCCCAGGGTGGAAAAGTGAATTATGAGGGGGCATAGGTTTAAGGTGCGAGGGGTAAGGTTTAAAGGAGATGTACGAGACAGATTTTTTACACAGAGGGTGGTGGGTGCCTGGAACACGCTGCCGGGGGAGGTAGTGGAAGCGGATATGATGGTGAGTTTAAGGGGTGTCTTGACAAATACATGAACAGGATGGGGATAGAGGGATATGGTCCCCAGAAGGGTAGGGGGTTTTAATCAAGTCGGGCAGCATGGTCGGTGCAGGCTTGGAGGGCCAAAGGGCCTGTTCCTGTGCTGTAATTTTCTTTGTTCTTTGTTCTTTGAAAGGAAAGACAGTGGACAGGCAATGGCAGCATTTAAAGAAAGAATAGATGAACTTCAGAATTTGTTTATTCCTGTTTGGAGCAAGAATGGTAAGAGAATTGTGGCCAAACCATGGCTTACAAGGGAAATTAGAGAGAGTATCAGATTCAAGGAAGCAGCATACAAATTGGTAAGAAAAATCAATAGGCCAGAGGATTGGGAGCAGTTTAAAATTCAGCAAAGGAGGACCAAGGATTGATTAAGAAGGAAAAATAGAGTATGAAAGTAAGCTAGCAGGAACATGAAAACTGACTAAAAGTTTCGATAGGTATGTAAAGAGAAAAGGATTGACAAAAACGAATGTAGGTCCCTTACAGTCAGAAATGGGAGAATTCATAACGGGGAATAAAAAAATGGCCAAGGAATTAAATTTGTACTTTGCTTCAGTCTTCACAAAGGAAGACATGAATAATGTACCAGATGTTCTGAGGATTTCATAACTCAGCATTTGGAAGGCAGTGGTATAATCAGACAAACTCAGTACGGGTTTACAAAGGGGAAATCAGGCTTGACGAATCTATTGGAATTCTTTGAGGATATAACTAGTAGAGTTGACCAAGGAGAACCATTGGATGTGGTTTATTTAGACTTTCAGGAGGCTTTCAATGAGGTCTCACATAACAGACTACTGTGTAAAGTTAAAGCACATGGGATTGCAGGTAATGTCTTGAGATGGATAGAAAGCTGGTTAGCAAATAGGAAGCAAAGAGTTGGCATAAATGGGTCTTTTTCCGATTGGCAGGCAGTGACTAGTGGGGTTCCGCAGGGATCTGTGCTCGGACCCCAACTGTTCACAGTATATATTAATGATTTGGAAGAGGGAATTGAATGTATTATCTCCAGATTTGCGGATGACATAAAGTTGTGTGGGAGGGTGAGCTGTGAGGAGGATGTAGAGATCCTTCAGTGTGATTTGGACAGGCTGAGTGTGTGGGTATCTGCATGGCAGATGCAGCATAATGTGGATAAATGTGAGGTTATCCACTCTGGTAGCAATAATAGGAAGACAGATTATTACTTGAATGGGTGTAAATTGAGAGAGGTGGATACTCAGCGAGACCTTGGAGTCCTCGTGCATCAGTCGCTGAAAGTAAGTGTGCAGGTACAGCAGGCAGGAAAGAAGGCAAATGGTATGTTGGCCTTCATAGCGAGAGGATTTGAGTATAGGAATAGGGATGTTTTGCAGCAATTGAATCGGGAGTTGGTGAGACCACACCCGGAGTATTGTGTGCAGTTTTGGTGTCCTTATCTGAGGAAGGACCCCCTTGCTATAGAGGGAGTACAGCGAAGGTTTATCAGGCTGATTCCTGGGATGACAGGTCTGTCATATGAGGAGAGACTAAGTAGGTTAGGATTATATTCACTGGAGTTTAGAAGAGTGAGAGAGGATCTCATAGCAACTTATAAAATTTTGACAGGACTAGAACTGAGTAGATTCAGAAAGGATGTTCTCAATGGTGGGGGAGTCCAGAACACGGGGTTGTAGTTTGACGATAAGGGGTGAACATTTTAGAACTGAGGTGAGGAGAAATTTCTTCACTCACAGGGTGGTGAATGTGTGGAATTCACTCCCACAGAATGCAGGTGCGGCCAAAACGTTGCCTGATTTCAAGAGGAAATTAGATATAGCTCTTGGGGCTAAAGGGATCAAGGGATATGATCTGATTGAATGGAGGAGTAGGCTCAAAGGGCCGAATGGCCAACTGCTGCTTCTAGTTTCTATGTTTCTATGGCATAGACACAAACATACAGAAACATGCACACCCATACAAACACAGACACATATACACCCATACAGACACACACACACACAGGCACATATACACCCATACAGACACACACACAGACACATATACACCCATACAGACACACACACACACACACAGACACATATACACCCATACAGACACACACACACACACAGGCACATATACACCCATACAGACACACACACACACACATAGACACATATACACCCATACAGACACACACACAGACACATATACACCCATACAGACACACACACAGACACATATACACCCATACAGACACACACACACACACACAGACACATATACACCCATACAGACACACACACAGACACATATACACCCATACAGACACACACACACAGACACATATACACCCATACAGACACACACACAAAAACACGCACACACATACAGAAACACATAGAGACAAGCAGAAAGAGAGAGAGTGAGAATCAGTGGAGGAGGGAGAAAGAGAGACAGATGCTGGAATCTTGCTGCCATTCATGCTGACGGGATCTTACAGTCCTGCCAACGGCACAACCCCACATGCGAGTTTCCCAGCAGCAAGGGGTGCATCGAACAGGAAAGCCTGTTGACAACATCGGAACCAGAGATCCCAACACCAGCGAATGGCATGCCGCCTCCCAACGCGCTGTGGAGAGGGAAGAAAATCCCACCCAGAGGATTTGTCCATTAACAAGGATGACAGTTCCAATGTGTGGCAGCCACATTTAATCATCCCTCTATTCAATGGTCGCTATGGACTAACTGACAGAGAGTTGTCACCACTGCTTTTAGAATAACCACTTCAAACACACATTGTCGAATTCCAAACATCACAACAGCCAGTTTGAGGACACAGTGCTCTAAGTTCCTCACAAAACCTCCATTGCTTCTTTGGTAAATCACCTTCAATCTGTTCTCTCTGCTCCTCGCTCCTTCCACCAATGAGAACAGTTTCTCCCTATCTACTAGGGCGGCACAGTGGTTGGCACTGCTGTCTCACAGCGCCAGCGACCGGGGTTCAATTCTGGCCTTGAGTCGCTGTCTGTGTGGAGTTTGCAAATTATCCCTGTGTCTGCGTGTGTTTCTTCCAAGTGCTCCGGTTTCCTCCCACAGTCCAAAGATGTGCAGGTTAGGTGGATTGGCCATGCTAAATTCTCCCCTACTGTCCTAAGATGTCCAGGTTAGGGGAATTTGTTGGGTAAATACATTGGGTTATGGGAGTACAAAGAACAAAGAACAAAGAACAATACAGCACAGGAACAGGCCCTTCGGCCCTCCAAGCCCGCGCCGCTCCCCGGTCCAGGATTGAATCCTGAATCCAGGATCCCCGCCCAATTTTCCAGCCTATCTACATACCAATATCCTATCCACCGAGCTGTCCCTCACAGCTACGATGCTTTGTTCATTACAACCTATTAACTCACCCCCACCCCCCCATTCCAGACCATGTGATCTCCAGGGAGAGGCGAAAACCCAGAGTGAAAAACCCCAGGGCCAATATGGGGAAAAAAAATCTGGGAAATTCCTCTCCGACCCCCTGAGGCGATCGAAACGAGTCCAGGAGATCACAATGGCCCTGATCGGAAAATGCTTCCCAACCCTAGTCATTTCCACTTCCACGAGAAACAAGGAACAATTAGCCCGCGCCGCTCCCTGGTCCAAACTAGACCACTCTTTTGTATCCCTCCATTCCCACTCCATTCATATAGCTGTCTAGATAAGTCTTAAACGTTCCCAGTGTGTCCGCCTCCACCACCTTGCCCGGCAACACATTCCAGGCCCCCACGACCCTCTGTGTGAAATATGTCCTTCTGATATCTGTGTTAAACCTCCCCCCCTTCACCTTGAACCTATGACCCCTCGTGAACGTCACCACCGACCCGGGGAAAAGCTTCCCACCGTTCACCCTATCTATGCCTTTCATAATTTTATACACCTCTATTAAGTCTCCCCTCATCCTCCGTCTTTCCAAGGAGAACAACCCCAGTTTACCCAATCTCTCCTCATAACCAAGCCCCTCCATACCAGGCAACATCCTGGTAAACCTCCTCTGTACTCTCTCCAAAGCCTCCACGTCCTTCTGGTAGTGTGGCGACCAGAACTGGACGCAGTATTCCAAATGCGGCCGAACCAACGTTCTATACATTTGCAACATCAGACCCCAACTTTTATACTCTATGCCCCGTCCTATAAAGGCAAGCATGCCATATGCCTTCTTCACCACCTTCTCCACCTGTGACGTCACCTTCAAAGATCTGTGGACTTGCACACCCAGGTCCCTCTGCGTCTCTACACCCTTTATGGTTCTTCCATTTATCGTGTAGCTCCTCCTTACATTATTCCCACCAAAATGCATCACTTTGCATTTATCAGGATTGAACTCCATCTGCCATTTCCTTGCCCAAATTTCCAGCCTATCTATATCCTTCTGTAGCCTCTGACAATGTTCCTCACTATCTGCAAGTCCTGCCAGTTTTGTGTCGTCCGCAAACTTACTGATCACCCCAGTTACTCCTTCTTCCAGATCATTTATATAAATCACAAACAGCAGAGGTCCCAATACAGAGCCCTGCGGTACACCACTAGTCACAGGCCTCCAGCCGGAAAAAGACCCTTCCACTACCACCCTCTGTCTTCTATGACCAAGCCAGTTCTCCACCCATCTAGCCACCTCCCCCTTTATCCCATGGGATCCAACCTTTTTCACTAGCCTACCATGAGGGACTTTGTCAAATGCTTTACTAAAGTCCATATAGACAACATCCACGGCCCTTCCTTCGTCAACCATTTTGGTCACTTCTTCAAAAAACACCACCAGGTTAGTGAGGCATGACCTCCCTCTCACAAAACCATGTTGACTATCGTTAATGAGTTTATTCCTTTCTAAATGCGCATACACCCTATCTTTAAGAATCTTCTCCAACAACTTCCCCACCACGGACGTCAAGCTCATCGGCCTATAATTACCCGGGTTATCCTTCCTACCCTTCTTAAATAACGGGACCACATTGGCTATCCTCTAATCCTCTGGGACCTCACCTGTGTCCAGTGACGAGACAAAGATTTGCGTCAGAGGCCCAACGATTTCACCTCTCGTCTCCCTGAGCAGCCTTGGATAGATTCCATCAGGCCCTGGGGATTTGTCAGTCTTTATATTCTCTAACAAACCTAACACTTCCTCCTTTGTAATGGAGATTTTCTCCAACGGTTCAACACTCCCCTCCGAGACACTCCCAGTCAACACATCCCTCTCCTTTGTGAATACCGACGCAAAGTATTCATTTAGGATCTCCCCTACCTCTTTGGGCTCCAAGCATAAGTCCCCACTTTTGTCCCTGAGAGGTCCGATTTTTTCCCTAACAACCCTTTTGTTCCTAACGTATGAATAAAATGCCTTGGGATTCTCCTTAATCCTGTCTGCCAAGAACATTTCGTGACCCCTTTTTGCTCTTCTAATTCCCCGTTTGAGTATTTTCCTACTTTCATTGTACTCCTCCAGAGCTCCCTCCGTTTTTAGCTGATTGGACCTAACATACGCCTCTCTTTTCCTTTTGACCAGTCCCTCAATTTCCCTGGTTCTCCACGGTTCCCTAATCCTACCCTTCCTATCCTTCTTTTTTACAGGCACATGCTTGTCCTGTAGCCCTAACAACCGTTCCTTAAAAGACTGCCACATACCAGATGTGGATTTACCCTCAAACAGCCTCTCCCAATCAAGAGCTGCCAATTTCTGCCTGATCCCAATAAAGTTAGCCTTCCCCCAATCCAACACCTTACCCTTGGGACACCACTCATCCTTTTCATAGAACATAGAACATAGAACATTACAGCGCAGAACAGGCCCTTCGGCCCACGATGTTGCACCGACCAGTTAAAAAAAAAACTGTGACCCTCCAACCTAAACCAATTTCTTTTCGTCCATGAACCTATCTACGGATCTCTTAAACGCCCCCAAACTAGGCGCATTTACTACTGATGCTGGCAGGGCATTCCAATCCCTCACCACCCTCTGGGTAAAGAACCTACCCCTGACATCGGTTCTATAACTACCCCCCCTCAATTTAAAGCCATGCCCCCTCGTGCTGGATTTCTCCATCAGAGGAAAAAGGCTATCACTATCCACCCTATCTAAACCTCTAATCATCTTATATGTTTCAATAAGATCCCCTCTTAGCCGCCGCCTTTCCAGCGAAAACAATCCCAAATCCCTCAGCCTCTCCTCATAGGATCTCCCCTCCATACCAGGCAACATCCTGGTAAACCTCCTCTGCACCCTCTCCAAAGCCTCCACATCCTTCCTGTAATGTGGGGACCAGAACTGCACACAGTACTCCAAGTGCGGCCGCACCAGAGTTGTGTACAGCTGCAACATAACGCTACGACTCCTAAATTCAATCCCCCTACCAATAAACGCCAAGACACCATATGCCTTCTTAACAACCTTATCTACTTGATTCCCAACTTTCAGGGATCTATGCACACATACACCTAGATCCCTCTGCTCCTCCACACTATTCAAAGTCCTCCCGTTAGCCCTATACTCAACACATCTGTTATTCCTACCAAAGTGAATTACCTCACACTTCTCCGCATTAAACTCCATCCGCCACCTCTCGGCCCAACTTTGCAACCTGTCTAAGTCTTCCTGCAAACTACGACACCCTTCCTCACTGTCTACCACACCACCGACTTTGGTGTCATCAGCAAATTTGCTAATCCACCCAACTATACCCTCATCCAGATCATTAATAAATATTACAAACAGCAGTGGCCCCAAAACAGATCCCTGAGGTACACCACTTGTAACCGCACTCCATGATGAATATTTACTATCAACCACCACCCTCTGTTTCCTATCCGCTAGCCAATTCCTGATCCAATTTCCTAGATCACCCCCAATCCCATACATCTGCATTTTCTGCAGAAGCCTACCATGGTGAACCTTATCAAACGCCTTACTAAAATCCATATATACCACGTCCACTGCCTTGCCCCCATCCACCTCCTTGGTCACTTTCTCAAAAAACTCAATAAGGTTAGTAAGGCACGACCTACCTGCCACAAAACCATGCTGACTATCACCTATCAATTCATTACTCTCCAAATAACTATAAATCCTATCCCTTATAATTTTTTCCAACATCTTGCCGACAACAGAAGTGAGACTCACCGGTCTATAATTCCCGGGGAAGTCTCTGTTCCCCTTCTTAAACAATGGGACAACATTCGCTAACCTCCAATCTTCTGGTACTATACCAGAGGCCAACGACGACCTGAAGATCAGAGCCAGAGGCTCTGCAATCACTTCTCTTGCCTCCCAGAGAATCCTTGGATAAATCCCATCCGGACCAGGGGATTTATCTATTTTCAGACCCTCCAGAATATCCTGCACATCCTCCTTATCAACTGTAATACTGTCTATTCTACTCCCTTGCAACCCAGTGTCCTCCTCAGCTATATTCATGTCCCCTTGCGTGAACACCGAAGAGAAATATTGGTTCAATGCTTCACCAATCTCCTCCGGTTCCACACATAACTTCCCTCTGCCATCTATAACTGGCCCTAAACTTGCCCTAACCAACCTTCTGTTCTTGACATACCTATAGAACGCCTTAGGATTCTCTTTAACCCTATCCGCCAAAGTCTTCTCATGTCCCCTTTTAGCCCTTCTAAGCTCGCTCTTCAACTCCCTCTTAGCCAATCTAAAGCTTTCTAGTGCACTACCCGAGTGCTCACGTCTCATCCGAACATAAGCCTCCTTTTTCTTTTTAACCAACAAAGAAACTTTTTTGGTGCACCACGGTTCCCTAGCCCTACCAATTCCTCCTTGCCTGACAGGGACATACCTATCACAGACTCGCAGTAGCTGCTCCTTGAAAAAACTCCACATGTCGGACGTTCCCAGTCCCTGTAATCTCCTAGTCCAACCTATGTTTCCTAATTCTCTCCTAATAGCCTCATAATTACCCTTCCCCCAGCTAAAACCACTGGCCCGAGGTTCATGCCTATCCCTTTCCATCACTAAGGTGAACGTAACCGAATTGTGGTCACTATCACCAAAATGCACACCAACTTCCAAGTCTAGCACCTGGTCTGGCTCATTTCCCAGCACCAGATCCAATATAGCCTCACCTCTAGTTGGCCTGTCTACATACTGAGTCAAAAAACCTTCCTGCACGCTTTGAACAAAAACTGACCCCTCTAACGAGCTAGAGCTATAACAATTCCAGTCAATATTAGTCAAGTTAAAATCCCCCATAACAATTGCCCTATTACTTTCACTCCTAAGCAGGATTGACTCCGCAATCCTTTCCTCAACCTCTCTAGAACTTTTAGGAGGTCTATAAAAGACTCCCAACAGGGTGACCTCTCCTCTCCTATTTCTAATCTCCGCCCATACTACCTCAACAGATAAGTCCTCATCAAACCTCCTCTCTGACACTGTGATACAATCTCTGACCAATAATGCTACCCCTCCCCCTCTTCTACCTCCTTCCCTACTTCGACTAAAACATTTGAACCCCGGGACCTGCAGCATCCATTCCTGCCCCTGCTCTATCCATGTCTCTGAAATAGCCACAACATCGAAGTCCCAGGTACTGATCCACGCTGCAAGTTCACCCACTTTATTGCGAATACTCCTGGCATTGAAGTATACACATTTCAAACCCTGCTCCACCCCACCTCTGCAATGCCGTGCATTGCAGTCCCCATCCATGCATCCCTCACTTTCAGCCCCACTACTCAGGATCCCTCCCCCCCCCCGAATCAGTTTAAACCTCCCTGCATGGCCTTAGCAAATTTACCCCCCAGGATATTGGTCCCCTTCTGATTAAGGTGTAGACCATCCTTCTCATAGAGGTCACACCTTCCCCAGTACGAGCCCCAATTGCTTAAGTACCTGAACCCCTCCCTCCTGCACCATCCCCTCAGCCATGAATTCAAACCTTCCCTCTCCCTATTCCTCTCTAAACTATCCCGTGGTACAGGCAAGAGTCCAGAGATAACCACTCTGTCAGTCTTGGCCTTTAGTTTCCACCCCAACTCCATAAATCCCTGCCTAATATCCCCTTCCCCTATCCTCCCTATGTCGTGTGTCCCCACATGTACAATAACTTGTGGTTTATCTCCCTCCCCCCTAAGAGTCCTGAATACCCTGTCAGACACATCCCGGACCCCAGCCCCTGGTAGGCAACACACCAACCCTGAGTCCCTACCTTTAGTTCCGACCCTCCTATCTGTCCCCTTAATTGTGGAGTCCCCAATCACAAGGCCCAGTCTTTTACAGCCCCTAACCACCTGAGCTTTCTCACTCGGCTCACCCCCAGAGATCTGCTCTCTATGCTCAGTTGATTCCTCCTCAACTGTAGCCTCCAGCACCGAAAACCTATTATGGAGGGGAACCGCCCCAGGGGATTGTCTTCCCGATTGCTTCTTACCCCTCCTCCTGGCATTGACCCAAGCCTCATTTCTAGGAGTTACTATTTCTCTATAACTCCTATCAACTTCCACCTCCGCCTCCTGAATTATGCGGAGTTCCTCTAACTCCCCCTCCAGCTCCTTTACACGCTCCTCCAGAAGCTGCAATCTAATGCACTTCTTACAACTAAAATCTCCTGAAACACTACTGGATTTCCTCACCACATACATCCCACAGGAGATGCAGCATACTGCCTGAACTGCCATCCCTGAAGCCATTACCAGCAAGAAAAAAAGAAAACAAAAAACTTCCCCACACTTATAATTAGGTTAGAGGAGGATGGAAGGGTGGGATCCTCTACCAGTGTAGAGGATCGGGTATCTCCTCTGCACCAATTTATAGGGCTAGGGGCCCGAGAGAAAAAAAAAAACTACAGCTACCGGCAGGCTTCGCGATGCGGCCTTCCGGTTTCCGTTAATTACAAAAAACCTCCCGAAAATTAGACAAAAAAAACCCCAGAATTTACTCACAGTCCGCGCTCTCTCTCTCACCGCTCACAGTCTCCACCCCGCAGGTCCGCTCCCAGAGGAACACTGAGGCCGATACCCCGAGGCGAGTACTTATAAGGTAAGTGAGAGAAAAAAAAAAACTACAGCTACCGGCAGGCTTCGCGATGCGGCCTTCCGGTTTCCGTTAATTACAAAAAACCTCCCGAAAATTAGACAAACAAAAACCCAGAATTTCCATCACTATCCTAAAGCTAACAGAATTGTGGTCACTATTTGCCACACGTTCCCCAACCAAAACTTTGAAGACCTGACCGGGCTCATTCCCCAGTACCAGGTCCAGTATAGCCCCCTCTCTAGTTGGGCTGTCCACATATTGTTCCAACGAACCCTCCTGTACACATTTTACAAATTCCTCCCCATCCAGAGTCCCTGCCCTCAGCGTAGGGTGGGGTAAGACTTAGACTTAGACTTAGAACAGTACAGCACAGAACAGGCCCTTCGGCCCACGATGTTGTGCCGAGCTTTATCTGAAACCAAGATCAAGCTATCCCACTCCCTATCATCCTGGTGTGCTCCATGTGCCTATCCAATAACCGCTTAAATGTTCCTAAAGTGTCTGACTCCACTATCACTGCAGGCAGTCCATTCCACACCCCAGCCACTCTCTGAGTAAAGAACCTACCTCTGATATCCTTCCTATATCTCCCACCATGAACCCTGTAGTTATGCCCCTTTGTAATAGCTCCATCCACCCGAGGAAATAGTCTTTGAACGTTCACTCTATCTATCCCCTTCATCATTTTATAAACCTCTATTAAGTCTCCCCTCAGCCTCCTCCGCTCCAGAGAGAACAGCCCCAGCTCCCTCAACCTTTCCTTATAAGACCTACCCTCCAAACCAGGCAGCATCCTGGTAAATCTCCTCTGCACTCTTTTCAGCGCTTCCACATCCTTCTTATAGTGAGGTGACCAGAACTGCACACAATATTCCAAATGTGGTCTCACCAAGGTCCTGTACAGTTGCAGCATAACCCAAAGAACAAACAAAGAACAAAGAACAGTACAGCACAGGAAACAGGCCCTTCGGCCCTCCAAGCCTGTGCCCGTTCATTCGTCCAACTAGACCATTCATTTGTATCCCTCCATTCCCAGGCTGCTCATGTGACTATCCAGGTAAGTCTTAAACGATGTCAGCGTGCCTGCCTCCACCACTCTACTTGGCAGCGCATTCCAGGCCCCCACCACTCTCTGTGTAAAAAACGTCCCTCTGATATCTGAGTTATACTTCGCCCCTCTCACCTTGAGCCCGTGACCCCTCGTGATCGTCACCTCCGACCTGGGAAAAAGCTTCCCACTGTTCACCCTATCTATACCCTTCATAATTTTGTACACCTCTATTAGGTCTCCCCTCACTCTCCGTCTTTCCAAGGAGAACAACCCCAGTCTACCCAATCTCTCCTCATAGCTAAGACCCTCCATACCAGGCAACATCCTGGTAAACCTTTTCTGCACTCTCTCTAAAGCCTCCACGACCTTCTGGTAGTGCGGCGACCAGAACTGGACGCAGTACTCCAAATGTGGCCTAACCAGCATTCTATACAGCTGCATCATCAGACTCCAGCTTTTATACTCTATACCCCGTCCTATAAAGGCAAGCATACCATATGCCTTCTTCACCACCTTCTCCACCTGTGCTGCCACCTTCAAGGATTTGTGGACTTGCACACCTCGGTCCCTCTGTGTTTCTATACTCTTGATGGCTCTGCCATTTATTGTAAAACTCCCCCCTTAGAAGATTAGTTCTTCCAAAATGCATCACTTCGCATTTATCTGGATTAAATTCCATCTGCCATTTCTCTGCCCAATTTTCCAGCCTATCTATATCCTGCTGTATTGTCCGACAATGTTCATCGCTATCCGCAAGTCCAGCCATCTTCGTGTCATCCACAAACTTGCTGATAACACCAGTTACACCTTCTTACAAATCATATATATATATCACAAATAGCAGAGGTCCCAATACAGAGCCCTGCGGAACACCACTGGTCACAGACCTCCAGCTGGAAAAAGACCCTTCGACTGTTACCCTCTGTCTCCTGTGGCAAAGCCAGTTCTCTACCCATCTAGTCACCTCTCCTTGTATCCCATGAGCCTTAACCTTCTTAACCAACCTGCCATGAGGGACTTTGTCAAATGCCTTACTGAAATCCATATAGACGACATCCACGGCCCTTCCTTCGTCAACCGTTTTTGGCACTTCCTCAAAAAACTCCACCAAATTTGTAAGGCACGACCTCCCTCTTACAAAACCATGCTGTCTGTCACTAATGAGATTGTTCCGTTCTAAATGCACATACATCCTGTCTCTAAGAATCCTCTCCAACAACTTCCCTACCACGGACGTCAAGCTCACTGGCCTATAATTACCCGGGTTACCCTGCTACCCTTCTTAAATAACAGTACCACATTCGCTATCCTCCAATCCTCAGGGACCTCACCTGTGTCCAATGAAGAGACAAAGATTTCTGTCAGAGGCCCAGCAATTACATCTCTTGTCTCCCTGAGCAGTCTAGGATAGATGCCATCAGGCCCTGGGGATATGTCAGTTCTAATGTTACCTAAAAAACTTAACATTTCCCCCTTGTAATGGAGATTCTCCCTAACGGGTCAACACCTCCCTCTGAGACACTCCCAGTCAACAAGTCCCTCTCCTTTGTGAATACTGATGCAAAATATTCATTTAGGATCTCCCCTATTCCCTTGGGTTCTAAGCATCATTCCCCTCCTTTGTCCCGGAGAGGTCCAAACTTTTTCCCTGACAACTCTTTTCTTCCTAACATATGAATAAAATGCCTTCAGATTCTCCTTAATCCTGTCTGCCAAGAACATTTCATGACCTCTTTTTGCCCTTCTAACTTCCCGTTTGAGTTCTTTCCTACTCTCTCTGTATTCCTCCAGAGCTCCATCTGTTTTCAGTTGCCTGGACCTAACGTACGCCTCTCTTTTCTTTTTGATCAGATCCTCAATTTCCCTGGTTATCCACGGCTCTCAAATCCTACCTTTCCTATCCTTCCTTTTTGCAGGCACATGCCTGTCCTGCAGCCTTATCAACTGTTCCTTAAAAGACTCCCACATGCCAGACGTGGACTTACCCCCGAACAGCCTCTCCCAATCAACGGCCACCAATTCCTGCCTAATCCGGTTATAGTCAGCCTTCCCCCAATTTTGCACCCTACCCTTAGGACAACACTCGTCCTTGTCCATTACTATCCTAAAGTTAACAGAGTTGTGGCCACTATTTGCCACATGTTCCCCTACCGAAACTTTGACGACCTGACTGGGCTCATTTCCCAGAACTAGATCCAGTATAATCCCCTCTCTAGTTGGGCTATCGACATACTGTTCCAAAGAACCTTCCAGTACGCATTTTACAAATTCCTCCCCGTCCAGACCCCCAGCCCTGAGCACTTTCCAGTCTACACCAGGGAAATTGAAGTCTCCCACTACAACAACCCTATTTTTCCTGCACAAATCCAGAATCTCCTGACATGTCCGTTCCTCCACTTCCCGTGGGCTGTTGGGTGGTCTGTAGTACACCCCTAGCATAGTGACTGCACCTTTCCTGTTTCTGAGTTCCACCCACAGCGACTCAGTACATGACCCCTCTGAATTGTCCACCCTCTGCACCGCGGTAATATGCTCCCTAACTAATACTGCTACTCCCCCACCTTTTTTTAGCCCCTCCTCTGTCTCGCCTAAAACACTTATACCCCGGAATATTCAGCTGCCAGTCCTGTCCTTCTTTTAACCAAGTTTCCGTCACCGCAACCACATCCAAATTCCGCACAAGCATTAAGGCCCTAAGTTCGTCTGTCTTACCCGTTACACTCCTCGCATTGAAGCAGATGCACTCCAGACCTCCAGGCCCACTCAGGTCATCCTGCTCCAGAATGCTCTTCTTCTTAGCTCGCCTTGCCCTGGCCCCCAGCTCGACCCCAGCCTCAGTACTTACTGCCCTACTGTTTGGTTCCCCACCCCCCTGCCACACTAGTTTAAACCCAGCCGAAACACTCCAGTAAAACTCCCAGCCAGGATATTTGTGCCCTTCCAGTTAAGGTGTAACCCATCCTTTCCGTACAGGTGCCATCCTCTCTTGAAGACTTCCCAATGATCTATGAATTTGAAACCCTCCCTCTTGCACCAGTCCTTTAGCCACGTGTTCAATTGTAGAATCTCCCTGTTCCTGGCCTCACTAGCACTAGGTACTGGGAGCAGTCCAGAGATTGCTACCCTAGAGGCCTTATTTTTTAGCCCAGCACCCATCTCCCTGAATTGCTCTCGTATGACAAAGAACAAAGAACAATACAGCACAGGAACAGGCCCTTCGGCCCTCCCAGCCCGTGCCGCTCCCTGGTCCAAACTAGACCATTCTTTTGTATCCCTCCATTCCCACTCCGTTCATATGGCTGTCTCGATAAGTCTTAAACGTTCCCAGTGTGTCCGCCCCCACCACCTTGCCTGGCAGCGCATTCCAGGCCCCCACCACCCTCTGTGTAAAATATGTCCGTCTGATATCTGTGTTAAACCTCCCCCCCCTTCACCTTGAACCTATGACCCCTCGTGAACGTCACCACCGACCTGGGGAAAAGCTTCCCACCGTTCACCCTATCTATGACTTTCATAATTTTATACACCTCTATTAAGTCTCCCCTCATCCTCCGTCTTTCCAAGGAGAACAACCCCAGTTTACCCAATCTCTCCTCATAACTAAGCCCCTCCATACCAGGCAACATCCTGGTAAACCTCCTCTGTACTCTCTCCAAAGCCTCCACGTCCTTCTGGTAGTGTGGCGACCAGAACTGGACGCAGTATTCCAGATGCGGCCGAACCAACGTTCTATACATCTGCAACATCAGACCCCAACGTTTATACTCTATGCCCGGTCCTATAAAGGCAAGCATGCCATATGCCTTCTTCACCACCTTCTCCACCTGTGACGTCACTTTCAAGGATCTGTGGACTTGCACACCCAGGTCCCTCTGCGTATCTACACCCTTTATGGTTCTGCCATTTATCATATAGCTCCTCCCTACATTATTTCTACCAAAATGCATCACTTTGCATTTATCAGGATTGAACTCCATCTGACATTTCTTTGCCCAAATTTCCAGCCTATCTATATCCTTCTGTAGCTTCTGACAATGCTCCTCACTATCTGCAAGTCCTGCCAATTTTGTGTCGTCCGCAAACTTACTGATCACCCCAGTTACAACTTCTTCCAGATCATTTATATAAATCACAAACAGCAGAGGTCCCAATACAGAGCCCTGCGGAACACCACTAGTCACAGGCCTCCAGCCGGAAAAAGACCCTTCCACTAGCACCCTCTGTCTTCTGTGACCAAGCCAGTTCTCCACCCATCTAGCCACCTCCCCCTTTATCCCATGAGATCCAACCTTTTTCACCAGCCTACCATGAGGGACTTTGTCAAACGCTTTACTAAAGTCCATATAGACAACATCCACGGCCCCCCTGCTCTTTCTACCTACGTCATTTTCACCAATGTGTACAATTACAACCCCACAGCTCTTAAACTCCAACCCCCTGTAAGCCTTGGTAAGGTGCTCTGTCGGAGGGTCGGTGCAGACTTGATGGGCCGAATGGCTTCCTCCCGCACTTTGGGGAGTCTACGATACTCTGTGCATACCCCTCGTGATTTTGAACATCTCTATCAAATCTCCTCTCAACCTTCTCCAACTTTTCAATCTATTTTCATAACTGAAGTCCTTCATTACTCGAACCATTCTCGTGAATCTGTTCTGTATGTCTCTAATGCCTTTACATTCTTCTCAAAAAGTGGTGTCCAGAATAGGATACAGCCACACTCCAGCTGAGGCTGCACACCTGTTTTCAAAGACACACACTGAACAGGGGGCAAATTGGCATTGGGAGGAACTCGGTTCAAACAGTGCCATGTGGCAACATGCAGCATGGTCGGAAACTTAATGCCTAAATTCTGCTTTTTTAAATTCATTCGTGGGACATGGGCGTCGCTGGCTAGGCCAGCATTTATTGCCCATCCCTAGTTGTCCTTGAGAAGGTGGTGGTGAGCTGCCTTCTTAACTCGCTGCAGTTCATGTTCTGTGGGTTGACCCACAGTGCCGTTAGGGAGGGAATTCCAGGATTTTGACCCAGCGACTGGAAAGGAATAGCGATATATTTCCAAGTTAGGATGGTGAGTGACTCAGAGGGGAATCTCCAGGTGGGGGTGTTCTCATGAATCTACTGCCCTTGTCCTTGTAGATGGAAGTGGTCGTGGGTTCGGAAGGTGCTGCCTAAGGATCCTTGGTGAGTTGCTGCAGTGCATCTTGTAGATGGTACACACGGCTGCTACTGAGCGTCGGTGGTGGAGGGAGTGGGTGTTTTGATTTGATTTTGATTTGATTTATTATTGTCACATGTATTAGTATACAGTGAAAAATATTGTTTGTGGACGGGGTGCCAATCAAGCGGCTGCTTTGTCCTAGATGGTGTCGAGCTTCTTGAGTGTTGTTGGAGCTGCTCCCATCCAGGCAAGTGGGGAATATTCCATCACACTCCTGACTTGGAGATGGTGGATAGGCTTTGGGGAGTCCGGAGGTGAGTCAGCAATTCCCAGCCTCTGTTCTGCTCTTGTAGTCACTGTATTTATGTGGTGAGTCCAATTGAGTTTCTGGTCAATGGTAACCACAAGGATGTTGACAGTGGGGGATTCAGTGATGGTTACACCATTGAATGTCAAGGGGCAGTGATTAGAGTGTCCCTTATTGGTGATGGTCATTGCCTGGCATTTGTGTGGCACAAATGTTCTTTGCCACTTGTCAGCCCAAGCCTGGATATTGTCCAGATCTTGCTGCATTTGAACATGGACTGCTTCAGTATCTGAGGAGTTGTGAATGGTGCTGAACATTGTGCAATCATCAGCGAACATCCCCACTTCTGACTTTATGACAGAGGGAAGGTCATTGATGAAGCAGCTGAAGATTGTTGGGCCTCGGACACTCCCCTGAGGGACTCCTGCAGGGATGACCTGCAGCTGTGGTGAAGCAACAGAAGAGGAAGGAGAGAGAGAGAAGACCCCTTACTGCAAAACCCCCTTCCTCAGGGTAACTCCTGTCCCCTCATTCAAAGGATCCATATCATAGGAACATAGGAATTAGGAGCAGAAGTAGCCAATTCAGCCTTCGAGCCTGCTCCATCATTCAATCAGACCATGGCTGATCTCTCCCTGGTCTCAAATCCAACTCCCCACCTGTTCCCCTTATCCCTTTTTGTATTAGAAATATATCTATCTCCTTCTTAAAACCATTCAATGATTCAGACTCCACCGCGCTATGGAGCAGCGAGTTCCACAAATTCACCACCCTTTGTCATAGAGTCATAGAGGTTTACAGCATGGAAACAGGCCCTTCGCCCAACTTGTCCATGCCGCCCTTTTTTTTTTAAAAACCCCGAAGCTAGTCCCAATTGCCCGCATTTGGCCCATATCCCTCTATACCCATCGTACCCATGTAACGATCTAAATGCTTTTTAAAAGATAAAAATATATTGTGAGAAGTAGTTCCTCCTCATCTCAGTTTTAAATCTACCACCTCTCAACCTATACCTGTGACCTCTTCAAAGAATCCCTACAGTACAGAGGGAGGCCATTTGGCCCATCAAGCCTACACCGACAACAATCCCACCCTATCCCCGTAACCCCACAAATTTACCCTGCTAATCCCCCTGAAACTAGGGTCAATTTAGCACAGCCAATTAACCTAACCCGCACATCTTTGGACTGTTGGAGGAAACCAGAGCACCCGGAGGAAACCCACGCAAACAAAGGGAGAATGTGCAAACTCCACACAGTGACTCAAGCCAGGAATCGAACCCGGGACCCTGGCGCTGTAAGACAGCAGTGCTAACCACTGTGCCACCGTGCCGCCCTAACCACTGTGCTACCCTAAGCATTGTGCCATCGTGCCGCCCTAACCACTGGTGCCGCCCTAACCACTGGTGCCGCCCTAACCACTGTGCCACCGTGCCACCCTTGTTCGAGATTGTTCCCTAAGAGGAAACATTGGTCTGCATTTACTCTATCAATCCCTTTTAAAATGTTATATATCTCGATCAGATCCCCTCTCATCCTTCCAAACCCCAGCGAGTATAAACCCAAACTGTTTAATCTCTCCTCATACGTCAACCCTTTCATCCCCGGAATCAATCTGGTGAACCCCTCTGAACTGCCTCCAATGCCACTACATCCTCCCTCAAATAGGAGATCAAAACTGGACACAATCCTCCAGATACGAGTCTTTTTCAACGCGCTCGTTACGTTCACTGACATTCACTAACCCTGACTGAGACTTGATCACATTTTCTCTTCCTCTGAACCCACCTGATACCTTCCTATTTCCCACTCAGTACTTGTCAATCTCTTCCAATCTTCTTTCATGTTCCTCTCAATCGTTCCCACACACCTGTTAAGTTAGTTTAAACCCTCAACAGTATCATTGGTAATTCACACCGCAAGGATTTCAGTTGCAGCTCTGTTCAGGTGAAAGCTGTGTGGAATGTACAGGTGCCAGCTCTCCCAGACCTGGTCCCAATGTCTATCCCTGCTGTCTAAATCCAAACCGCTGCCTCCTGCACCATCTTTCCAGCCACACATACATCCAGTTTATCCTCTTTTATCTGTATTCTTCAGCAGCTTTATAGAACCTTAGTTAGGCCGCACTTGGAATATAGTGTTCAATTGGACGGGTTCATGGATGAGAGGGGTGTGGAGGGATATGGTCCAAGTGCAGGTCAGTGGGACTAGGCATAAAATGGTTCGGCACAGACAAGAAGGGCCAAAAGGCCTGTTTCTGAGCTGTAATTTTCTATGGTTCTATGGTTCTAATTCTGGTCGCCACACTACCAGAAGGATGTGGAGGTTTGGGAGAGGGCACAGAAAAGATTTACCAGAATGTTGCCTGGTATGGAGGGTATTAGCTATGAGGAGAGGTTGGAGAAACTTGGTTTGTTCGCACTGGAACAACGGAGGTTGAGGGGTGACCTGATAGAAGTCTACAAGATTATGAGAGGCATGGACAGAGTGGATAGTCAGAAGCTTTTTCCCAGGGTGGAAGAGTCAATTCCTAAGGGGCACAGGTTTAAGGTGCGAGGGGCAAGATTTAAAGGAGATGTACGAGGCAGATGTTTTACACAGAGAGTGGTGGGTGCCTGGAACTTGTTGCCGGGGGAGGTAGTGGAAGCGGATACGGTAGTGACTTTTAAGAGGCGTCTTGACAAATACATGAATAGGATGGGAATAGAGGGATATCGTCCCCGGAAGGGTAGGGGGTTTTAATTAAGTCGGGCAGCATGGTCGGTGCAGGCTTGGAGGGCTGAAGGGCCTGTTCCTGTGCTGTAATTTTTTTAATTCTTTGTTCATATAGCACCTTGAGAAATTGGAATACTTTGGAAGGGTTGTACATCTGGAGAGTGGTGAAAGATGGAAACTGGTACACTATGAGGTAGGGCACCCTGTGGGAGCAGGACAACACGGGGTCAGATAGGATCAAGAACCAACATGTCTGGTCATTTCGATTTAATGGCAGTTTGAGCCACTGGCAGCAAACATAAAACATTTCTAAAATCCAAAGGAAGAGGAGACAGTGAGAACACACATCCCAGACTCAAGAGTGGAATGTGAGTGCTCTGTGGAATCGAGGTGAGGAAACACAAATGATTACAATCTCTGCACAGAGAATTTGGGATGGATACAGGGCTATGGGGAGAGAACGGGGCAGTCGGAAAATTTGGGGATGGATACAGGGCTATGGGGAGAGAGCGGGGCAGTGGGATTAGTTTGGGGATTGATACAGGGCTATGGGGAGAGAGCGGGGCAGTGGGATTAGTATGGGGATTGATACAGGGCTATGGGGAGAGAACGGGGCAGTGGGATAAATTTGGGGATGGATACAGGGCTATGGGGAGAGAGCGGGGCAGTGGGATTAGTTTGGGGATTGATACAGCGTTATGGGGAGAGAGCGGGGCAGTGAGATTTATTTGGGATTGATACAGGGCTATGGGGAGAGCGCGGGGCAGTGGGATTAGTTTGGGATTGATACAGGGCTATGGGGAGAGAGCGGGGCAGTGGGATTAGTTTGGGATTGATATAGGGCTATGGGGAGAGAGCGGGGCAGTGGGATTAGTTTGGGATTGATACAGGGCTATGGGGAGAGAGTGGGGTAGTGGGATTAGTTTGGGATTGATACAGGGCTATGGGGAGAGTGTGGGGCAGTCGATTAGTTTGGGGATTGATACAGGGCTATGGGGAGAGAGCGGGGCAGTGGGATTAGTTTGGGGATTAATACAGGGCTATGGGGAGAGAGCGGGGCAGTGGGATTAGTTTGCGGATTGATACAGCGTTATGGGGAGAGAGCGGGGCAGTGGGATTAGTTTGGGGATTGATACAGCGTTATGGGGAGAGAGCGGGGCAGTGGGATTAGTTTGGGATTGATACAGGGCTATGGGGAGAGCGCGGGGCAGTGGGATTAGTTTGGGATTGATACAGGGCTATGGGGAGAGAGCGGGGCAGTGGGATTAGTTTGGGATTGATACAGGGCTATGGGGAGAGAGCGGGGCAGTGGGATTAGTTTGGGGATTAATACAGGGCTATGGGGAGAGAGCGGGGCAGTGGGATTAGTTTGGGGATTAAAACAGGGCTATGGGGAGAGAGCGGGGCAGTGGGATTAGTTTGGGGATTAATACAGGGCTATGGGGAGAGAGCGGGGCAGTGGGATTAGTTTGGGGATTAAAACAGGGCTATGGGGAGAGAGCGGGGCACTGGGATTAGTTTGGGATTGATACAGGGCTATGGAGAGAGAGCGGGGCAGTGGGATTAGTTTGGGATTGATACAGGGCTATGGGGAGAGAGCGGGGCAGTGGGATTAGTTTGGGGATTAATACAGGGCTATGGGGAGAGAGCGGGGCAGTGGGATTAGTTTGGGGATTAAAACAGGGCTATGGGGAGAGAGCGGGGCACTGGGATTAGTTTGGGATTGATACAGGGCTATGGAGAGAGAGCGGGGCAGTGGGATTAGTTTGGGATTGATACAGGGCTATGGGGAGAGAGCGGGGCAGTGGGATTAGTTTGGGATTGATACAGGACTATGGGGAGAGAGTGGGGCAGTGGGATTAGTTTGGGATTAATACAGGGCTAAGGGGAGAGAGCGGGGCACTGGGATTAGTTTGGGATTGATACAGGGCTATGGGGAGAGAGCGGGGCACTGGGATTAGTTTGGGATTGATACAGGGCTATGGAGAGAGAGCGGGGCAGTGGGATTAGTTTGGGATTGATACAGGGCTATGGGGAGAGAGCGGGGCAGTGGGATTAGTTTAGGGATTGACACAGGGCTATGGGGAGAGCGGGGCAGTGGGATTAGTTTGGGGATTGATTCAGGGCTATGGGGAGAGAGCGGGGCAGTGGGATTAGTTTGGGATTGATACAGGGCTATGGGGAGAGAGCGGGGCAGTGGGATTAGTTTAGGGATTGATACAGGGCTATGGGGAGAGAGCGGGGCAGTG
This sequence comes from Mustelus asterias, assembly GCF_964213995.1. NCBI lineage: Eukaryota > Metazoa > Chordata > Chondrichthyes > Carcharhiniformes > Triakidae > Mustelus > Mustelus asterias. Next base: position 1,264,434 of record NC_135802.1, read on the forward strand.
GGATTAGTTTAGGGATTGATACAGGGCTATGGGGAGAGAGCGGGGCAGTGGGATTAGTTTGGGGATTGATACACGGCTATGGGGAGAGAGCGGGGCAGTGGGATTAGTTTGGGATTGATACAGGGCTATGGGGAAAGAGCGGGGCAGTGGGATTAGTTTTGGGGTTGATACAGGGCTATGGGGAGAGAGCGGGGTAGTGGGATTATTTTGGGGGTTGATACAGGGGTATGGGGAGAGAGCGGGGCAGTGGGATTAGTTTGGGATTGATACAGGGCTATGGGGAGAGAGCGGGGCAGTGGGATTAGTTTGGGGATTGATACAGGGCTATGGGGAGAGAGCGGGGCAGTGGGATTAGTTTGGGATTGATACAGGGCTATGGGGAGAGAGCGGGGCAGTGGGATTAGTTTGGGGATTGATACAGAGCTATGGGGAGAGAGCGTGGCAGTGGGATTAGTTTGGGGGTTGATACAGGGCTATGGGGAGAGAGCGGGGTAGTGGGATTATTTTGGGGGTTGATACAGGGGTATGGGGAGAGAGCGGGGCAGTGGGATTAGTTTGGGATTGATACAGGGCTATGGGGAGAGAGCGGGGCAGTGGGATTAGTTTGGGATTGATACAGGGCTATGGGGAGAGAGCGGGGCAGTGGGATTAGTTTGGGATTGATACAGGGCTATGGGGAGAGAGCGGGGCAGTGGGATTAGTTTGGGATTGATACAGGGCTATGGGGAGAGAGCGGGGCAGTGGGATTAGTTTGGGGATTGATACAGGGCTATGAGGAGAGAGTGGGGCAGTGGGATTAGTTTGGGGATTGATACAGGGCTATGGGGAGAGAGTGGGGCAGTGGGATTAGTTTGGGGATTGATACAGGGCTATGGGAAGAGAGCGGGGCAGTGGGATTAGTTTGGGGATTGATACAGGGCTATGGGGAGAGAGTGGGGCAGTGGGATTAGTTTGGGGATTGATACAGGGCTATGGGGAGTGAGCGGGGCAGTGGGATTAGTTTGGGATTGATACAGGGCTATGGGGAGAGAGTGGGGTAGTGGGATTAGTTTGGGATTGACAAACAGTGGAGTTGTCTCTCCGTGTGGTCTGAGGTAATTTCCCAGCTCTATTCGGGAGATCATGGTTGGAGAAGATAAAATTTAACTGGAGTGCTGTCAACAGATTAGCCGATGCCAAAACAGACCGACTTCACCTTCTGGATACATAGGTTGAGGGAGCTCGGTCTCTTCTCCCTGGAGAGACGAAGGATGAGAGGTGACCTGATAGAGGTTTACAAGATGTTGAGAGGTCTGGATAGGGTAGACTCTCAGAGGCTATTTCCAAGGGCTGAAATGGTTGCTACGAGAGGACACAGGTTTAAGGTGCTGGGGGTAGGTACAGAGGAGATGTCAGGGGTAAGTTTTTCACTCAGAGGGTGGTGGGTGAGTGGAATCGGCTGACGTCAGTGGTGGTGGAGGCAAACTCGTTGGGGTCTTTTAAGAGACTTCTGGATGAGTACATGGGATTTAATGGGATTGAGGGCTATAGATAGGCCTAGAGGTAGGGATATGATCAGCGCAACTTGTGGGCCGAAGGGCCTGTTTGTGCTGTGGCTTTCTATGTTCTATGTTCTATACAAGTGTATTTGATGATACATTTGGCTCAATGAAGGGAGTTGATGTGAAACTCAAGATAAAGTCTAATTGTCAACCAAAAAAATCTCAAAGCAAGAGCAGTGCCATATACAATTCATCAAAGAAGAATTGGTACAACTTGTAACACTGATGATGTGTAAGAGCCAGATATAATGAGTGACTGGGCTACCCCTATCGTACCTGTCATGAAACCAGATGGTTCAGTTCATCTGTTCTTTTATAAAAGCAAATTACTGCCGATGCTGGAATCTGAAACCAAAAGGGAATACTGGAAAATCTCAGCAGGTCTGGCAACATCTTTAAGGAGAGAAAAGAGCTGACGTTTGGAGTCCAGATGACCCTTTGTCAAAGTGGGCTCAGAGTTACTCTGCTGAGGGGCATTGATAGAGTGGAGCCTCAGAGGCTTTTACCCAGGGCTGAAATGGTTGCCACGAGAGGCCACAGGTTTAGGGTGCTGGGGAGGAGGTACAGAGGAGATGTTAGGGGTAAGTTTTTCACTCAGAGGGTTGTTGGTTGCGTGGAATCGGCTGCCAGTAGTGGTGGTTGAGGCGGATTCGATAAGGTCCTTTAAGAGACTTTTGGATAAGTTCATGGAAGTTAGTAAGATAGAGGGTTATAGGTAAGCCTAGTAGGTAGGGACATGTTCGGCGCAACTTGTGGGCCGAAGGGCCTGTTTGTGCTGTAGCTTTTCTATGTTCCAGTGAGAGTAACTCTGAGCCCAGTAACAGAGAGAAACACTGAGCCCAGTGAGAGTAACACTGAGCCCAGTGAGAGTAACACTGAGCCCAGTGAGAGTAACACTGAGCCTAGTAACAGAGAGTAACACTGAGCCCAGTAACAGAGAGTAACACTGAGCCCAGTAACAGAGAGTAACACTGAGCCCAGTGAGAGTAACACTGAGCCCAGTGAGAGTAACACTGAGCCCAGTAAGAGTAACACTGAGCCCAGTGAGAGTAACACTGAGCCCAGTGAGAGTAACACTGAGCCCAGTGAGAGTAACACTGAGCCCAGTAACAGAGAGTAACACTGAGCCCAGTAACAGAGAGTAACACTGAGCCCAGTGAGAGTAACACTGAGCCCAGTGAGAGTAACACTGAGCCCAGTGAGAGTAACACTGAGCCCAGTGAGAGTAACACTGAACCCAGTAACAGAGAGTAACACTGAGCCCAGTAACAGAGAGTAACACTGAGCCCAGTAACAGAGAGTAACACTGAGCCCAGTAACAGAGAGTAACACTGAGCCCAGTGAGAGTAACACTGAGCCCAGTGAGAGTAACACTGAGCCCAGTGAGAGTAACACTGAGCCCAGTAACAGAGAGTAACACTGAGCCCAGTGAGAGTAACACTGAGCCCAGTGAGAGTAACACTGAGCCCAGTGAGAGTAACACTGAGCCCAGTGAGAGTAACACTGAGCCCAGTAACAGAGAGTAACACTGAGCCCAGTAACAGAGAGTAACACTGAGCCCAGTGAGAGTAACACTGAGCCCAGTAACAGAGAGTAACACTGAGCCCAGTAACAGAGAGTAACACTGAGCCCAGTGAGAGTAACACTGAGCCCAGTAACAGAGTAACACTGAGCCCAGTAACAGAGAGTAACACTGAGCCCAGTGAGAGTAACACTGAGCCCAGTGGAAACAACTTCCCTGCTTCTATCTTATCAATTCCCTTCATAATCATATATGCTTCTATAAGATCTCCCCTCATTCTTCTGAATTCCAATGAGTATAGCCCCAGTCTACTCAGTCTCTCCTCATAAGCAACCCTCTCAACTCCGGAATCAACCTAGTGAATCTCCTCTGCACCCCTTCCAGTGCCAGTATATCCTTTCTCAAGTAAGGAGACCAAAACTGTACACAGTACTCCAGGTGTGGCCTCACCAGCACCTTATACAGCTGCAACATAACCTCGCTGTTTTTAAACTCCATCCCTCAAGCAATAAAGGACAAAATTCCATTTGCCTTCTTAATTACCTGCTGCACCTGCAAACCAACTCCTTGAGATTCCTGCACAAGGACACCCAGGTCCCTCTGCACAGCAGCATGCTGCAATTTTTTACCATTTAAATAATAGTCCATTTTGCTGGATTTCCAGAAGCTATTTGACAAGGTGCCGCACCAAAGGCTGCTACATAAGATAAAGGTGCACAGTGTTACGGGTAATGTATGAGCATGGATAGAGGATTGGTTAACTAACAGAAAGCAAAGAGTGGGGGTAAATGGGTGTTTTTCTGGTTGGTGATCAGTGACTAGTGGTGTGCCTCAGGGACCAGTGTTGGGACCGCAATTGTTTATGATTTACATAGATGATTTGGAGTTGGGGACCAAGTGTAGTGTGTCAAAATTCGCAGATGACACTAAGATGGGTGGAAGAGCAAAGTGTGCAGAGGACGCTGAAAGTCTGCAAAGGGATATAGATAGTCTAAGTGAGTGGGCGAGGGTCTGGCAGATGGAGTACAATGTTGGTAAATGTGAGGTCATCCATTTTGGCGTGGTGACTCTGCTTGCTGAGCTGGGAGTGGCGTGGTGACTCTGCTTGCTGAGCTGGGAGTGGCGTGGTGACTCTGCTTGCTGAGCTGGGAGTGGCGTGGTGACTCTGCTTGCTGAGCTGGGAGTGGCGTGGTGACTCTGCTTGCTGAGCTGGGAGTGGCGTGGTGACTCTGCTTGCTGAGCTGGGAGTGGCGTGGTGACTCTGCTTGCTGAGCTGGGAGTGGCGTGGTGACTCTGCTTGCTGAGCTGGGAGTGGCGTGGTGACTCTGCTTGCTGAGCTGGGAGTGGCGTGGTGACTCTGCTTGCTGAGCTGGGAGTGGCGTGGTGACTCTGCTTGCTGAGCTGGGAGTGGCGTGGTGACTCTGCTTGCTGAGCTGGGAGTGGCGTGGTGACTCTGCTTGCTGAGCTGGGAGTGGCGTGGTGACTCTGCTTGCTGAGCTGGGAGTGGCGTGGTGACTCTGCTTGCTGAGCTGGGAGTGGCGTGGTGACTCTGCTTGCTGAGCTGGGAGTGGCGTGGTGACTCTGCTTGCTGAGCTGGGAGTGGCGTGGTGACTCTGCTTGCTGAGCTGGGAGTGGCGTGGTGACTCTGCTTGCTGAGCTGGGAGTGGCGTGGTGACTCTGCTTGCTGAGCTGGGAGTGGCGTGGTGACTCTGCTTGCTGAGCTGGGAGTGGCGTGGTGACTCTGCTTGCTGAGCTGGGAGTGGCGTGGTGACTCTGCTTGCTGAGCTGGGAGTGGCGTGGTGACTCTGTTTGCTGAGCTGGGAGTGGCGTGGTGACTCTGCTTGCTGAGCTGGGAGTGGCGTGGTGACTCTGCTTGCTGAGCTGGGAGTGGCGTGGTGACTCTGCTTGCTGAGCTGGGAGTGGCGTGGTGACTCTGCTTGCTGAGCTGGGAGTGGCGTGGTGACTCTGCTTGCTGAGCTGGGAGTGGCGTGGTGACTCTGCTTGCTGAGCTGGGAGTGGCGTGGTGACTCTGCTTGCTCCAGGAGAGCCTCTCAGCTTGTTTGTGCGTAATCCTAGCTTTGTCAAGCCTCTTGATTTCAGCCAGCCTCTCTGAGATAGGCACACACACCCAGCCTGGCACCACACCCACTGGAAAGGAATTTGTACAGCACTGCGGTTACAAGTGGTGTACCTCAGGGATCTGTTTTGGGGCCACTGCTGTTTGTAATATTTATTAATGATCTGGATGAGGGTATAGTTGGGTGGATTAGCAAATTTGCTGATGACACCAAAGTCGGTGGTGTGGTAGACAGTGAGGAAGGGTGTCGTAGTTTGCAGGAAGACTTAGACAGGTTGCAAAGTTGGGCCGAGAGGTGGCGGATGGAGTTTAATGCGGAGAAGTGTGAGGTAATTCACTTTGGTAGGAATAACAGATGTGTTGAGTATAGGGCTAACGGGAGGACTTTGAATAGTGTGGAGGAGCAGAGGGATCTAGGTGTATGTGTGCATAGATCCCTGAAAGTTGGGAATCAAGTAGATAAGGTTGTTAAGAAGGCATATGGTGTCTTGGCGTTTATTGGTAGGGGGATTGAATTTAGGAGTCGTAGCGTTATGTTGCAACTGTACACAACTCTGGTGCGGCCGCACTTGGAGTACTGTGTGCAGTTCTGGTCCCCACATTACAGGAAGGATGTGGAGGCTTTGGAGAGGGTGCAGAGGAGGTTTACCAGGATGTTGCCTGGTATGGAGGGGAGATCCTATGAGGAGAGGCTGAGGGATTTGGGATTGTTTTCGCTGGAAAGGCGGCGGCTAAGAGGGGATCTTATTGAAACATATAAGATGATTAGAGGTTTAGATAGGGTGGATAGTGATAGCCTTTTTCCTCTGATGGAGAAATCCAGCACGAGGGGGCATGGCTTTAAATTGAGGGGGGGTAGTTATAGAACCGATGTCAGGGGTAGGTTCTTTACCCAGAGGGTGGTGAGGGATTGGAATGCCCTGCCAGCATCAGTAGTAAATGCGCCTAGTTTGGGGGCGTTTAAGAGATCCGTAGATAGGTTCATGGACGAAAAGAAATTGGTTTAGGTTGGAGGGTCACAGTTTTTTTTTTAACTGGTCGGTGCAACATCGTGGGCCGAAGGGCCTGTTCTGCGCTGTAATGTTCTATGTTCTATGTTCTAAATGCTGAGAGCTGCTCATATTGCTGCTGACCGCCAATGGCACAAGGTTATATCCGTGAAATCAACAATCTGCCCAGAGCCAGGAATTGTTCCCTGTGTGGTTTCACTTTCAAATATCAATACAGTCTCAATCAAACTCACTCACAAGTAATCGATCCAGTGAACTGTGAAGCAAACAATGAGACTTCAGGAGGATATGGGTGATAAAACAGGCAGACGGGTGGCAGATGAAATTTAATGCAAAGATGTGTGCAGTGATACATTTTGCAAGGAATACCACAGAGAGACCACAGCAAATAAAGGATAAAAGAAACAAAATGCTGCGGATACGGGAATCTGGAACAGGAACAAAGGAAGATGCAAACACTCAACAGGTCTGGCAGCATCTGTCAGGAGAGAAGAAGAATTGAGTCCTTCTGCTCTTGTTTAAAATAAAGGGCTTCACTCAAAAGAGGGTGCAGGAGCACAGGGCGCTGAAGGTGGAAAAGTGAAGGTTAAAACCAGAGACACACTCTCATAATAAGGGGCAAGTTATTTCAAACTGAGTTAAGGTGGAATGTCTTCACCCAGAGCGTTGTGAATCTTTGAAATTCTCTATCCCAGAGGGCTGTGGAATCTCAAACATACATCCAGCAGGAGGTCACACTCAGACCCTCAGTCATTCAACATGCTCAAGGCAGAAATTGATAGTTTTCTGAAGATTAATGGCATCAGGATAGGGAGATAATGCAGGAAATTGGCACTGGGTTTGTGACCAGCCATGAATGTCAGAACTAGCTGGATGGGCAGAATAGTCACAGAGTCATAGAGCGGGATTTTATGGCCTCACTTATCCCAAAACTATAAAATTCCACCCAATGTCAATGGACCTTTCCATTGTCCGCCTCTCGCCCGCTCCAGTTCCCGTGGCGGGCAGGCTGGTAAAATTTCAGCCATAGAGTCACACATTGCAGAAAAGGCCCTTCAACCCATCGAGTCTGCACTGACATCTACCATTATTCCTTGAGTATTATGATATTTCAAGTGCTCATTCAAATATTTTTAAAGGCCATAAAATCCTTAAGACAAAATAGGTATATTGTTTTGGATTCTGTGGAGGGGGATGACCCTCCAGGGGTAAGCCACGAGGACCAGGTCGCCCGCACAGAGACAGGCTCAGAGGCCCAGAAGGGAAAGAAGGGGATTAGGAGAGAAATAGTGGTGGGGGATGCAATGGTTAGAGGCACGGTCAGGCGGTTCTGCGGGTGCGATTGAGACTCCAGGATAGTAGTCTGCCTCCCTGGTGCCGGGGTACTGGATGTCTCCGAGAGGGTAGGAAGCATATTAAAAAGGGAAGGTAATCAAACAGATGCAATTGTACACATTGGTGAAAATGACATAGGTAGGAAGAGCAGGGGGGTCGTACGAGAGCAATTCAGGGAGATGGGTGCGAGGCTAAAAAATAAGGCCTCCAGGGTAGCAATCTCTGGACTGCTCCCAGTGCCAGTGAGGCTAGGAACAGGGAAATTCTACAATTGAACACGTGGCTAAAGGACTGGTGCAAGAGGGAGGGTTTCAAATTCGTAGATCATTGGGAAGTCTTCAAGAGAGGATTGCACCTGTACGGAAAGGATGGGTTACACCTTAACTGGAAGGGCACAAATATCCTGGCTGGGAGTTTTCCTAGAGTGTTTCGGCTGGGTTTAAACTAGTGTGGCAGGGGGGTGGGGAACAAAACAGTAGGTCAGTAAATACTGAGGCTGGGGTTGAGCTGGGGGCCAGGGCAAGGCTAGCTAAGAAGAGGAGCACTCTGGAGCAGGATGACCTGAGTGGGCCTGGAGTGCATCTGCTTCAATCACACCCTTCCTATTGTGAGGTGACTAGAACTACACACAGTACTCCAGCTGTGGCCTCACCAACGCTCTGTACAACTCTAACATTACCTCCTTGCTCTTATACTCTGTGTCACTGCTGATAAAAGCTAGTGTCCGATATGCCTTCTTAACTTTCCTATTCACCTGCTCTGCCACCTTCAGGGATCTGTGAATAATTACCCCAAGATCCCTCTGAGCTTCCCACTGTCCTGCCACTCATTAAATATCCCTCATAGAACATAGAACATAGAAAGCCAAAGCACAAACAGGCCCTTCGGCCCACAAGTTGCGCTGATCATATCCCTACCTCTAGGCCTATCTATAGCCCTCAATCCCATTAAATCCCATGTACTCATCCAGAAGTCTCTTAAAAGACCCCAACGAGTTTGCCTCCACCACCACCGACGTCAGCCGATTCCACTCACCCACCACCCTCTGAGTGAAAAACTTACCCCTGACATCTCCTCTGTACCTACCCCCCAGCACCTTAAACCTGTGTCCTCTCGTAGCAACCATTTCAGCCCTTGGAAATAGCCTCTGAGAGTCTACCCTATCCAGACCTCTCAACATCTTGTAAACCTCTATCAGGTCACCTCTTATCCTTCGTCTCTCCAGGGAGAAGAGACCAAACTCCCTCAACCTATCCTCATAAGGCATGCCCCCCAATCCAGGCAACATCCTTGTAAATCTCCTCTGCACCCTTTCAATGGCTTCAACATCTTTCCTGTAATGAGGTGACCAGAACTGCGCGCAGTACTCCAAGTGGGGTCTAACCAGGGTCCTATAAAGCTGCAGCATTATCTCCCGACTCCTAAACTCAATCCCTCGATTAATGAAGGCTAGTACACCGTACGCCTTCTTGACCGCATCCTCCACCTGCGAGGCCGATTTAAGAGTCCTATGGACCCGGACCCCAAGGTCCTTCTGATCCTCTACACTGCTAAGAATGGTACCCTTCATATTATACTGCTGCTTCATCCCATTGGATCTGCCAAAATGGATCACTACACACTTATCCGGGTTGAAGTCCATCTGCCACTTCTCCGCCCAGTCTTGCATTCTATCTATGTCTCGCTGCAACTTCTGACATCCCTCCAAACTATCCACAACACCACCTACCTTGGTGTCGTCAGCAAACTTACCAACCCATCCCTCCACTTCCTCATCCAGGTCATTTATGAAAATGACAAACAGCAAGGGTCCCAGAACAGATCCCTGGGGCACTCCACTGGTCACTGACCTCCATGCAGAGAAAGACCCCTCCACAGCCACTCTCTGCCTTCTGCAGGCAAGCCAGTTCTGGATCCACAAGGCAACAGCCCCTTGGATCCCATGCCCTCTCACTTTCTCAAGAAGTCTTGCATGGGGGACCTTATCGAACGCCTTGCTGAAGTCCATATAGACCACATCCACCGCTCTTCCTTCGTCAATGTGTTTGGTCACATTTTCAAAGAACTCAACCAGGCTCGTAAGGCACGACCTGCCCTTGACAAAGCCGTGCTGACTACTTTTGATCATACTAAACTTCTCTCGATGATCATAAATCCTGTCTCTCAGGATCCTCTCCATCAACTTACCAACCACTGAGGTTAGACTCACCGGTCGGTAATTTCCCGGGCTGTCCCTGTTCCCTTTCTTGAATATAGGGACCACATCTGCAATCCTCCAATCCTCCGGAACCTCTCCCGTCTCCATCGACGATGCAAAGATCATCGCCAAAGGCTCCGCAATCTCCTCCCTCGCCTCCCACAGTAACCTGGGGTACATCCCATCCGGTCCCGGCGACTTACCAACCTTGATGCCATTCAATAGTTCCAACACATCCTCTTTCTTTATGTCCACATGCTCGATCCTTTCTGTCCACCGCAAACCAGCAGTACAACCACCCAGATCCCTTTCCACCGTGAATACCGAGGTAAAGTATTCATTAAGCACCTCCGCCATTTCTAACGGTTCCGCACAAACTTTTCCTCCTTCACCTTTTAAGGGTCCTATGCCTTCACATCTCATCCTTTTACTCTTGACATATTTGTAGAAAGCCTTGGGATTCTCCTTAATCTTACCCGCCAAGGTCTTCTCATGACCCCTTCTCGCTCTCCTAATTTCCTTCTTAAGCTCCTTCCTACATCCCGTATATTCCTCTAAATCCTTAACACCTCCTAGCTCTCTGAACCTTCTGTACGCCTCTCTTTTCTTATTCACCAGGTTCATCACAACCTTCGTGCACCACGGTTCCCGTACCCTACCAACACCCCCCTGTCTCATCGGAACGTTGTCATGCAGAGCTCCAGACAAACATTCCTTGAAAATCCTCCACTTTCCTTCGGTACTCATCTTCTTGTTTCTTCTTTCAAAGTGCATTACCTCGCAGTGATCAGGGTTAAATTAGATTGGGGAGAGTTATTTAAAGGGATGACAGTGGATAGACACTGGCAAACATTCGAGGAACACATGGGGGAACTGCAGCAACTGTTTATTCCTGTCTGGCACAAAAGCAAAATGGGTAAGAAGCCAATCCATGGCTTACAAAGGAAATTAGAGAGAGAATCCGATCTAAGGAAGAAGCATACAGATTGGCCAAGAAAAATAATAGGTCTGAGGATTGGGAGCAGTCTAGAATTCAGCAAAGAAGGACCAAGGATTGATTAAGAAGGGGAAAATACAGCACGAAAGTAAGCTTGCAGGGAACACAAAGACTGACACTAAGAGTTTCTATAGATACATGACGAGCAACAGGTTGGTGAAGACAAATATAGGTCCCCTACAGACAGAAACAGGGGAATGTATAATAGGGGACAAAGAACTGGCCGAGCAACTGAATACATACTTTGGTTCTGTCTTCACAAAAGAGGACACAAATCAGATGCCAGAAATGTTGGAGAATGCAAGATTTAGTGAGAGGGAAGAACTGAGAAAGATCAATATTAGTAGAGAAATGATGCTGGGAAAGTTGATGGGATTGAAGGCGAATAAATCCCCAGGGACTGATAATCGACATCCCAGAGTACATAAAGAAGTGGCTCTAGAAATAGTGGATGCATTGGTGGTCATCTTCTAGGATTCTATAGATTGTGGAACAGTCCCTGCAGATTGGAGGGTAGCGAATGTCACTCCAATATTCAAAAAGGGAGATAGAGAGAAAACATGGAACTATAGACCAGTAAGTTTAACATCGGCAGTGGGGAAAATTCTCAAATCCATTACCAAGGACTTTATAGCAGAGCATTTAGAAAGCAGTGGCAGGATCAGACAGAGTCAGCATGGATTTATGAAGGGGAAATCAGGCTTGACAAATATGTTGGAACTAGTTGAGTTGACAAGGGGGAACCAGTAGGTGTGGTATATTTGGACTTTCAGAAAGCATTTGACAAAGTCACGCACAAGAGATTATTGTGCAAGAATAAAGGGCAAGGGATTGGAGGAAATGTATTGAGATGGATAGAAAACAGGTTGGCAGAGAGGAAACAAAGAGTAGAAATTAATGGGTCCTTTTCAAATTGGCAGGCAGTAACTAGTGGGGTGCCACAGGGATCGGTGCTGGGACCCCAGCTATTCACAATATATATTAATGATTTGGATGAGGGAACAAAATGTAACATCTCAAAGTTTGCAGATGATACCAAGTTGGGTGGGAGGGTGAACTGTGACGAGGATGCAGAGATCCTTCAGAATGATCTGGACAGGTTGGGTGAGTGGGCTAATCAATGGCAGATGCAGTATAATTTGGATAAGTGTGAGGTTATTCACTTTGGAAGCAAAAACAAGGCGGCAGATTACTGCCAGAATGGGTGTAAATTGGGAGAGGGGAGTGTGCAGCGGGACCTGGGTGTCCTTGTGCACCAGTCGCTGAAGGTAAGCATGCAGGTGCAGCAGGCGGTAAAGAAGGCAAATGGCATGTTGGCCTTCATTGCGAGAGGTTTCGAGTACAGGAGCAGGGATGTGTTGTTGCAATTACACAGGGCCTTGGTGAGGCCACACCGAGAGTATTGTGTGCAGTTTTGGTCTCCTTTCAAGGGGCAGCTGGATATAGCACTTGGGGTGAATGGGATCAAATGTTATGGGGAGAAAGCAGGATTAGGCTATTGAGTTGGATGATCAGCCATGATGGTAATGAATGGCGGAGCAGGCTCGAAGGGCCAAATGGCCTCCTCCTGCTCCTATCTTCTATGTTTCTATGTTAAATACCATCTGCCAGTGCTCTGCCCATCTGACCAACCCATCTATAATCTCCCTGTAACCTACAACCATCTTCCTCACTGTTAACCACCTGACCAATCTTGGGGTCATCTGCACATTTACTTATCATTCCCCCCACATTTTCATCACTATCATTTATGTATAAAACAAACAATAATGTGAGGTGATGCATTTTGGTGGATCGAACCAGGGCAGGACTTACTCAGTTAATGGCAGGGCATTGGGGAGAGTTACAGAACAAAGAGATCTCGGGGTACATGTTCATAGCTCCTTGAAAGTGGAACCACAGGTGGACAGAGTGGTGAAGAAGGCATTCAGCATGCTTGGTTTCATCGGTCAGAACATTGAACACAGGAGTATGTAGATTGCTCGTAGAAGAATGTAGATTGGGGGCAGATGTTTGACAGCGAATCAACATCTGGCATGTGGGAGGCTTTCAAGTGTAAGTTGATAGGGATTCAGGACTGGCACATTCCTGTAAGGATGAAGGATAAGTATGGCAAGTTTTGGGAACCTTGGATAACGAGAGATATTGTGAGCCTAGTCAAAGAGAAAACGGAAGCATTTGTCAAAGCGAGGAGGCTGGGAACAGATGAAGCAAGTGTGGAATACACGGAAAGTAGAAAGAAACTTAGGCAAGGAGTAAGAAGAGCTAAAAGGAGTCATGAAAAGTCATTGGCCAGGAGGATTAAGGAAAATCCCAAGGCTTTTAAAAATATATAAAGAGCAAGAGGTTAGCCAGGGAGAGGGTTGGCCCACTCAAGGACAGGGGAGGGATTCTATGCATGGGCGAGGTATTAAATGAGTACTTTGCGTCAGTATTCACCAAAGAGAAGGACTTGGTGGATGATGAGTCAGGGAAAGGGTGTGTAGATAGTTTGAGTCATGTTAACATCAAAAAGGAGGTGGTATTGGGGTTCTTGAGAAACATTAAGGTCGACAAGTCCCCAGGGCCTGATGGGATATACCCCAGAATACTGAGAGGCAAGGGAGGAAATTACTGGGGCCTTGAGAGAAATCTTTGTATCCTCACTGGCTACAGGGGAGGTCCCAGAGGATTGGAGAATAGCCAATGTTCCTTTGTTTAAGAAGGGTAGCAAGAATAATCCAGAGAATTACAGGCCAGTGAGCCTTATGTCAGTGGTAGGGAAATTTTTGGAGAGGATTCTTCGAGACAGGGTTTATTCCCACTTGGAAATAAATGGATGTATTCACGAGAGTCAGCTTGGTTTTGAGAAGGGGAGGTCGTGTCTCACTAACTTGATCGAGTTTTTTGAGGAAGTGACGAGGATGATTGATGAGGGTAGGGCAGTAGATGTTGTCTACATGGACTTCACTAAGGCCTTTGACAAGGTCCCTCATGGCAAACTGGTGCAGAAGGTGAAGTCGCATGGGATCAGAGGTCAGCTGGCAAGGTGGATACAAACCTGGCTCGGTCATAGAAGACAGAGGGTAGCAGTGGAAGGGTACGTTTCTGAATGGAGGGCTGTGACAAGTGGTGTTCCTCAGGGATCAGTGCTGGGACTTTTGTTGTTTGTAATATATATCAATGATTTGGAGGAAAATGTAACTGGTTTGATTAGTAAGTTTGCGGACGACACAAAGGTTGGTGGATTTGCGGATAGCGATGAGGACCATCAGAGGATACAGCAGGATATAGATCAGTTGGAGAATTGGGCGGAGAGATGGCAGATGGAGTTTAATCCGGACAAATGTGAGGTGATGCATTTTGGAAGGTCTGATACAGATAGGAAATATACAGTAAATGGCAGAATCCGTACAAATATTGATAGGCAAAGGGATCTGGGTGTACAGGTACACAGGTCACTGAAAGTGGCAATGCAGGTGGAGAAGGTAGTCAAGAAGGCATACGGCATGCTTGCCTTCATCAGCCGGGGCATTGACTTTAAAAATTGGCAAGTCATGTTGCAGCTTTATAGAACTTTAGTTAGGCTGTACTTGGAATATAGTGTTCACTTCTGGTCGCCACACTACCAGAAGGATGTGGAGGCTTTGGAGAGGATACAGAAAAGATTTACCAGGATGTTGCCTGGTATGGAGGGCATTAGCTATGAGGAGAGGTTGGAGAAACTTGGTTTGTTCTCACTGGAACGACAGAGGTTGAGGGGAGACCTGATAGAAGTCTACAAGATTATGAGAGGCATGGACAGAGTGGATAGTCAGAAGCTTTTTCCCAGGGTGGAAGAGTCGATTACTAGGGGGCATAGGTTTAAGGTGCGAGGGGCAAGGTTTAAAGGAGAAGGAAGAGGCAAGTTTTTTTTTACACAGAGGGTGGTGGGTGCCTGGAACCCGCTGCCGGGGGAAGTTGTGGAAGCGGATACGGTAGTGACTTTTAAGGGGCGTCTTGACAAATACAAGAATATGATGTGGAGTTGCTGGCGTTGGACTGGGAGAGGCACAGTAAGTAGTCTCATAATAGCAGTTTAAAGTCCAACTGGTTTATTTGGTAGCACAAACTTTTGGAGCACTGCTCCTTCATCAGGTGACTCACCTGATGAAGGAGCAGCGCTCCGAAAGCTCGTGCTACCAAATAAACGTGTTGGACTTTAACCTGGTGCTGTGAGACTACTTACTCTAAATACATGAATAGGATGGGAGTAGAGGGATATGGTCCCCAGAAGGGTAGGGGGTTTTAGTTAAGTCGGGCAGCATGGTCGGTGCAGGCTTGGAGGGCCGAAGGGCCTGTTCCTGTACTGTAATTTTCATTGTTCTTTAGGAGTTGGGACGTCTTGTTGTTGAAGTTGTACAAGACATTGGTAAGGCCTCACTTGGAATACTGTGTACAGATCTGGTCACCCTATTATAGAAAGGATACTATTAAACTAGAAAGAGTGCAGAAAAGATTTACTGCGATGCTACTGGGATTTGATGGTTTGAGTTATGAGGAGAGGCTGGATAGACTGGGACGTTTTTCCCAGGGGTGATCTTATAAAGATTTATAAAATAATGAGGGGCACAGATCAGCTGGATAGTCAACATCGTTTCCCAAAGGTAGGGGAGTCTAAAACTAGAGGGCATAGGTTTAAGGTGAGAGGGGATAGATAGATAGATAGAATAGATAGATAGAACAGTACAGCACAGAACAGGCCCTTCGGCCACGATGTTGTGCCGAGCTTTATCTGAAACCAAGATCAAGCTATCCCACTCCCTATCATCCTGGTGTGCTCCATGTGCCTATCCAATAACCGCTTAAATGTTCCTAAAGTGTCTGACTCCACTATCACTGCAGGCAGTCCATTCCACACCCCAACCACTCTCTGCGGAAAGAACCTACCTCTGATATCCTTCCTATATCTCCCACCATGAACCCTATAGTTATGCCCCCTTGTAATAGCTCCATCCACCCGAGGAAATAGTCTTTGAACGTTCACTCTATCTATCCCCTTCATCATTTTATAAACCTCTATTAAGTCTCCCCTCAGCCTCCTCCGCTCCAGAGAGAACAGCCCTAGCTCCCTCAACCTTTCCTCATAAGACCTACCCTCCAAACCAGGCAGCATCCTGGCAAATCTCCTCTGCACTCTTTCCAGCGCTTCCACATCCTTCTTATAGTGAGGTGACCAGAACTGCACACAATATTCCAAATGTGGTCTCACCAAGGTCCTGTACAGTTGCAGCATAACCCCACGGCTCTTAAACTCCAACCTCCTGTTAATAAAAGCTAACACACTATAGGCCTTCTTCACAGCTCTATCCACTTGAGTGGCAACCTTTAGAGATCTGTGGATATGGACCCCAAGATCTCTCTGTTCCTTCACAGTCTTCAGAACCCTACCTTTGACCCTGTAATGCACATTTAAATTAGTCCTCCCAAAATGAATCACCTCACATTTATCAGGGTTAAACTCCATTTGCCATTTTTCAGCCCAGCTTTGCGACCTATCTATGTCCCTTTGCAGCCTACAACAGCCCTCCACCTCATCCACTACTCCACCAATCTTGGTGTCATCAGCAAATTTACTGATCCACCCTTCAGCCCCCTCCTCTAAGTCATTAATAAAAATCACAAAGAGCAGAGGACCAAGCACTGATCCCTGTGGCACTCCGCTAGCAACCTGCCTCCAGTCCGAAGATTTTCCATCCACCACCACCCTCTGTCTTCAATCAGACAGCCAGTTACCTATCTAATCTGCTAACTTTCCCTCTATCCCACACCTCCTTATTTTCATCATAAGCCGACCATGGGGGACCTTATCAAACGCCTTACTAAAATCCATGTATATGACATCAACGGCCCTACCTTCATCAACACACTTAGTTACCTCCTCAAAAAATTCTATCAAATTTGTGAGGCACGACTTTCCCTTCACGAATCCGTGCTGACTATCCCGGATTAATCCGCATCTTTCTAAATGGTCGTAAATCCCATCCCTAAGGACCTTTTCCATCAATTTACCAACCACCGAAGTAAGACTAACCGGTCTATAATTACCAGGGCCATTTCTATTCCCTTTCTTAAACAGAGGAACAACATTCGCCACTCTCCAGTCCTCTGGCACCATCCCCGTGATGTGGAGATGCCGGCGTTGGACTGGGGTGAACACAGTAAGAAGTCTCACAACACCAGGTTATCGCGCATATCGACACAGACATCAAGTTTCTACAAACATGCAAGAATGCAACTTGATTTTGTCTGTTTGCACTGTTTGAGAGCACATTTCCACTCCATCTGATGAAGGAGCAGTGCTCCGAAAGCTTATGGTATTTGCGACCAAATAAACCTGTTGGACTTTAACCTGGTGTTGTGAGACTTCTAACCATCCCCGTGGACAGTGAGGACCCAAAGATCAAAGCCAAAGGCTCTGCAATCTCATCCCTTGCCTCCCAAAGAATCCTAGAATATATTTCATCAGGCCCAGGGGACATATCGACCTTCAGTTTATTCAAAATTGCCAGGACATCCTCCCTCCGAACAACTATTTCCTCCAGCCTATTAGCTTGTAACACCTTCTCTTCCTCAAAAACATGGCCCCTCTCCTTGGTGAACACTGAAGAAAAGTATTCATTCATCACCTCGCCTATCTCAACTGACTCCATACACAAGTTCCCACTACTGTCCTTGACTGGCCCTAACCTCACCCTGGTCATTCTTTTATTCCTCACATAAGAGTAAAAAGCCTTGGGGTTTTCCTTGATCCGACCCGCCAAGGACTTCTCATGTCCCCTCCTAGCTCTCCTAAGCCCCTTTTTCAGCTCATTCCTTGCTAACTTGTAACCCTCAATCGAGCCATCTGAACCTTGTTTCCTCATCCCTACATAAGCTTCCCTCTTCCTTGTCACAAGACATTCCACCTCTTTCGTGAACCATGGTTCCCTCACTCGGCCATTTCCTCCCTGCCTGACAGGGACATACCTATCAAGGACACCCAGTATTTGTTCCTTGAAAAAGTTCCACTTTTCATTAGTGCCTTTCCCTGACAGTTTCTGTTCCCATCTTATGCCCCCTAATTCTTGCCTAATCGCACCATAATTACCTCTCCCCCAATTGTAAACCTTGCCCTGCCGTACGGCCCTATCGCTCTCCATTGCAATAACAAAAGACACCGAATTGTGGTCACTATCTCCAAAGTGCTCTCCCACAACCAAATCTAACACTTGGCCCGGTTCATTTCCCAGTACCAAATCCAATGTGGCCTCATCTCTTGTCGGCCTATCCACATATTGTGTCAGGAAACCCTCCTGCACACACTGCACAAAAACTGCCCCATCTGAACTATTTGACCTACAAAGTTCCAATCAATATTTGGAAAGTTAAAGTCCCCCATGACAACTACCCTGTGACCCCCACACGTATCCATAATCTGCTTAGCAATTTCTTCCTCCACATCTCTATTACTATTTGGGGGCCTATAGTGAACTCCTAACAATGTGACCGCTACTTTCCTATTTCTAACATCAGCCCATATTACCTCAGTGTGCAGATCCCCCTCGAAGTGCCTTTCTGCAGCCGTTAGACTATCTTTGATTAACAATGCCACTCTTCCACCTCTTTTACCAGCTTCCCTACACTTACTGAAACATCCATACCCCGGAATGTCCAACAACCATTCCTGTCCTTGTTCTACCCACGTCTCCGTAATGGCCACAACATCGTAGTCCCAAGTATCAATCCACGCCCCAAGTTCATCTACTTTGTTCCGGATGCTCCTTACATTGAAGTAGACACACTTCAACCCATCTTCCTGTCTACCGGTACCCACCCTTGACATTGATACCTTCCCCAATACCTCACTACCCTCAACACTGACTTCTGGACTACAACTCCTTTTCCCACTCCCCTGACAAATTAGTTTAAACCCCGCTGAAGAGCCGTATCAAATTTCCCTCCCAGGATATTGGTGCCCCTCTGGTTCAGGTGCACCCCGTCCTGTTTGTACAGGTCCCACCTTCCCCAGAATGTGTTCCAATTATCCACGTATCTGAAACCCTCCCTCCTACACCATCCCTGCAACCACATGTTTAACTGCACTCTCTCCCTGTTCCTCAACTCGCTATCACGTGGCACCGGCAACGTACCAGAGATGACCACATGTTTTGTCTTGGCTCTCAGCTTCCAGCCCAGCTCCCGAAATTCCTGTTTTAAATCCCCGTCCCTTCTCTTACCTATGTCGTTGGTACCAATGTGTACCATGACTTGTGACTGTTTCTCCTCCCCCTTAAGAATCCGGAAGACACGGTCCGAGACGTCACGGACCCTGGCATCCGGTAGGCAACAAACCATCCTCGAGTCTCTTTTGCTGCCACAGAATCTCCTATCTATCCCTCTAACTAACGAGTCCCCAATAACTATTGCCCTCCCGCTCTCCCCCTTACCCTCCCGAGCCACAGAGATGGACACAGTGCTGGAGATCCTCTCACTGCGGCTCACCACTGGTATGTCATCCCCCTCAACCGTATCCAAAGCGGAATACTTGTTGCTAAGGGGAACGACCACCGGGGATCCCTGCACGGACTGCTTCCTCCCAGCCCCTCTCACCGTCACCCATCTGTTTTCATTCCTCGGAGTAACTGTATTCCTAAAGCTTCTGTCTATGGCCACCTCTGCGTCCCTAATGATCCTAAGTTCATCCAGCTCCAACTCCAGTTCCCTAACACGGTTTTGGAGGAGCTGCAGATGGGTGCACTTCCCACAGGTGTAATCAGCAGGGACACTGTCGTCGTCCCTCACCTCAAACATAGTGCAAGAGGAACATTGCACTGCCTGCACACCCATCCCCTCTAGATACCTTGCCAGTAACAGGTAGAAAGTGCAAAAATGAATTAAACTCACCCCTGCTCGCCCTGTCCCCCAAAGCCCTGTGAGCCAAAGCCCTGACAGCTTTCACTCAGCTTCCCACTCACTCCACTGCCCGCTCCCGACGCTGCCCGCTGTATAGAGTGACTTTTATACTAAAAAATACAATCTCCCAGAATCCCTTGCAGCCTACTCCCACTTCCTCAGAGTTTAAACCCTTGAAAAAAGCCCGCGAAAAAACGGATTAAATGAATAAATAAATAAATAAAGGGCGGCACGGTAGCACAGTGGTTAGCACTGCTGCTTCACAGCTCCAGGGTCCCGGGTTCGATTCCCGGCTCGGGTCACTGTCTGTGTGGAGTTTGCACATTCTTCTCATGTCTGCGTGGGTTTCCTCCGGGTGCTCCGGTTTCCTCCCACAGTCCAAAGATGTGCGGGTTAGGTTGATTGGCCAGGTTAAAAATTGCCCCTAAGAGTCCTGAGATGTGTAGGTTAGAGGGATTAGCGGGTAAATATGTGGGGGTAGGGCCTGGGTGGGATTGTGGTCGGTGCAGACTCGATGGGCCGAATGGCCTCCTTCTGCACTGTAGGGTTTCTATGATTTCTATGATCACAGCACTTTACTCACCCTCAGTACTCCTGAGATGAAGAATATGAAGACATTGGAAAAGATTCACGAGAATGGTTCAGAAATCAGGAATGAGGAATTCTAGGGATTGAAGGCTGTTGGACTGTTACAGCAGAGAAGGTTCAGAGAAATTGAATAGAGGTGTTTAAAATCCGATCGGGTAAAAAACGAGAAAGTGTTTCCAGTGGTAGCAGAGTGGAAAAGCAGAGGAATTCTGATGGATGAGAATTGGTGAAAAGCCTTGGAGATAGGAAATATTTTACACAGTGAGTTGTTGTGATCTGGAATGTGATGCTGGAGACGGTCGAAGCAAATTACACAAGAATTGGATACACACTTGAAGATACAAAATTTAACTGATTATTGGGAAAGAGCAGGAGAATGGGATTAACAAGATAATGCTTTCAAAGAGTTGGCACAAGACACTAAATGTTCTCAAACCTTATTGTTTCATCCCAAACAGAATCAGATGGACTTTCACCAAGAAGACAGCCGATAAATCAGGAATGGACTCATGAATTGGGGACAAGAGCTCAAGGGTTAACATCCAATCCAGAGAGAGATGAAGAACCAAAAGAACTAGGAACAGGAATAGATCACTCAGCCCCTCGAGCCTGCTCCACCATTCAGTCCGATCATGGCTGATCTCATCCTGGCCTCAACTCCACCTTCCTGCCCGTTCACCATCGCCTTTCAACCCCATTACTAATTTAAAATCTGTCTATCTCCTCCTTAAACTTAGTCAAAGTCCCAGCATCCACCACACTCTGGGCTGGTGAATTCCACAGACTCACCATTCTGAGACAAATAATTTCTCCTCATCTCTGATTTTAAATCTGCTCCCCCTTATCCGAAAACGACAGAACCTATTGTTCCACAAGAGGAAACATCTCTCCTTGTCTATTTGTCAATCCACCTTATCATTGTCTACAACTCCATTAGATCTCCCCTCATTCCTCCAGGCAGTATAGTCCTGAACTGCTCAATATCTCTTTGTAAGTCAAACCCCTCGTATCTGGAATCAATCTCGTGAGCCTCCTCTGACTGCCGCCAGTGTAACATACATTGAAAATACACACAGGAGTATTCCATTCGGCCCTTCCAGCCTGCTCCATCATTCATCACGATCATGGCTGATCATCAAATCCAATATCCTGATCCCCCCCCCCCCCCGCCGTATCCCTCGATCCCTTTAGCCCCAAAAGTGATATCTAATTTCTTTCTGAAATCAGACAACATTTTGGCCTCAACTACATTCTGTGGGAGTGAATTCCAAACATTCACAACCCTCTGGGTGAAGAAATTTCTCCTCACCTCAGTTCTAAAAGGTTTACCCCTTATCCTCAAGCTATGACCTCTAGTTCTGGACTCCCCCCACCATTGGGAACATTCTTTCTGAATCTATCCTGTCAAACTCGGTTAGAATTTTATATGTTTCTGTGAGATCCCCTCTCACTCATCAAAACTCCAGTGAATATAATCCTAACCCACTTAGTCTCTCCTCATATGACAGACCTGCCACCCCAGGAATCAGCCTGGTAAACCTTCACTGTTCTCCCTCGATAGCAACGACATCCTTCCTCAGATAAGGACACCAAAACTTAGAAACATAGAAACCCTACAGTGCAGAAGGAGGCCATTCGGCCCATCGAGTCTGCACCGACCACAATCCCACCTAGCCCCTACCCCCACATATTTACCCGCTAATCCCTCTAACCTACGCATCTCAGAATTCTAAGGGGCAATTTTTAACCTGGCCAATCAACCTAACCCGCACATCTTTGGACTGTGGGAGGAAACCGGAGCACCCGGAGGAAACCCACGCAGACACGAGGAGAATGTGCAAACTCCACACAGACAGTGACCCGAGCCGGGAATCGAACCTGGGACCCTGGAGCTGTGAAACAGCAGTGCTAAACTGCACACAATACTCCAGGTGTGGCCTCACCAATGCCCTGTACAATTGCAGCAAAACATCCATATCCCTACACATAAATCCTCTCGCTATGAAGGCCTTCTTTCCTGCCTGCTGTCCCTGCACGCTTACTTTCAGCGACTGATGCACGAGGACACCAAGGTCTCGCTGAGTATCCACCTCTCTCAATTTACACCCATTCAAGTAATAATCTGTCTTCCTGTTATTGCTACCAAAGTGGATAACCTCACATTTATCCACATTATGCTGCATCTGCCATGCAGATACCCACACACTCAGCCTGTCCCAATCACGCTGAAGCATCTCTACATCCTCCTCACAGCTCACCCTCCCACACAACTTTGTATCATATGCAAATTTGGAGATAATACATTCAGTTCTCTCTTGCAAATCAGGGAGTGTGGGTGGGGGTTGTGTCAGGGAGTGTGGGTGGGGGTTGTGTCAGGGAGTGTGGGTGGGGGTTGTGTCAGGGAGTGTGGGTGGGGGTTGTGTCAGGGGGTGTGGGTGGGGGTTGTGTCAGGGGGTGTGGGTGGGGGTTGTGTCAGGGGGTGTGGGTGGGGGTTGTGTCAGGGGGTGTGGGTGGGGGTTGTGTCAGGGAGTGTGGGTGGGGGTTGTGTCAGGGAGTGTGGGTGGGGGTGGTGTCAGGGGGTGTGGGTGGGGGTGGTGTCAGGGGGTGTGGGTGGGGGTGGTGTCAGGGAGTGTGGGTTGTGTCAGGGAGTGTGGGTGGGGCTTGTGTCAGGGAGTGTGGGTGGGGGTTGTGTTAGGGAGTGTGGGTGGGGGGTTGTGTCAGGGAGTGTGGGTGGGGGTTGTGTCAAAGAGCAAAGAACAGTACAGCACAGGAAACAGGCCCTTCGGCCCTCCAAGCCTGTGCCGCTCCTTGGTCCAACTAGACCAATCGTTTGTATCCCTCCATTCCCAGGCTGCTCATGTGAC
The DNA here is from genome assembly GCF_964213995.1 of Mustelus asterias. NCBI lineage: Eukaryota > Metazoa > Chordata > Chondrichthyes > Carcharhiniformes > Triakidae > Mustelus > Mustelus asterias. Next base: position 1,287,478 of record NC_135802.1, read on the forward strand.
TATCCAGGTAAGTCTTAAACGATGTCAGCGTGCCTGCCTCCACCACCCTACTTGGCAGCGCATTCCAGGCCCCCACCACCCTCTGTGTAAAATAAGTCCCTCTGATATCCGAGTTATAACTCGATAACTCAGATATCATTAATATATAACGTATTACTTGACTTTGGACCTCAAATAAGGAGACCAAAGCTTTACACAATATTGAGTGCTTTCTCACTAATGCTTTGCACAGAAGCAGTAACACTTCCCTACTTTTATATTCTATTGTTTTAGCAATAAATGCCAAGATTCCTGATGACCTGCTGTACCTGCATAATAGTTTTCTATAATTCATGCATGAGAACACCCAGAAGGTTAAAACACATGGAATTCAGGGAAAGTTGGTGAGATGGATCCGAAACTGGCTCAGTAATAGGAGTAAGGAGTCTAACAACACCAGGTTCAAGTCCAACAGGATTGCTTAGGAGTGAAAGTAATAGGGCAATTGTTATGGGGGATTTTAACTTGACTAATATTGACTGGAATTGTTATAGCTCTAGCTCGTTAGAGGGGTCAGTTTTTGTTCAAAGCGTGCAGGAAGGTTTTTTGACTCAGTATGTAGACAGGCCAACTAGAGGTGAGGCTATATTGGATCTGGTGCTGGGAAATGAGCCAGACCAGGTGCTAGACTTGGAAGTTGGTGTGCATTTTGGTGATAGTGACCACAATTCGGTTACGTTCACCTTAGTGATGGAAAGGGATAGGCATGAACCTCGGGCCAGTGGTTTTAGCTGGGGGAAGGGTAATTATGAGGCTATTAGGAGAGAATTAGGAAACATAGGCTGGACTAGGAGATTACAGGGACTGGGAACGTCCGACATGTGGAGTTTTTTCAAGGAGCAGCTACTGCGAGTCTGTGATAGGTATGTCCCTGTCAGGCAAGGAGGAATTGGTAGGGCTAGGGAACCGTGGTGCACCAAAAAAGTTTCTTTGTTGGTTAAAAAGAAAAAGGAGGCTTATGTTCGGATGAGACGTGAGCACTCGGGTAGTGCACTAGAAAGCTTTAGATTGGCTAAGAGGGAGTTGAAGAGCGAGCTTAGAAGGGCTAAAAGGGGACATGAGAAGACTTTGGCGGATAGGGTTAAAGAGAATCCTAAGGCGTTCTATAGGTATGTCAAGAACAGAAGGTTGGTTAGGGCAAGTTTAGGGCCAGTTATAGATGGCAGAGGGAAGTTATGTGTGGAACCGGAGGAGATTGGTGAAGCATTGAACCAATATTTCTCTTCGGTGTTCACGCAAGGGGACATGAATATAGCTGAGGAGGACACTGGGTTGCAAGGGAGTAGAATAGACAGTATTACAGTTGATAAGGAGGATGTGCAGGATATTCTGGAGGGTCTGAAAATAGATAAATCCCCTGGTCCGGATGGGATTTATCCAAGGATTCTCTGGGAGGCAAGAGAAGTGATTGCAGAGCCTCTGGCTCTGATCTTCAGGTCGTCGTTGGCCTCTGGTATAGTACCAGAAGATTGGAGGTTAGCGAATGTTGTCCCATTGTTTAAGAAGGGGAACAGAGACTTCCCCGGGAATTATAGACCGGTGAGTCTCACTTCTGTTGTCGGCAAGATGTTGGAAAAAATTATAAGGGATAGGATTTATAGTTATTTGGAGAGTAATGAATTGATAGGTGATAGTCAGCATGGTTTTGTGGCAGGTAGGTCGTGCCTTACTAACCTTATTGAGTTTTTTGAGAAAGTGACCAAGGAGGTGGATGGGGGCAAGGCAGTGGACGTGGTATATATGGATTTTAGTAAGGCGTTTGATAAGGTTCACCATGGTAGGCTTCTGCAGAAAATGCAGATGTATGGGATTGGGGGTGATCTAGGAAATTGGATCAGGAATTGGCTAGCGGATAGGAAACAGAGGGTGGTGGTTGATAGTAAATATTCATCATGGAGTGCGGTTACAAGTGGTGTACCTCAGGGATCTGTTTTGGGGCCACTGCTGTTTGTAATATTTATTAATGATCTGGATGAGGGTATAGTTGGGTGGATTAGCAAATTTGCTGATGACACCAAAGTCGGTGGTGTGGTAGACAGTGAGGAAGGGTGTCGTAGTTTGCAGGAAGACTTAGACAGGTTGCAAAGTTGGGCCGAGAGGTGGCGGATGGAGTTTAATGCGGAGAAGTGTGAGGTAATTGAAGCCATTGAAAGGGTGCAGAGGAGATTTACAAGGATGTTGCCTGGATTGGGGGGCATGCCTTATGAGGATAGGTTGAGGGAGCTTGGTCTCTTCTCCCTGGAGAGACGAAGGATGAGAGGTGACCTGATAGAGGTTTACAAGATGTTGAGGGGTCTGGATAGGGTGGACTCTCAGAGGCTATTTCCAAGGGCTGAAATGGTTGCTACGAGAGGACACAGGTTTAAGGTGCTGGGGGGTAGGTACAGGGGGGATGTCAGGGGTAAGTTTTTCACTCAGAGGGTGGTGGGTGAGTGGAATCGGCTGACGTCGGTGGTGGTGGAGGCAAACTCGTTGGGGTCTTTTAAGAGACTTCTGGATGAGTACATGGGATTTAATGGGATTGAGGGCTATAGATAGGCCTAGAGGTGGGGATGTGATCGGCGCAACTTGTGGGCCGAAGGGCCTGTTTGTGCTGTGACTTTCTATGTTCTATGTAATTCACTTTGGTAGGAATAACAGATGTGTTGAGTATAGGGCTAACGGGAGGACTTTGAATAGTGTGGAGGAGCAGAGGGATCTAGGTGTATGTGTGCATAGATCCCTGAAAGTTGGGAATCAAGTAGATAAGGTTGTTAAGAAGGCATATGGTGTCTTGGCGTTTATTGGTAGGGGGATTGAATTTAGGAGTCGTAGCGTTATGTTGCAACTGTACACAACTCTGGTGCGGCCGCACTTGGAGCACTGTGTGCAGTTCTGGTCCCCACATTACAGGAAGGATGTGGAGGCTTTGGAGAGGGTGCAGAGGAGGTTTACCAGGATGTTGCCTGGTATGGAGGGGAGATCCTATGAGGAGAGGCTGAGGGATTTGGGATTGTTTTCGCTGGAAAGGCGGCGGCTAAGAGGGGATCTTATTGAAACATATAAGATGATTAGAGGTTTAGATAGGGTGGATAGTGATAGCCTTTTTCCTCTGATGGAGAAATCCAGCACGAGGGGGCATGGCTTTAAATTGAGGGGGGGTAGTTATAGAACCGATGTCAGGGGTAGGTTCTTTACCCAGAGGGTGGTGAGGGATTGGAATGCCCTGCCAGCATCAGTAGTAAATGCGCCTAGTTTGGGGGCGTTTAAGAGATCCGTAGATAGGTTCATGGACGAAAAGAAATTGGTTTAGGTTGGAGGGTCACAGTTTTTTTTTAACTGGTCGGTGCAACATCGTGGGCCGAAGGGCCTGTTCTGCGCTGTAATGTTCTATGTTCTATGTTCTATTTGGTAGCAAACGCCACGAGCTTTCGGAGCGCTGCTCCTTCGTCAGATGAGTGGGGCAATTTTTTCACACAGAGGGTGGTGAGTGTTTGGAACAAGCTGCCAGAGGAAGTAGTAGAACAACAAACAACAAAGAACAAGAACAATACAACACAGGAACAGGCCCTTCGGCCCTCCAAGCCCGCGCCGCTCCCCGGTCCAAACTAGACCATTCTTTTGTATCCCTCCATTCCTACTCCGTTCATATGGCTGTCTAGATAAGTCTTAAACGTTCCCAGTGTGTCCGCCTCCACCACCTTGCCCGGCAGCGCATTCCAGGCCCCCACCACCCTCTGTGTAAAATACGTCCTTCTGATATCCGTGTTAAACCTCCCCCCACTTCACCTTGAACCTATGACCCCTCGTGAACGTCACCACCGAACTGGGAAAAAGCTTCCCACCGTTCACCCTATCTATGCCTTTCATAATTTTATACACCTCTATTAGGTCACCCCTCATACCCCTTTCCAGTGAGAACAACCGCAGTTTACCCAATCTCTCCTCATAACTAAGCCCTTCCATACCAGGCAACATCCTGGTAAACCTCCTCTGCACTCTCTCCAAAGCCTCCACGTCCTTCTGGTAGTGTGGTGACCAGAACTGGAGACAGTATTCCAAATGCGGCCGAACCAACGTTCTATACATCTGCAACATCAGACCTCAACTTTTATACTCTATGCCCCGTCCTAGAAAGGCAAGCATGCCATATGCCTTATTCACTACCTTCTCCACCTGTGACGTCACTTTCAAGGATCTGTGGACTTGCACACCCAGGTCCCTCTGCGTATCTACACCCTTTATGGTTCTGCCATTTATTGTATAGCTCCCCCCTACGTTAGTTCTACCAAAATGCATCACTTCGCATTTATCAGGATTGAACTCCATCTGCCATTTCTTTGCCCAAATTTCCAGCCTATCTATATCCTTCTGTAGCTTCTGACAATGCTCCTCACTATCTGCAAGTCCTGCCAATTTTGTGTCGTCTGCAAACTTACTGATCACCCCAGTTACACCTTCTTCCAGATCGTTTATATAAATCACAAACAGCAGAGGTCCCAATACAGAGCCCTGCGGAACACCACTAGTCACAGGCCTCCAGCCGGAAAAAGACCCTTCCACCACCACCCTCTGTCTTCTGTGACCAAGTAAGAAGTTTAACAACACCAGGTTAAAGTCCAACAGGTTTATTTGGTAGCAAAAGCCACACAAGCTTTCGGAGCTGCAAGCCCCTTCTTCAGGTGAGTGGGAATTCTGTTCACAAACAGAGCATATAAAGACACAAACTCAATTTACATGAATAATGGTTGGAATGCGAATACTTACAACTAATCAAGTCTTTAAGAAACAAAACAGCATGAGTGGAGAGAGCATCAAGACAGGCTAAAAAGATGTGTATTGTCTCCAGACAAGACAGCCAGTGAAACTCTGTGGGGGTTACAAATAGTGGGACATGAACCCAATATCCCGGTTGAGGCCGTCCTCGTGTGTGCGGAACTTGGCTATCAGTTTCTGCTCAGCGACTCTGCGCCGTCGTGTGTCGCGAAGGCCGCCTTGGACCAAGCCAGTTCTCCACCCATCTAGCCACCTCCCCCTTTATCCCATGAGATCCAACCTTTTTCACCAACCTACCATGAGGGACTTTGTCAAACGCTTTACTAAAGTCCATATAGACGACATCCACGGCCCTTCCCTCTAGTCACTTCTTCAAAAAACTCCACCAGGTTAGTGAGGCATGACCTCCCTCTCACAAAACCATGCTGACTATCGTTAATGAGTTTATTCCTTTCTAAATGCGCATACATCCTATCTCTAAGAATCTTCTCCAACAACTTCCCCACCACGGACGTCAAGCTCACCGGCCTATAATTACCCGGGTTATCCTTCCTACCCTTTTCCTTTATAGGAATGGAAAAGAAAAAAGAAAAGAGGCGGGTACAATTTAGTCCTTTAAAAAGCATTTAGACAGTTACATGGGTAAGATGGGTATAGAGGGATATGGGCCAAACGTGGGCAATTGGGACTAGTTTAGTGGTTAAAAAAAAAGGACAGCATGGACAAGTTGGGCCGAAGGGCCTGTTTCCATGCTGTAAACCTCTCTGACTCTATACCAATGTAACTGTCCAAAAAAATACTTGGGAGTTAAGGGGATGGAGCCTGGGTGGGATTATTGTCAGTGCTGGCTCGATGGGCCAAATGGCCTCCTTCTGCACTGCAGGGATTCTATGATTTTAGTTCCTCTTTTGCCCTTTATAGAACATAGAACATAGAACATAGAACATTACAGCGCAGAACAGGCCCTTCGGCCCACGATGTTGCACCGACCAGTTAAAAAAAAAACTGTGACCCTCCAACCTAAACCAATTTCTTTTCGTCCATGAACCTATCTACGGATCTCTTAAACGCCCCCAAACTAGGCGCATTTACTACTGATGCTGGCAGGGCATTCCAATCCCTCACCACCCTCTGGGTAAAGAACCTACCCCTGACATCGGTTCTATAACTACCCCCCCTCAATTTAAAGCCATGCCCCCTCGTGCTGGATTTCTCCATCAGAGGAAAAAGGCTATCACTATCCACCCTATCTAAACCTCTAATCATCTTATATGTTTCAATAAGATCCCCTCTTAGCCGCCGCCTTTCCAGCGAAAACAATCCCAAATCCCTCAGCCTCTCCTCATAGGATCTCCCCTCCATACCAGGCAACATCCTGGTAAACCTCCTCTGCACCCTCTCCAAAGCCTCCACATCCTTCCTGTAATGTGGGGACCAGAACTGCACACAGTACTCCAAGTGCGGCCGCACCAGAGTTGTGTACAGTTGCAACATAACGCTACGACTCCTAAATTCAATCCCCCTACCAATAAACGCCAAGACACCATATGCCTTCTTAACAACCTTATCTACTTGATTCCCAACTTTCAGGGATCTATGCACACATACACCTAGATCCCTCTGCTCCTCCACACTATTCAAAGTCCTCCCGTTAGCCCTATACTCAACACATCTGTTATTCCTACCAAAGTGAATTACCTCACACTTCTCCGCATTAAACTCCATCCGCCACCTCTCGGCCCAACTTTGCAACCTGTCTAAGTCTTCCTGCAAACTACGACACCCTTCCTCACTGTCTACCACACCACCGACTTTGGTGTCATCAGCAAATTTGCTAATCCACCCAACTATACCCTCATCCAGATCATTAATAAATATTACAAACAGCAGTGGCCCCAAAACAGATCCCTGAGGTACACCACTTGTAACCGCACTCCATGATGAATATTTACTATCAACCACCACCCTCTGTTTCCTATCCGCTAGCCAATTCCTGATCCAATTTCCTAGATCACCCCCAATCCCATACATCTGCATTTTCTGCAGAAGCCTACCATGGTGAACCTTATCAAACGCCTTACTAAAATCCATATATACCACGTCCACTGCCTTGCCCCCATCCACCTCCTTGGTCACTTTCTCAAAAAACTCAATAAGGTTAGTAAGGCACGACCTACCTGCCACAAAACCATGCTGACTATCACCTATCAATTCATTACTCTCCAAATAACTATAAATCCTATCCCTTATAATTTTTTCCAACATCTTGCCGACAACAGAAGTGAGACTCACCGGTCTATAATTCCCGGGGAAGTCTCTGTTCCCCTTCTTATGTATTTGTGGAAGCTCTTTAGGTTCTCCTTTGCCTTATCTGCCAAAACAATCTCGTGTCCCCTTCTTGCCCTTCTGATTTCTCTCTTAACTCTACTCCGACACCCTCTATACTCTTTAAGGAATCCACTTGATCCCAGCTGCCTATGCTGTCATGTGCCTCCTTCTTCTTCTTGACCAGGGCCTCAATATCCCGAGTCAGTACCCCACAGGCTTTACTTTGTCATGTGGGACCTTGTCAAACACCTTGCTAAAATCAATGTTCACAACATCCATAAAAGGCTGGTCAACAAAACTGAGGCTAATGGAATAAGAGAATCAATGCCCAATTGGATAAAAGATTTGGCTAGAAAACAGCAAGTGGTGGTTATTATTCAGACTGGAGGGTGACAGACATTGATGTGAGGGACATTGAGAGGGTGCGGAAAAGATTGACCAGGATGGTTCCAGGGATGAGGGAGTTTAGTTGCAAGGTTCAGGTGAAGAAGCTGGGGTTGTTCTCCTTGGAGCGAAGGAGAGTGAGGAGAGATCGGATAGCGATAAAGGGCAACACGGTGGCACAGTGGTTCGCACTGCTGCCTCACAGCACCAGGGACTCGGGTTTGATTCCTGGCTTGGGTCACTGTCTGTGTGGAGTCTGCACGTTCTCCCCGTGTCTGCGTGGGTTTCCTCCGGGTGCTCCAGTTTCCTCCCAGACTCCAAAGATGTGTAGGTGGATTAACCATAGTAAATGTGTGGGGTTATCGGGACAGGGTGGGGCAGAGCGCCTGGGTAAGAAACTTTGTCAGAGAGTCAGTGAGGCTCGATGGGTCGAATGGCCTCTTCTGCACTGTAGGGATTCTATGATTCTGTATGAACAAAGAACAAAGAACAATACAGCACAGGAACAGGCCCTTCGGCCCTCCAAGCCTGCGCCACTCATGTGCCCAACTAGACCATTCTTTTGTATCCCTCTATTCCCAGTCTGTTCATGTGGTTATAGAACATAGAACATAGAACATAGAAAGCCACAGCACAAACAGGCCCTTCGGCCCACAAGTTGCGCCGATCACATCCCCACCTCTAGGCCTATCTATAGCCCTCAATCCCATTAAATCCCATGTACTCATCCAGAAGTCTCTTAAAAGACCCCAACGAGTTTGCCTCCACCACCACCGACGTCAGCCGATTCCACTCACCCACCACCCTCTGAGTGAAAAACTTACCCCTGACATCCCCCCTGTACCTACCCCCCAGCACCTTAAACCTGTGTCCTCTCGTAGCAACCATTTCAGCCCTTGGAAATAGCCTCTGAGAGTCCACCCTATCCAGACCCCTCAACATCTTGTAAACCTCTATCAGGTCACCTCTCATCCTTCGTCTCTCCAGGGAGAAGAGACCAAGCTCCCTCAACCTATCCTCATAAGGCATGCCCCCCAATCCAGGCAACATCCTTGTAAATCTCCTCTGCACCCTTTCAATGGCTTCAACATCTTTCCTGTAATGAGGTGACCAGAACTGCGCGCAGTACTCCAAGTGGGGTCTAACCACGGTCCTATAAAGCTGCAGCATTATCTCCCGACTCCTAAACTCAATCCCTCGATTAATGAAGGCTAGTACGCCATACGCCTTCTTGACCGCATCCTCCACCTGCGAGGCCGATTTAAGAGTCCTATGGACCCGGACCCCAAGGTCCTTCTGATCCTCTACACTGCTAAGAATGGTACCCTTCATTTTATACTGCTGCTCCATCCCATTGGATCTGCCAAAATGGATCACTACACACTTATCCGGGTTGAAGTCCATCTGCCACTTCTCCGCCCAGTCTTGCATTCTATCTATGTCTCGCTGCAACTTCTGACATCCCTCCAAACTATCCACAACACCACCTACCTTGGTGTCGTCAGCAAACTTACCAACCCATCCCTCCACTTCCTCATCCAGGTCATTTATGAAAATGACAAACAGCAAGGGTCCCAGAACAGATCCCTGGGGCACTCCACTGGTCACTGACCTCCATGCAGAGAAAGACCCCTCCACAGCCACTCTCTGCCTTCTGCAGGCAAGCCAGTTCTGGATCCACAAGGCAACAGCCCCTTGGATCCCATGCCCTCTCACTTTCTCAAGAAGTCTTGCATGGGGGACCTTATCGAACGCTTTGCTGAAGTCCATATAGACCACATCCACCGCTCTTCCTTCGTCAATGTGCTTGGTCACATTTTCAAAGAACTCAACCAGGCTCGTAAGGCACGACCTGCCCCTGACAAAGCCGTGCTGACTACTTTTGATCATACTAAACTTCTCTAGATGATCATAAATCCTGTCTCTCAGGATCCTCTCCATCAACTTACCAACCACTGAGGTTAGACTCACCGGTCGGTAATTTCCCGGGCTGTCCCTGTTCCCTTTCTTGAATATAGGGACCACATCCGCAATCCTCCAATCCTCCGGAACCTCTCCCGTCTCCATCGACGATGCAAAGATCATCGCCAAAGGCTCCGCAATCTCCTCCCTCGCCTCCCACAGTAACCTGGGGTACATCCCATCCGGTCCCGGCGACTTACCAACCTTGATGCCATTCAATAGTTCCAATAGTTCCAACACAGTTATCTAGATAAGTCTTAAATGATCCCAGCGTGTCCGCCTCAATCACCTTGCTTGGCAGTGCATTCCAGGCCCCCACCACCCTCTGTGTAAAATATGTCCCCCTGACACCTTGAACCCGTGACCCCTTGTGTTCGTCACCTCCGACCTGGGAAAAAGCTTCCGACTGTTCACTCTATCTATGCCCTTCATAATTTTATACACCTCTATTAGGTCGCCCCTCATCCTCCGTCTTTCCAGGGAGAACATCCCCAGTTTACCCAATCTTTCCTCATAGCTAAGACCCTCCAACCAGGCAACATCCTGGTAAACCTTCTCTGTATGGGTGGAACTTTTTTTACACACTGAGCGGTGATAAACTGCAACTCACTGACACGAGGGTGGTGGAAGTGGAGACAGTGTACGATGTGAAAAGGAGCTCCTGATAGATACAGTGAGAGAAATAGACTGATAGACTTTGGGAATGAGCGGGGGAATAGAATTGAGTGGATTACTGTGCAGAGAGCCAGCCTGGAGTCAATGGGCTGAATGGCCTCCTATGTCATATGGAGGAGGATAGTGTGGTCACCGTGTCAAAGGCCGCAGACAGGTCAAGAAGGTCGAGGAGGGAACCTTGGCCTCTGCCAGTCACACAGGATGTTGTTTGTGACTTTGATAAGAGGTATTTTGTTTGCAGCGTCAGGGCAGAAAGCTGGAATTTAGGGCCAGACAGGTACAGATTCAGGACTGCTCCTGGTTAACTCTTCCTCAGTGTTACTCCTGTCCCTGGTTAACGAGTTTTAATCATCGGCAGTTAACTCTGACCTTGTGGAGAAACACTACACATGGAGACAATCAATCAATGTGTTCAGCAGAGGGACTGGACAAAAAGCCACATTCACACGCAAATATTTGATACTCAGAGCCTGTCTCTCTCTCTCTCAGACACACTGCAGAAAGCGCTAAATCACGCTCACATACTGCAGTCTGTTTATGGGATGCTGGGAGAGGTTTGTCCTGAATCCCTGACCTCGCAATATTCAAACTTAGTTGGTGATGATTCACACACGCAGAGAATGAACCATTCCTGCCTCACAGTCCCACAGCATCTCCCACACCCAGCCCACTCCATCCAGCTCAGCTACACCGACCCTCCCTGTTTAATGGGCCTGCAGAATCTGCAGCATCAATCACACCCTGCTCTGTCTGCTTGGCTGCAGCCATTCCCATGCATTATTGATGCAGCAATGCAGTCAAATACAGCAAGACCATCAGTTCACCGCAGTGTCAAAGGCAACGAAACATCCACGGCTCCTCACAGCTCTCACCCTCACATCCCCACAACAGTCTTTCCCACAACCCCAGTCCCATCCATCTCCGCACTGAGTGGCCACAGCCTCTTCCCCAGTACAGTGCTGCACCCCCATGTTCCAGTACAGTGCAGCATCCCCGTGTCCCAGTACAGTGCAGCATCCCCGTGTCCCAGTACAGTGCTGCACCCCCGTGTCCCAGTACAGTGCAGCATCCCCGTGTCCCAGTACAGTGCAGCACCCCCGTGTCCCAGTACAGTGCAGCATCCCCGTGTCCCAGTACAGTGCAGCATCCCCGTGTCCCAGTACAGTGCAGCATCCCCGTGTCCCAGTACAGTGCAGCATCCCCGTGTCCCAGTACAGTGCTGCACCCCCGTGTCCCAGTACAGTGCAGCACCCCCGTGTCCCAGTACAGTGCAGCATCCCCGTGTCCCAGTACAGTGCAGCATCCCCGTGTCCCAGTACAGTGCAGCATCCCCGTGTCCCAGTACAGTGCAGCATCCCCGTGTCCCAGTACAGTGCAGCACCCCCGTGTCCCAGCACAGTGCAGCACCCCCGTGTCCCAGCACAGTGCAGTGGCCCCGTGTCCCAGCACAATGCAGTACCCCCGTGTCCCAGTACAGTGCAGCATCCCCGTGTCCCAGCACAGTGCAGCATCCCCGTGTCCCAGTACAGTGCAGCATCCCCGTGTCCCAGTACAGTGCAGCACCCCCGTGTCCCAGTACAGTGCAGCATCCCCGTGTCCCAGTACAGTGCAGCACCCCCGTGTCCCAGCACAGTGCAGCATCCCCGTGTCCCAGTACAGTGCAGCACCCCCGTGTCCCAGTACAGTGCAGCACCCCCGTGTCCCAGTACAGTGCAGCATCCCCGTGTCCCAGTACAGTGCAGCACCCCCGTGTCCCAGCACAGTGCAGTGGCCCCGTGTCCCAGTACAGTGCAGCATCCCCGTGTCCCAGTACAGTGCAGCACCCCCGTGTCCCAGTACAGTGCAGCACCCCCGTGTCCCAGCACAGTGCAGTGGCCCCGTGTCCCAGTACAGTGCAGCACCCCCGTGTCCCAGCACAGTGCAGTGGCCCCGTGTCCCAGTACAGTGCAGCACCCCCGTGTCCCAGCACAGTGCAGTGGCCCCGTGTCCCAGTACAGTGCAGCATCCCCGTGTCCCAGTACAGTGCAGCATCCCCGTGTCCCAGTACAGTGCAGCACCCCCGTGTCCCAGTACAGTGCAGCACCCCCGTGTCCCAGTACAGTGCAGCATCCCCGTGTCCCAGTACAGTGCAGCATCCCCGTGTCCCAGTACAGTGCAGCATCCCCGTGTCCCAGTACAGTGCAGCATCCCCGTGTCCCAGTACAGTGCAGCATCCCCGTGTCCCAGCACAGTGCAGTGGCCCCGTGTCCCAGCACAGTGCAGCACCCCCGTGTCCCAGCACAGTGCAGTGGCCCCTGACAGTACCTTTTAACGAGCTGATTTCCTGCTGGATGGCCCGGGAGCTGTCCATGGAGCTCGGCTAAGAGCTGATCCTCTCCCCGAGCTCTCAAACTCAAGTAAAATAAAACAGCTTCCGTCCCAGCACTTACTACAGCTCTCAGCCAATCAGAAGCAGCCTCTTTGTCAATCATTGATCCCTAATACTGGGAAACAATTCATACAGAGAGAGAGAAGGAGAGAGGCAGAGAGAGAGAAACAGAGAGAGGCAGAGATACAGAGAGAGAGAAACAGAGAGAGGCAGAGAGATACAGAGAGAGAGAGATACAGAGAGTGAGGCAGAGAGACAGAGAGAAAGTGATACAGTGAGGCAGAGAGACAGAGAGAGAGAGACAGAGAGAGAGAAACAGAGAGAGGCAGAGATACAGAGAGAGAGGTAGAGAGACAGAGAGAGACAGAGAGAGAGGCAGAGAGAGAGAGAGAGACAGAGAGATACAGAGAGAGAGGCAGAGAGACAGAGAGAGGCAGAGAGAGAGACAGAGCGAGAGAGATACAGAGAGAGAGGCAGAGAGACACAGAGAGAGACAGAGAGAGAGAGAGAGAGGCAGAGAGAGAGAGATACAGAGAGAGAGGCAGAGAGAGAGACAGAGAGAGAGAGATACAGAGAGAGAGGCAGAGAGAGAGAGAGAGAGATACAGAGAGAGAGGCAGAGAGAGAGAGAGAGAGACAGAGAGAGGGATACAGAGAGACAGAGAGAGAGAGATACAGAGAGTGAGGCAGAGAGACAGAGATACAGAGATACAGAGAGGCAGAGAGACAGAGAGTGAGGCAGAGAGACAGAGAGACAGAGATACAGAGAGGCAGAGAGACAGAGAGAGAGAGATACAGAGAGTGAGGCAGAGAGACAGAGATACAGAGAGGCAGAGAGACAGAGAGTGAGGCAGAGAGACAGAGATACAGAGATACAGAGAGGCAGAGAGACAGAGAGAGAGAGATACAGAGAGTGATGCAGAGAGACAGAGAGAGAGAAACAGAGAGTGAGGCAGAGAGACAGAGAGAGAGAAACAGAGAGTGAGGCAGAGAGACAGAGAGAGAGAAACAGAGAGTGAGGCAGAGAGACAGAGAGAGAGAGAAACAGAGAGTGAGGCAGAGAGACAGAGAGAGAGAAACAGAGAGTGAGGCAGAGAGACAGAGAGAGAGAAACAGAGAGTGAGGCAGAGAGACAGAGAGAGAGAAACAGAGAGTGAGGCAGAGACAGAGAGAGAGAAACAGAGAGTGAGGCAGAGAGACAGAGAGAGAGAAACAGAGAGTGAGGCAGAGAGACAAACAGAGAGAGCTACAGAGTGATGCAGAGAGACAGAGAGAGAAAAACAGAGAGTGAGGCAGAGCGACAGAGAGAGAAAGACAGAGAGTGATGCAGAGAGACAGAGGGAGTGAGATACAGAGAGTGAGGCAGAAAGACAGAGAGAGAAAGAGAGAGTGAGGCAGAGAGACAAAGAGGGAGAAACAGAGAGTGAGGCAGAGAGACAAAGAGGGAGAAACAGAGAGTGAGGCAGAGAGACAGAGAGAAACAGAGAGTGAGGGAGAGAGACAGAGAGAGAGATACAGAGAGTGAGGCAGAAAGTCAGAGAGAGAGAAACAGAGAGTGAGGCAGAGAGAGAGATATAGAGTGAGGCAGAGAGACAGAGAGAGAGAGATACAGACTGAGGCAGAGAAACAGAGAGAGAGAAACAGAGAGTGAGGCAGAGAGACAGAGAGAGAGAGAAAGTGAGGCAGAGAGAGAGACAGAGAGTGAAGCAGAGACAGAAAGAGCGAAACAGAGAGTGAGGGAGAGAGACAGAGAGAGAGACAGAGAGAGAGAAACAGAGAGTGAGGGAGAGAGAGAGAGTGAGGCAGAGGAACAGAGAGGGAGAAACAGAGAGTGAGGCAGAGAGACAGAGAGAGAGAAACAGAGAGTGAGGCAGAGAGAGAGAGTGAGGCAGAGGAACAGAGAGGGGGAAACAGAGAGTGAGACAGAGAGAGAAAAACAGAGAGTGAGGGAGAGAGACAGAGAGAGAGAGTGAGGCAGAGAGACAGAGAGAGAGAAACAGAGAGTGAGACAGAGAGACAGAGAGAGAGAGATACAGAGTGAGGCAGAGAGACACAGAGAGAGAGACAGAGAGTGCGAGACAGAGAGTGAAGCAGAGAGACAGAGAGAGAAAAACAGAGAGCCAGGCAGAGAGACAGAGAGAGAGACAGTGAGGCAGAGAGACAGAGAGAGAGAAACAGAGAGTGAGGGAGAGAGAGAGAGTGAGGCAGAGGAACAGAGAGGGAGAAACAGAGAGTGAGGCAGAGAGACAGAGAGAGAGAAACAGAGAGTGAGGCAGAGAGACAGAGAGAGAAAAACAGAGAGTGAGGGAGAGAGACAGAGAGAGAGAGTGAGGCAGAGACAGAGAGAGAGAAACAAAGAGTGAGGCAGAGAGACAAACAGAGAGAGATACAGAGTGAGGCAGAGAGACAGAGAGAGAAAAACAGAGAGCCAGGCAGAGAGACAGAGAAAGAGAGACAGTGAGGCAGAGAGACAAACAGAGAGAGATACAGAGTGAAGCAGAGAGACAGAGAGAGAAAAACAGAGAGTCAGGCAGAGAGACAAACAGAGAGACAAACAGAGAGAGATACAGAGTGATGCAGAGAGACAAACAGAGAGAGAGTGATGCAGAGAGACAGAGAAAGAAAAGCAGAGAGTGAGGCAGAGAGACAGTGAGGGAGAAAGGGAGAGTGAGGCAGAGAGACGGAGAGAGAGAAACAGAGAGACAGAGAGAGAGAGTGAGGCAGAGAGACAGAGAGGGAGAAAGTGAGACAGAGAGAGAGATACAGAGAATGAGGCAGAGAGAACATAAGAACATAAGAAATAGGAGCAGGAGTAGGCCATCTAGCCCCTCGAGCCTGCCCCGCCATTCAATAAGATCATGGCTGATCTGAAGTGAATCAGTTCCACTTACCCGCCTGCTCCACATAACCCTTAATTCCCTTATCGATCAGAAATCCATCTATCCGTGACTCAAACATATTCAACGAGGTAGCCTCCACCACTTCAGTGGGCAGAGAATTCCAGAGATTCACCACCCTCTGAGAGAAGAAGTTCCTCCTCAACTCTGTCCTAAACTGACCCCCCTTATTTTGAGGCTGTGCCCTCTAGTTCTGGTTTCCTTTCTAAGTGGAAAGAATCTCTCCACTTCTACCCTATCCAGCCCCTTCATTATCTTATATGCCTCTATAAGATCACCCCTCAGCCTTCTAAACTCCGAGTACAAACCTAATCTGCTCAGTCTCTCCTCATAATCAACGCCCCTCATCTCCGGTATCAACCTGGTGAACCTTCTCTGCACTCCCTCCAAGGCCAATATATCCTTTCGCAAGTCAGGGGACCAAAACTGCACACAGTACTCCAGTTGCGGCCTCACCAATGCCCTGTACAGATGCAGCAAGACTTCTCTGCAGAGATACAGAGATGAAGGTAGTGCAGTAGTGCAGTTGGTGTCATATACATGGATTTTAGTAAGGCGTTTGATAAAGTCCCCCATGGTCGGCTTATGAAGAAAGTAAGGATGTGTGGGATAGAGGGATGTTTGGCCGATTGGATAGGTAACTGGCTATCTAACAGAAGACAGAGGGTGGTGGTGGATGGAAAATTTTCGGACTGGAAACCGGTTACCAGCGGAGTGCCACAGGGATCAGTGCTTGGTCCTCTGCTCTTTGTGATTTTTATTAATGACTTAGAGGAGGGGGCTGAAGGGTGGATCAGTAAATTTGCTGATGACACCAAGATTGGTGGAGTAGTGGATGAGGTGGAGGGCTGTTGTAGGCTGCAAAGAGACATAGATAGGATGCAGAGCTGGGCTGAAAAATGGCAAATGGAGTTTAACCCTGACAAATGCAAGGTGATTCATTTTGGTAGGACTAATTTAAATGTGGATTACAGGGTCAAAGGTAGGGTTCTGAAGAATGTGGAGGAACAGAGAGATCTTGGGGTTCATATCCATAGATCTCTGAAGGTTGCCACTCAAGTGGATAGAGCCGTGAAGAATGCCTATAGTGTGTTGGCGTTCATTAACAGGGGGTTTGAGTTTAAGAGCCGTGGGGTTATGCTGCAACTGTACAGGACCTTGGTGAGACCGCATTTGGAATATTGTGTGCAGTTCTGGTCACCTCACTATAAGAAGGATATGGAGACACTGGAAAGAGTGCAAAGGAGATTTACCAGGATGCTGCCTGGTTTGGAGGGTAGGTCTTATGAGGAAAGGTTGAGGGAACTTGGGCTTTTCTCTTTGGAGCGGTGGAGGTTGAGAGGAGACTTGATAGAGGTTTATAAGATGATGAGGGGGATAGATAGAGTGAACGTTCAAAGACTATTTCCTCGGGTGAATGGAGCGGTAACTAGGGGGCATAACTATAGGGTTCATGGTGGGAGATACAGGAACGATGTCCGAGGTAGGTTTTTTACTCAGAGAGTGGTTGGGATGTGGAATGGACTGCCTGCAGGGATAGTGGAGTCAGAAACGTTAGGAACATTTAAGAAGCTATTGGATAGTCACATGGAGTACTTCGGGATGATAGGGAGGAAATAGCTTGATCTGGGTTTCAGATAAAGCTCGGCACAACATCGTGGGCCGAAGGGCCTGTTCTGTGCTGTACTGTTCTATGTTCTAGAGAGTGAGGCAGAGAGAGAGAGACAGAGAGTGATGCAGAGAGACAGAAAGAGAGAAACAGAGTGAGACAGAGAGAAACAGAGAGAGAGGGAGAGAGACATGAGAGAGAGATACAGAGTGAGGCAGAGAAACAGAGAGAGACAGAGAGTGAGGCAGAGAGACAGAAAGAGAGAAACAGAGTGAGGCAGAGAGACAGAGAGAAACAGAGAGAGAGGGAGAGAGACATGAGAGAGAGATACAGAGTGAGGCAGAGAAACAGAGAGAGACAGAGAGTGAGGCAGAGAGACAAACAGAGAGAGGTACAAAGTGAGGCAGAGAGACAGAGAGAGAGAGAGACAGAGAGTGAGGCAGAGAGAGAAAAACAGAGTGTGAGGCAAGCACCCTGGCACTGCCAGCCTGGCACATTGGCAGTGCCAAGTGGGTGGGGCCTGAGAGTGCAGGGCCTCATGGGGCAGGGCCAGAAGGGGCGGGGCCATGCAGAGCGGAGAAACAGGAGGGGAGGGAAGGATCATCTCAGTATTGAGGGGTGGGGGCTGATGGTGGGACGGCACCATCCAGGCAAGTGGGGAGTATTCCATCACACTCCTGACTTGTGCCGTGTAGATGGTGGACAGGTTTTGGGGAGTCGGGAGGTGAGTTACTCACTGCAATATTCCCAGCCTCTGTTCTGTTCTTGTAGCCACTGTGTTTATGTGGTGAGTCCAGTTGAGTTTCTGGTCAATGGCAACCCCAAGGATGTTGACAGTGGGGGATTCAGTGATGGGAACACCATCGAATGTCAAGGGACGGTGGTTAGAGAGTCTCTTATTGGTGATGGTCATTGCCTGGCATTTGTGTGGTGTGAATGTTACTGCCACTTGTCAGCCCGAGCCTGGATATTGTCCAGATCTTGCTGAATTACCCTTAGAGTGAAGAAGTTTCTCCTTATCTCTGTTTTAAATGGGAGAGCCCTGACTTTTAAACTGTGCACCCTAGTTCTAGATTCCACCATGCGAGGAACATCCTCTCAGTGACTGCCCTGCTGAGCCCCCTCACAATCATATGTTTCAATATGATCACCTCTCAAACTCTAATGGGTTTAAGCTCAACATGCCGAACACTTCACCAAAACTTAGCCCCTGATCCCAGACTCCTGATCCCAGATTCCGGATCCCAGACTCCTGATCCCAGACTCCTGATCCCAGACTCCTGATCCCAGATTCCCGATCCCAGACTCCTGATCCCAGACTCCTGATCCCAGATTCCCGATCCCAGACTCCTGATCCCAGTCTCCTGATCCCAGTCTACTGATACCAGACTCCTGATCCCAGACTCCTGATCCCAGTCTCCTGATTTCAGATTCCTGATGCAAGACTCCTGATCCCAGACTCCTGATCTCAGTCTCCTGATCCCAGTCTCCTGATCCCAGATTCCTGATCGCAGTCTCCTGATCCAAGATTCCTGATCCCAGACCCCTGATCCTAGACTCCTGACCTCAGACTCCTGACCTCAGACTCCTGCTCGCAGACTCCTGATCCGAGACTCCTGATTCCAGACCCCTGATTCCAGACCCCTGATCCCAGATCCCTGATCCCAGACCCCTGATTCCAGATCCCAGACCCCTGATCCCAGACCCCTGATTCCAGACCCCTGATTCCAGACCCCTGATCCCAGACCCCTGATTCCAGACCCCAGATTCCAGACCCCTGATTCCAGACCCCAGATTCCAGACCCCTGATTCCAGACCCCTGATCCCAGATCACTCATTCCAGACCCCTGACCCCAGATTCCAGACCCCTGATTCCAGACCCCAGATTCCAGACCCCTGATCCCAGACCCCTGATCCCAGACCCCTGATCCCAGACTCCTGATCCCAGACTCCTGATCCCAGACTCCTGATCCCAGACCCCTGATTCCAGACGCCTGATCACAGACCCCTTCGCTGTTGTGAACAGTGCGCTGTCGCTGTGGTGAACAGTGCGCTCTCGCTGTGGTGAACAATGCGCTCTCGCTGTGGTGAACAGTGCGCTCTCGCTGTTGTGAACAGTGCGCTCTCGCTGTGGTGAACAGTGTGCTCTCGCTGTTGTGAACAGTGCGCTAACGCTGTTGTGAACAGTGCGCTCTCGCTGTTGTGAACAGTGCACTCTCGCTGTGGTGAACAGTGCGCTCTCGCTGTGGTGAACAGTGCGCTCTCGCTGTTGTGAACAGTGCGCTCTTGCTGTGGTGAACAGTGTGCTCTCGCTGTTGTGAACAGTGCGCTGTCGCTGTTGTGAACAGTGCACTCTCGCTGTGGTGAACAGTGCGCTCTCGCTGTGGTGAACAGTGCGCTCTCGCTGTTGTGAACAGTGCACTCTCGCTGTTGTGAACAGTGCGCTCTCGCTGTTGTGAACAGTGCGCTAACGCTGTTGTGAACAGTGCGCTCTCGCTGTTGTGAACAGTGCACTCTCGCTGTGGTGAACAGTGCGCTCTCGCTGTGGTGAACAGTGCGCTCTCGCTGTTGTGAACAGTGTGCTCTCGCTGTTGTGAACAGTGTGCTCTCGCTGTTGTGAACAGTGCGCTGTCGCTGTTGTGAACAGTGCACTCTCGCTGTGGTGAACAGTGCGCTCTCGCTGTGGTGAACAGTGCGCTCTCGCTGTTGTGAACAGTGCACTCTCGCTGTTGTGAACAGTGCGCTGTCGCTGTTGTGAACAGTGCGCTCTCGCTGTGGTGAACAGTGCGCTCTCGCTGTTGTGAACAGTGCGCTAACGCTGTTGTGAACAGTGCACTCTCGCTGTGGTGAACAGTGCGCTCTCGCTGTTGTGAACAGTGCGCTAATGCTGTTGTGAACAGTGCACTCTCGCTGTGGTGAACAGTGCGCTGTCGCTGTTGTGAACAGTGCGCTGTCGCTGTGGTGAACAGTGCGCTCTCGCTGTTGTGAACAGTGCGCTAACGCTGTTGTGAACAGTGCACTCTCGCTGTTGTGAACAGTGCGCTCTCGCTGTGGCGAACAGTGTGCTCTCGCTGTGGTGAACAGTGCGCTCTCGCTGTGGTGAACAGTGCGCTCTCGCTGTTGTGAACAGTGCACTCTCGCTGTGGTGAACAGTGCGCTCTCGCTGTGGTGAACAGTGCGCTCTCGCTGTGGTGAACAGTGCGCTCTCGCTGTGGCGAACAGTGTGCTCTCGCTGTTGTGAACAGTGCGCTAACGCTGTTGTGAACAGTGCGCTGTCGCTGTTGTGAACAGTGCACTCTCGCTGTGGTGAACAGTGCACTCTCGCTGTGGTGAACAGTGCGCTCTCGCTGTGGTGAACAGTGCCCTCTCGCTGTTGTGAACAGTGCACTCTCGCTGTGGTGAACAGTGCGCTCTCGCTGTGGTGAACAGTGCGCTCTCACTGTTGTGAACAGTGCGCTGTCGCTGTGGTGAACAGTGCACTCTCGCTGTTGTGAACAGTGCGCTCTCGTTGTTGTGAACAGTGCGCTCTCGCTGTTGTGAACAGTGCGCTCTCGCTGTTGTGAACAGTGCACTCTCGCTGTGGTGAACAGTGCACTCTCGCTGTGGCGAACAGTGCGCTGTCGCTGTTGTGAACAGTGCGCTCTCGCTGTTGTGAACAGTGCACTCTCACTGTTGTGAACAGTGCACTCTCGCTGTTGTGAACAGTGCGCTCTCGCTGTTGTGAACAGTGCACTCTCGCTGTGGTGAACAGTGCACTCTCGCTGTGGCGAACAGTGCGCTGTCGCTGTTGTGAACAGTGCGCTCTCGCTGTTGTGAACAGTGCACTCTCACTGTTGTGAACAGTGCACTCTCGCTGTTGTGAACAGTGCGCTCTCGCTGTTGTGAACAGTGTGCTCTCGCTGTGGTGAACAGTGCGCTGTCGCTGTTGTGAACAGTGCGCTCTCACTGTTGTGAACAGTGCGCTCTCGCTGTGGTGAACAGTGCGCTCTCGCTGTTGTGAACAGTGCGCTCTCACTGTTGTGAACAGTGTGCTCTCGCTGTTGTGAACAGTGCGCTCTCGCTGTGGTGAACTGTGTGCTCTCACTGTTGTGAAAAGTGCACTCTCGCTGTGGTGAACAGTGCGCTCTCGCTGTGGTGAACAGTGCACTCTCGCTGTGGTGAACAGTGCGCTCTCGCTGTTGTGAACAGTGTGCTCTCGCTGTTGTAAACAGTGCACTCTCGCTGTTGTGAACAGTGCGCTGTCGCTGTTGTGAACAGTGCGCTCTCGCTGTGGTGAACAGTGCGCTCTCGCTGTTGTGAACAGTGCACTCTCGCTGTGGTGAACAGTGCGCTGTCGCTGTTGTAAACAGTGCACTCTCGCTGTTGTAAACAGTGCGTTCTCGCTGTTGTGAACAGTGCACTCTCGCTGTGGTGAACAGTGTGCTCTCGCTGGTGTGAACAGTGCACTCTCGCTGTGGTGAACAGTGCGCTGTCGCTGTTGTGAACAGTGCACTCTCGCTGTTGTAAACAGTGCGCTCTCGCTGTTGTGAACAGTGCGCTGTCGCTGTTGTGAACAGTGCGCTCTCGCTGTGGTGAACAGTGCACTCTCGCTGTGGTGAACAGTGCGCTCCCGCTGTTGTGAACAGTGTGCTCTCGCTGTTGGAAACAGTGCACTCTCGCTGTTGTGAACAGTGCGCTGTCGCTGTTGTGAACAGTGCGCTCTCGCTGTGGTGAACAGTGCGTTCTCGCTGTTGTGAACAGCGCGCTCTCGCTATTGTGAACAGTGCGCTCTCGCTGTTGTGAACAGTGCGCTCTCGCTGTTGTGAACAGTGCGCTCTCGCTGTTGTGAACAGTGCGCTGTCGCTGTTGTAAACAGTGCACTCTCGCTGTTGTAAACAGTGCGTTCTCGCTGTTGTGAACAGTGCACTCTCGCTGTGGTGAACAGTGTGCTCTCGCTGGTGTGAACAGTGCGCTCTCGCTGTTGTAAACAGTGCACTCTCGCTGTTGTAAACAGTGCGCTGTCGCTGTTGTGAACAGTGCGCTCTCGCTGTGGTGAACAGTGCGCTCTCGCTGTGGTGAACAGTGCGCTGTCGCTGTTGTAAACAGTGCACTCTCGCTGTTGTAAACAGTGCGCTCTCGCTGTTGTGAACAGTGCGCTCTCGCTGTTGTGAACAGTGCACTCTCGCTGTTGTGAACAGTGCACTCTCGCTGTGGTGAACAGTGTGCTCTCGCTGGTGTGAACAGTGCACTCTCGCTGTGGTGAACAGTGCGCTGTCGCTGTTGTAAACAGTGCACTCTCGCTGTTGTAAACAGTGCGTTCTCGCTGTTGTGAACAGTGCACTCTCGCTGTGGTGAACAGTGTGCTCTCGCTGGTGTGAACAGTGCGCTCTCGCTGTTGTAAACAGTGCACTCTCGCTGTTGTAAACAGTGCGCTGTCGCTGTTGTGAACAGTGCGCTCTCGCTGTGGTGAACAGTGCGCTCTCGCTGTGGTGAACAGTGCGCTGTCGCTGTTGTAAACAGTGCACTCTCGCTGTTGTAAACAGTGCGCTCTCGCTGTTGTGAACAGTGCGCTCTCGCTGTTGTGAACAGTGCACTCTCGCTGTTGTGAACAGTGCACTCTCGCTGTGGTGAACAGTGTGCTCTCGCTGGTGTGAACAGTGCACTCTCGCTGTGGTGAACAGTGCGCTGTTGCCGTTGTAAACAGTGCACTCTCGCTGTTGTAAACAGTGCGCTCTCGCTGTTGTGAACAGTGCTCTCTCGCTGTGGTGAACAGTGCGCTCTCGCTGTGGTGAACAGTGCGCTGTCGCTGTTGTAAACAGTGCACTCTCGCTGTTGTAAACAGTGCGCTCTCGCTGTTGTGAACAGTGCGCTCTCGCTGTGGTGAACAGTGCGCTCTCGCTGTGGTGAACAGTGCGCTGTCGCTGTTGTGAACAGTGCGCTGTCGCTGTGGTGAACAGTGCACTCTCGCTGTTGTGAACAGTGCGCTCTCGTTGTTGTGAACAGTGCGCTCTCGCTGTTGTGAACAGTGCGCTCTCGCTGTTGTGAACAGTGCACTCTCGCTGTGGTGAACAGTGCACTCTCGCTGTGGCGAACAGTGCGCTGTCGCTGTTGTGAACAGTGCGCTCTCGCTGTTGTGAACAGTGCACTCTCACTGTTGTGAACAGTGCACTCTCGCTGTTGTGAACAGTGCGCTCTCGCTGTTGTGAACAGTGCACTCTCGCTGTGGTGAACAGTGCACTCTCGCTGTGGCGAACAGTGCGCTGTCGCTGTTGTGAACAGTGCGCTCTCGCTGTTGTGAACAGTGCACTCTCACTGTTGTGAACAGTGCACTCTCGCTGTTGTGAACAGTGCGCTCTCGCTGTTGTGAACAGTGTGCTCTCGCTGTGGTGAACAGTGCGCTGTCGCTGTTGTGAACAGTGCGCTCTCACTGTTGTGAACAGTGTGCTCTCGCTGTTGTGAACAGTGCGCTCTCGCTGTGGTGAACTGTGTGCTCTCACTGTTGTGAAAAGTGCACTCTCGCTGTGGTGAACAGTGCGCTCTCGCTGTGGTGAACAGTGCACTCTCGCTGTGGTGAACAGTGCGCTCTCGCTGTTGTGAACAGTGTGCTCTCGCTGTTCTAAACAGTGCACTCTCGCTGTTGTGAACAGTGCGCTGTCGCTGTTGTGAACAGTGCGCTCTCGCTGTGGTGAACAGTGCGCTCTCGCTGTTGTGAACAGTGCACTCTCGCTGTGGTGAACAGTGCGCTGTCGCTGTTGTAAACAGTGCACTCTCGCTGTTGTAAACAGTGCGTTCTCGCTGTTGTGAACAGTGCACTCTCGCTGTGGTGAACAGTGTGCTCTCGCTGGTGTGAACAGTGCACTCTCGCTGTGGTGAACAGTGCGCTGTCGCTGTTGTGAACAGTGCACTCTCGCTGTTGTAAACAGTGCGCTCTCGCTGTTGTGAACAGTGCGCTGTCGCTGTTGTGAACAGTGCGCTCTCGCTGTGGTGAACAGTGCGCTCCCGCTGTTGTGAACAGTGTGCTCTCGCTGTTGTAAACAGTGCACTCTCGCTGTTGTGAACAGTGCGCTGTCGCTGTTGTGAACAGTGCGCTCTCGCTGTGGTGAACAGTGCGTTCTCGCTGTTGTGAACAGTGCTCTGTCACTGTGGTGAACAGTGCGCTGTCGCTGTTGTGAACAGTGCGCTATCTCACTTGCGAACAGTGCGCTGTCGCTGTTGTGAACAGTGCACTCTCGCTGTTGTGAACAGTGCGCTCTCGCTGTTGTGAACAGTGTGCTCTCGCTGTTGTGAACAGTGCGCTGTCGCTGTGGTGAACAGTGCGCTCTCGCTGTTGTGAACAGTGCACTCTCGCTGTTATGAACAGTGCGCTCTCGCTGTTGTAAACAGTGCACTCTCGCTGTGAACAGTGCACTCTCGCTGTTGTGAACAGTGCGCTCTCGCTGTTGTGAACAGTGCGCTGTCGCTGTTGTGAACAGTGCACTCTCGCTGTTGTGAACAGTGCACTCTCGCTGTTTTGAACAGTGCACTCTCGCTGTTGTGAACAGTGCGCTCTCGCTGTTGTGAACAGTGCGCTCTCGCTGTTGTGAACAGTGCACTCTCGCTGTTGTGAACAGTGCACTCTCGCTGTTTTGAACAGTGCACTCTCGCTGTTGTGAACAGTGCGCTCTCGCTGTTGTGAACAGTGTGTCTCGCTGTTGTGAACAGTGCACTCTCGCTGTTGTGAACAGTGCGCTATCTCTCTTGTGAACAGTGCGCTGTCGCTGTTGTGAACAGTGCACTCTCGCTGTTGTGAACAGTGCTCTGTCACTGTGGTGAACAGTGCGCTGTCGCTGTTGTGAACAGTGCGCTATCTCACTTGCGAACAGTGCGCTGTCGCTGTTGTGAACAGTGCACTCTCGCTGTTGTGAACAGTGCGCTGTCGCTGTTGTGAACTGTGCGCTGTCGCTGTTGTGAACAGTGCGCTCTCGCTGTTGTGAACAGTGCGCTCTCGCTGTGGTGAACAGTGCGCTCTCGCTGTGGTGAACAGTGTGCTCTCGCTTTGGTGAACAGTGCGCTGTCGCTGTTGTGAACAGTGCGCTCTCGCTGTGGTGAACAGTGCGCTCTCGCTGTGGTGAACAGTGTGCTCTCGCTGTTGTGAACAGTGCGCTCTCGCTGTTGTGAACAGTGCGCTCTCGCTGTGGTGAACAGTGTGCTCTCGCTGTTGTGAACAGTGCGCTCTCGCTGTGGTGAACAGTGTGCTCTCGCTTTGGTGAACAGTGCGCTGTCGCTGTTGTGAACAGTGCACTCTCGCTGTTGTGAACAGTGCGCTGTCGCTGTTGTGAACAGTGCGCTGTCGCTGTTGTGAACAGTGTGCTCTCGCTGTTGTGAACAGTGCACTCTCGCTGTTGTGAACAGTGCGCTATCTCTCTTGTGAACAGTGCGCTGTCGCTGTTGTGAACAGTGCACTCTCGCTGTTGTGAACAGTGCGCTGTCGCTGTTGTGAACAGTGCGCTGTCGCTGTTGTGAACAGTGTGCTATCTCTCTTGTGAACAGTGCGCTGTCGCTGTTGTGAATAGTGCACTCTCGCTGTTGTGAACAGTGCGCTGTCGCTGTTGTGAACTGTGCGCTGTCGCTGTTGTGAACAGTGCGCTCTCGCTGTTGTGAACAGTGCGCTCTCGCTGTGGTGAACAGTGTGCTCTCGCTTTGGTGAACAGTGCGCTGTTGCTGTTGTGAACAGTGCGCTCTCGCTGTGGTGAACAGTGCGCTCTCGCTGTGGTGAACAGTGTGCTCTCGCTGTTGTGAACAGTGCGCTCTCGCTGTGGTGAACAGTGCGCTGTCGCTGTGGTGAACAGTGTGCTCTCGCTGTTGTGAACAGTGCGCTGTCGCTGTGGTGAACAGTGTGCTCTCGCTGTTGTAAACAGTGCGTTCTCGCTGTTGTGAACAGTGCACTCTCGCTGTGGTGAACAGTGTGCTCTCGCTGGTGTGAACAGTGCACTCTCGCTGTGGTGAACAGTGCGCTGTCGCTGTTGTGAACAGTGCACTCTCGCTGTTGTAAACAGTGCGCTCTCGCTGTTGTGAACAGTGCGCTGTCGCTGTTGTGAACAGTGCGCTCTCGCTGTGGTGAACAGTGCACTCTCGCTGTGGTGAACAGTGCGCTCCCGCTGTTGTGAACAGTGTGCTCTCGCTGTTGGAAACAGTGCACTCTCGCTGTTGTGAACAGTGCGCTGTCGCTGTTGTGAACAGTGCGCTCTCGCTGTGGTGAACAGTGCGTTCTCGCTGTTGTGAACAGCGCGCTCTCGCTATTGTGAACAGTGCGCTCTCGCTGTTGTGAACAGTGCGCTCTCGCTGTTGTGAACAGTGCGCTCTCGCTGTTGTGAACAGTGCGCTGTCGCTGTTGTAAACAGTGCACTCTCGCTGTTGTAAACAGTGCGTTCTCGCTGTTGTGAACAGTGCACTCTCGCTGTGGTGAACAGTGTGCTCTCGCTGGTGTGAACAGTGCGCTCTCGCTGTTGTAAACAGTGCACTCTCGCTGTTGTAAACAGTGCGCTGTCGCTGTTGTGAACAGTGCGCTCTCGCTGTGGTGAACAGTGCGCTCTCGCTGTGGTGAACAGTGCGCTGTCGCTGTTGTAAACAGTGCACTCTCGCTGTTGTAAACAGTGCGCTCTCGCTGTTGTGAACAGTGCGCTCTCGCTGTTGTGAACAGTGCACTCTCGCTGTTGTGAACAGTGCACTCTCGCTGTGGTGAACAGTGTGCTCTCGCTGGTGTGAACAGTGCACTCTCGCTGTGGTGAACAGTGCGCTGTCGCTGTTGTAAACAGTGCACTCTCGCTGTTGTAAACAGTGCGTTCTCGCTGTTGTGAACAGTGCACTCTCGCTGTGGTGAACAGTGTGCTCTCGCTGGTGTGAACAGTGCGCTCTCGCTGTTGTAAACAGTGCACTCTCGCTGTTGTAAACAGTGCGCTGTCGCTGTTGTGAACAGTGCGCTCTCGCTGTGGTGAACAGTGCGCTCTCGCTGTGGTGAACAGTGCGCTGTCGCTGTTGTAAACAGTGCACTCTCGCTGTTGTAAACAGTGCGCTCTCGCTGTTGTGAACAGTGCGCTCTCGCTGTTGTGAACAGTGCACTCTCGCTGTTGTGAACAGTGCACTCTCGCTGTGGTGAACAGTGTGCTCTCGCTGGTGTGAACAGTGCACTCTCGCTGTGGTGAACAGTGCGCTGTTGCCGTTGTAAACAGTGCACTCTCGCTGTTGTAAACAGTGCGCTCTCGCTGTTGTGAACAGTGCTCTCTCGCTGTGGTGAACAGTGCGCTCTCGCTGTGGTGAACAGTGCGCTGTCGCTGTTGTAAACAGTGCACTCTCGCTGTTGTAAACAGTGCGCTCTCGCTGTTGTGAACAGTGCGCTCTCGCTGTGGTGAACAGTGCGCTCTCGCTGTGGTGAACAGTGCGCTGTCGCTGTTGTGAACAGTGCGCTGTCGCTGTGGTGAACAGTGCACTCTCGCTGTTGTGAACAGTGCGCTCTCGTTGTTGTGAACAGTGCGCTCTCGCTGTTGTGAACAGTGCGCTCTCGCTGTTGTGAACAGTGCACTCTCGCTGTGGTGAACAGTGCACTCTCGCTGTGGCGAACAGTGCGCTGTCGCTGTTGTGAACAGTGCGCTCTCGCTGTTGTGAACAGTGCACTCTCACTGTTGTGAACAGTGCACTCTCGCTGTTGTGAACAGTGCGCTCTCGCTGTTGTGAACAGTGCACTCTCGCTGTGGTGAACAGTGCACTCTCGCTGTGGCGAACAGTGCGCTGTCGCTGTTGTGAACAGTGCGCTCTCGCTGTTGTGAACAGTGCACTCTCACTGTTGTGAACAGTGCACTCTCGCTGTTGTGAACAGTGCGCTCTCGCTGTTGTGAACAGTGTGCTCTCGCTGTGGTGAACAGTGCGCTGTCGCTGTTGTGAACAGTGCGCTCTCACTGTTGTGAACAGTGTGCTCTCGCTGTTGTGAACAGTGCGCTCTCGCTGTGGTGAACTGTGTGCTCTCACTGTTGTGAAAAGTGCACTCTCGCTGTGGTGAACAGTGCGCTCTCGCTGTGGTGAACAGTGCACTCTCGCTGTGGTGAACAGTGCGCTCTCGCTGTTGTGAACAGTGTGCTCTCGCTGTTCTAAACAGTGCACTCTCGCTGTTGTGAACAGTGCGCTGTCGCTGTTGTGAACAGTGCGCTCTCGCTGTGGTGAACAGTGCGCTCTCGCTGTTGTGAACAGTGCACTCTCGCTGTGGTGAACAGTGCGCTGTCGCTGTTGTAAACAGTGCACTCTCGCTGTTGTAAACAGTGCGTTCTCGCTGTTGTGAACAGTGCACTCTCGCTGTGGTGAACAGTGTGCTCTCGCTGGTGTGAACAGTGCACTCTCGCTGTGGTGAACAGTGCGCTGTCGCTGTTGTGAACAGTGCACTCTCGCTGTTGTAAACAGTGCGCTCTCGCTGTTGTGAACAGTGCGCTGTCGCTGTTGTGAACAGTGCGCTCTCGCTGTGGTGAACAGTGCGCTCCCGCTGTTGTGAACAGTGTGCTCTCGCTGTTGTAAACAGTGCACTCTCGCTGTTGTGAACAGTGCGCTGTCGCTGTTGTGAACAGTGCGCTCTCGCTGTGGTGAACAGTGCGTTCTCGCTGTTGTGAACAGTGCTCTGTCACTGTGGTGAACAGTGCGCTGTCGCTGTTGTGAACAGTGCGCTATCTCACTTGCGAACAGTGCGCTGTCGCTGTTGTGAACAGTGCACTCTCGCTGTTGTGAACAGTGCGCTCTCGCTGTTGTGAACAGTGTGCTCTCGCTGTTGTGAACAGTGCGCTGTCGCTGTGGTGAACAGTGCGCTCTCGCTGTTGTGAACAGTGCACTCTCGCTGTTATGAACAGTGCGCTCTCGCTGTTGTAAACAGTGCACTCTCGCTGTGAACAGTGCACTCTCGCTGTTGTGAACAGTGCGCTCTCGCTGTTGTGAACAGTGCGCTGTCGCTGTTGTGAACAGTGCACTCTCGCTGTTGTGAACAGTGCACTCTCGCTGTTTTGAACAGTGCACTCTCGCTGTTGTGAACAGTGCGCTCTCGCTGTTGTGAACAGTGCGCTCTCGCTGTTGTGAACAGTGCACTCTCGCTGTTGTGAACAGTGCACTCTCGCTGTTTTGAACAGTGCACTCTCGCTGTTGTGAACAGTGCGCTCTCGCTGTTGTGAACAGTGTGTCTCGCTGTTGTGAACAGTGCACTCTCGCTGTTGTGAACAGTGCGCTATCTCTCTTGTGAACAGTGCGCTGTCGCTGTTGTGAACAGTGCACTCTCGCTGTTGTGAACAGTGCTCTGTCACTGTGGTGAACAGTGCGCTGTCGCTGTTGTGAACAGTGCGCTATCTCACTTGCGAACAGTGCGCTGTCGCTGTTGTGAACAGTGCACTCTCGCTGTTGTGAACAGTGCGCTGTCGCTGTTGTGAACTGTGCGCTGTCGCTGTTGTGAACAGTGCGCTCTCGCTGTTGTGAACAGTGCGCTCTCGCTGTGGTGAACAGTGCGCTCTCGCTGTGGTGAACAGTGTGCTCTCGCTTTGGTGAACAGTGCGCTGTCGCTGTTGTGAACAGTGCGCTCTCGCTGTGGTGAACAGTGCGCTCTCGCTGTGGTGAACAGTGTGCTCTCGCTGTTGTGAACAGTGCGCTCTCGCTGTTGTGAACAGTGCGCTCTCGCTGTGGTGAACAGTGTGCTCTCGCTGTTGTGAACAGTGCGCTCTCGCTGTGGTGAACAGTGTGCTCTCGCTTTGGTGAACAGTGCGCTGTCGCTGTTGTGAACAGTGCACTCTCGCTGTTGTGAACAGTGCGCTGTCGCTGTTGTGAACAGTGCGCTGTCGCTGTTGTGAACAGTGTGCTCTCGCTGTTGTGAACAGTGCACTCTCGCTGTTGTGAACAGTGCGCTATCTCTCTTGTGAACAGTGCGCTGTCGCTGTTGTGAACAGTGCACTCTCGCTGTTGTGAACAGTGCGCTGTCGCTGTTGTGAACAGTGCGCTGTCGCTGTTGTGAACAGTGTGCTATCTCTCTTGTGAACAGTGCGCTGTCGCTGTTGTGAATAGTGCACTCTCGCTGTTGTGAACAGTGCGCTGTCGCTGTTGTGAACTGTGCGCTGTCGCTGTTGTGAACAGTGCGCTCTCGCTGTTGTGAACAGTGCGCTCTCGCTGTGGTGAACAGTGTGCTCTCGCTTTGGTGAACAGTGCGCTGTTGCTGTTGTGAACAGTGCGCTCTCGCTGTGGTGAACAGTGCGCTCTCGCTGTGGTGAACAGTGTGCTCTCGCTGTTGTGAACAGTGCGCTCTCGCTGTGGTGAACAGTGCGCTGTCGCTGTGGTGAACAGTGTGCTCTCGCTGTTGTGAACAGTGCGCTGTCGCTGTGGTGAACAGTGTGCTCTCGCTGTTGTGAACAGTGCGCTCTCGCTGTGGTGAACAGTGTGCTCTCGCTTTGGTGAACAGTGCGCTGTCGCTGTTGTGAACAGTGCACT
Source organism: Mustelus asterias (assembly GCF_964213995.1). Lineage (NCBI taxonomy): Eukaryota > Metazoa > Chordata > Chondrichthyes > Carcharhiniformes > Triakidae > Mustelus > Mustelus asterias. Next base: position 1,317,949 of record NC_135802.1, read on the forward strand.
CTCGCTGTTGTGAACAGTGCGCTGTCGCTGTTGTGAACAGTGCGCTGTCGCTGTTGTGAACAGTACGCTGTCGCTGTGGTGAACAGTGCACTCTCGCTGTGGTGAACAGTGTGCTCTCGCTTTGGTGAACAGTGCGCTGTCGCTGTTGTGAACAGTGCGCTCTCGCTGTTGTGAACAGTGCACTCTCGCTGTGGTGAACAGTGCGCTGTCGCTGTTGTGAATAGTGCGCTGTCGCTGTTGTGAACAGTGTGCTCTCGCTGTGGTGAACAGAGCGCTCTCGCTGTGGTGAACAGTGCGCTGTCGCTGTTGTGAACAGTGCGCTCTCGCTGTGGTGAACAGTGTGCTCTCGCTGGTGTGAACAGTGCACTCTCGCTGTGGTGAACAGTGCGCTGTTGCCGTTGTAAACAGTGCACTCTCGCTGTTGTAAACAGTGCGCTCTCGCTGTTGTGAACAGTGCTCTCTCGCTGTGGTGAACAGTGCGCTCTCGCTGTGGTGAACAGTGCGCTGTCGCTGTTGTAAACAGCGCACTCTCGCTGTTGTAAACAGTGCGCTCTCGCTGTTGTGAACAGTGCGTTCTCGCTGTGGTGAACAGTGCGCTCTCGCTGTGGTGAACAGTGCGCTGTCGCTGTTGTAAACAGTGCACTCTCGCTGTTGTAAACAGTGCGCTCTCGCTGTTGTGAACAGTGCACTCTCGCTGTGGTGAACAGTGCGCTCTTGTTGTGGTGAACAGTGCGCTCTCGCTGTTGTGAACAGTGCGCTCTCGCTGTGGTGAACAGTGTGCTCTCGCTGTTGTGAACAGTGCGCTCTCGCTGTTGTGACCAGTGCACTCTCGTTGTTGTGAACAGTGCACTCTCGCTGTTGTGAACAGTGCGCTCTCGCTGTGGTGAACAGTGCGCTCTCGCTGTGGTGAACAGTGCACTCTCGCTGTTGTGAACAGTGCGCTCTCGCTGTGGTGAACAGTGCACTCTCGCTGTTGTGAACAGTGCACTCTCGCTGTGGTGAACAGTGCGCTCTCGCTGTGGTGAACAGTGCGCTCTCGCTGTGGTGAACAGTGCGCTCTCGCTGTTGTGAACAGTGCACTCTCGCTGTTGTGAACAGTGTGCTCTCACTGTTGTGAACAGTGCGCTCTCGCTGTTGTGAACAGTCTGCTCTCGCTGTGGTGAACAGTGCGCTGTCGCTGTGGTGAACAGTGCGCTGTCGCTGTTGTGAACAGTGTGCTCTCGCTGTTGTGAACAGTGCGCTCTCGCTGTTGTGAACAGTGTGCTCTCGCTGTTGTGAACAGTGCGCTGTCGCTGTGGTGAACAGTGCGCTCTCGCTGTTGTGAACAGTGCACTCTCGCTGTTATGAACAGTGCGCTCTCGCTGTTGTAAACAGTGCACTCTCGCTGTGAACAGTGCACTCTCGCTGTTGTGAACAGTGCGCTCTCGCTGTTGTGAACAGTGCGCTGTCGCTGTTGTGAACAGTGCACTCTCGCTGTTGTGAACAGTGCACTCTCGCTGTTTTGAACAGTGCACTCTCGCTGTTGTGAACAGTGCGCTCTCGCTGTTGTGAACAGTGCGCTCTCGCTGTTGTGAACAGTGCACTCTCGCTGTTGTGAACAGTGCACTCTCGCTGTTTTGAACAGTGCACTCTCGCTGTTGTGAACAGTGCGCTCTCGCTGTTGTGAACAGTGCACTCTCGCTGTGGTGAACAGTGCACTCTCGCTGTGGCGAACAGTGCGCTGTCGCTGTTGTGAACAGTGCGCTCTCGCTGTTGTGAACAGTGCACTCTCACTGTTGTGAACAGTGCACTCTCGCTGTTGTGAACAGTGCGCTCTCGCTGTTGTGAACAGTGTGCTCTCGCTGTGGTGAACAGTGCGCTGTCGCTGTTGTGAACAGTGCGCTCTCACTGTTGTGAACAGTGCGCTCTCGCTGTGGTGAACAGTGCGCTCTCGCTGTTGTGAACAGTGCGCTCTCACTGTTGTGAACAGTGTGCTCTCGCTGTTGTGAACAGTGCGCTCTCGCTGTGGTGAACTGTGTGCTCTCACTGTTGTGAAAAGTGCACTCTCGCTGTGGTGAACAGTGCGCTCTCGCTGTGGTGAACAGTGCACTCTCGCTGTGGTGAACAGTGCGCTCTCGCTGTTGTGAACAGTGTGCTCTCGCTGTTGTAAACAGTGCACTCTCGCTGTTGTGAACAGTGCGCTGTCGCTGTTGTGAACAGTGCGCTCTCGCTGTGGTGAACAGTGCGCTCTCGCTGTTGTGAACAGTGCACTCTCGCTGTGGTGAACAGTGCGCTGTCGCTGTTGTAAACAGTGCACTCTCGCTGTTGTAAACAGTGCGTTCTCGCTGTTGTGAACAGTGCACTCTCGCTGTGGTGAACAGTGTGCTCTCGCTGGTGTGAACAGTGCACTCTCGCTGTGGTGAACAGTGCGCTGTCGCTGTTGTGAACAGTGCACTCTCGCTGTTGTAAACAGTGCGCTCTCGCTGTTGTGAACAGTGCGCTGTCGCTGTTGTGAACAGTGCGCTCTCGCTGTGGTGAACAGTGCGCTCCCGCTGTTGTGAACAGTGTGCTCTCGCTGTTGTAAACAGTGCACTCTCGCTGTTGTGAACAGTGCGCTGTCGCTGTTGTGAACAGTGCGCTCTCGCTGTGGTGCACAGTGCGTTCTCGCTGTTGTGAACAGTGCGCTCTCGCTATTGTGAACAGTGCGCTCTCGCTGTTGTGAACAGTGCGCTCTCGCTGTTGTGAACAGTGCGCTCTCGCTGTTGTGAACAGTGCGCTGTCGCTGTTGTAAACAGTGCACTCTCGCTGTTGTAAACAGTGCGTTCTCGCTGTTGTGAACAGTGCACTCTCGCTGTGGTGAACAGTGTGCTCTCGCTGGTGTGAACGGTGCGCTCTCGCTGTTGTAAACAGTGCACTCTCGCTGTTGTAAACAGTGCGCTGTCGCTGTTGTGAACAGTGCGCTCTCGCTGTGGTGAACAGTGCGCTCTCGCTGTGGTGAACAGTGCGCTGTCGCTGTTGTAAACAGTGCACTCTCGCTGTTGTAAACAGTGCGCTCTCGCTGTTGTGAACAGTGCGCTCTCGCTGTTGTGAACAGTGCACTCTCGCTGTTGTGAACAGTGCACTCTCGCTGTGGTGAACAGTGTGCTCTCGCTGGTGTGAACAGTGCACTCTCGCTGTGGTGAACAGTGCGCTGTTGCCGTTGTAAACAGTGCACTCTCGCTGTTGTAAACAGTGCGCTCTCGCTGTTGTGAACAGTGCGCTCTCGCTGTGGTGAACAGTGCGCTCTCGCTGTGGTGAACAGTGCGTTGTCGCTGTTGTAAACAGTGCACTCTCGCTGTTGTAAACAGTGTGCTCTCGCTGTTGTGAACAGTGCACTCTCGCTGTGGTGAACAGTGCGCTCTTGTTGTGGTGAACAGTGCGCTCTCGCTGTTGTGAACAGTGCGCTCTCGCTGTGGTGAACAGTGTGCTCTCGCTGTTGTGAACAGTGCGCTCTCGCTGTTGTGAACAGTGCACTCTCGCTGTTGTGAACAGTGCGCTCTCGCTGTGGTGAACAGTGCGCTCTCGCTGTGGTGAACAGTGCACTCTCGCTGTTGTGAACAGTGCGCTCTCGCTGTGGTGAACAGTGCACTCTCGCTGTTGTGAACAGTGCACTCTCGCTGTGGTGAACAGTGCGCTCTCGCTGTGGTGAACAGTGCGCTCTCGCTGTGGTGAACAGTGCGCTCTCGCTGTTGTGAACAGTGCACTCTCGCTGTTGTGAACAGTGTGCTCTCACTGTTGTGAACAGTGCGCTCTCGCTGTTGTGAACAGTCTGCTCTCGCTGTGGTGAACAGTGCGCTGTCGCTGTGGTGAACAGTGCGCTGTCGCTGTTGTGAACAGTGTGCTCTCGCTGTTGTGAACAGTGCGCTCTCGCTGTTGTGAACAGTGTGCTCTCGCTGTTGTGAACAGTGCGCTGTCGCTGTGGTGAACAGTGCGCTCTCGCTGTTGTGAACAGTGCACTCTCGCTGTTATGAACAGTGCGCTCTCGCTGTTGTAAACAGTGCACTCTCGCTGTGAACAGTGCACTCTCGCTGTTGTGAACAGTGCGCTCTCGCTGTTGTGAACAGTGCGCTGTCGCTGTTGTGAACAGTGCACTCTCGCTGTTGTGAACAGTGCACTCTCGCTGTTTTGAACAGTGCACTCTCGCTGTTGTGAACAGTGCGCTCTCGCTGTTGTGAACAGTGCGCTCTCGCTGTTGTGAACAGTGCACTCTCGCTGTTGTGAACAGTGCACTCTCGCTGTTTTGAACAGTGCACTCTCGCTGTTGTGAACAGTGCGCTCTCGCTGTTGTGAACAGTGTGTCTCGCTGTTGTGAACAGTGCACTCTCGCTGTTGTGAACAGTGCGCTATCTCTCTTGTGAACAGTGCGCTGTCGCTGTTGTGAACAGTGCACTCTCGCTGTTGTGAACAGTGCTCTGTCACTGTGGTGAACAGTGCGCTGTCGCTGTTGTGAACAGTGCGCTATCTCACTTGCGAACAGTGCGCTGTCGCTGTTGTGAACAGTGCACTCTCGCTGTTGTGAACAGTGCGCTGTCGCTGTTGTGAACTGTGCGCTGTCGCTGTTGTGAACAGTGCGCTCTCGCTGTTGTGAACAGTGCGCTCTCGCTGTGGTGAACAGTGCGCTCTCGCTGTGGTTAACAGTGTGCTCTCGCTTTGGTGAACAGTGCGCTGTCGCTGTTGTGAACAGTGCGCTCTCGCTGTGGTGAACAGTGCGCTCTCGCTGTGGTGAACAGTGTGCTCTCGCTGTTGTGAACAGTGCGCTCTCGCTGTTGTGAACAGTGCGCTCTCGCTGTGGTGAACAGTGTGCTCTCGCTGTTGTGAACAGTGCGCTCTCGCTGTGGTGAACAGTGTGCTCTCGCTTTGGTGAACAGTGCGCTGTCGCTGTTGTGAACAGTGCACTCTCGCTGTTGTGAACAGTGCGCTGTCGCTGTTGTGAACAGTGCGCTGTCGCTGTTGTGAACAGTGTGCTCTCGCTGTTGTGAACAGTGCACTCTCGCTGTTGTGAACAGTGCGCTATCTCTCTTGTGAACAGTGCGCTGTCGCTGTTGTGAACAGTGCACTCTCGCTGTTGTGAACAGTGCGCTGTCGCTGTTGTGAACAGTGCGCTGTCGCTGTTGTGAACAGTGTGCTATCTCTCTTGTGAACAGTGCGCTGTCGCTGTTGTGAATAGTGCACTCTCGCTGTTGTGAACAGTGCGCTGTCGCTGTTGTGAACTGTGCGCTGTCGCTGTTGTGAACAGTGCGCTCTCGCTGTTGTGAACAGTGCGCTCTCGCTGTGGTGAACAGTGTGCTCTCGCTTTGGTGAACAGTGCGCTGTCGCTGTTGTGAACAGTGCGCTCTCGCTGTGGTGAACAGTGCGCTCTCGCTGTGGTGAACAGTGTGCTCTCGCTGTTGTGAACAGTGCGCTCTCGCTGTGGTGAACAGTGCGCTCTCGCTGTGGTGAACAGTGTGCTCTCGCTGTTGTGAACAGTGCGCTGTCGCTGTGGTGAACAGTGTGCTCTCGCTGTTGTGAACAGTGCGCTCTCGCTGTGGTGAACAGTGTGCTCTCGCTTTGGTGAACAGTGCGCTGTCGCTGTTGTGAACAGTGCACTCTCGCTGTTGTGAACAGTGCGCTGTCGCTGTTGTGAACAGTGCGCTGTCGCTGTTGTGAACAGTACGCTGTCGCTGTGGTGAACAGTGCACTCTCGCTGTGGTGAACAGTGTGCTCTCGCTTTGGTGAACAGTGCGCTGTCGCTGTTGTGAACAGTGCGCTCTCGCTGTTGTGAACAGTGCACTCTCGCTGTGGTGAACAGTGCGCTGTCGCTGTTGTGAATAGTGCGCTGTCGCTGTTGTGAACAGTGTGCTCTCGCTGTGGTGAACAGAGCGCTCTCGCTGTGGTGAACAGTGCGCTGTCGCTGTTGTGAACAGTGCGCTCTCGCTGTTGTGAACAGTGCGCTCTCGCTGTGGTGAACAGTGCGCTCTCGCTGTTGTGAACAATGCGCTCTCGCTGTTGTGAACAGTGCGCTCTCGCTGTGGTGAAACGTGCGCTCTCGCTGTTGTGAACAGTGCGCTCTCGCTGTTGTGAACAGTGCGCTCTCGCTGTGGTGAACAGTGCGCTGTCGCTGTTGTGAACAGTGCGCTGTCGCTGTTGTGAACAGTGCGCTGTCGCTGTTGGGAACAGTGCGCTCTCGCTGTGGTGAACAGTGCGCTCTCGCTGTTGTGAACAGTGCGCTCTCGCTGTGGTGAACAGTGCGCTCTCGCTGTTGTGAACAGTGCGCTGTCGCTGTGGTGAACAGTGCACTCTCGCTGTGGTGAACAGTGCGCTCTCGCTGTTGTGAACAGTGCGCTCTCGCTGTGGTGAACAGTGCACTGTCGCTGTTGTGAACAGTGCACTCTCGCTGTTGTGAACAGTGCGCTCTCGCTGTGGTGAACAGTGCACTCTCGCTGTTGTGAACAGTGCACTCTCGCTGTGGTGAACAGTGCGCTCTCGCTGTGGTGAACAGTGCGCTCTCGCTGTGGTGAACAGTGCGCTCTCGCTGTTGTGAACAGTGCACACTCGCTGTTGTGAACAGTGTGCTCTCACAGTTGTGAACAGTGCGCTCTCGCTGTTGTGAACAGTCTGCTCTCGCTGTGGTGAACAGTGCGCTGTCGCTGTGGTGAACAGTGCGCTGTCGCTGTTGTGAACAGTGTGCTCTCGCTGTTGTGAACAGTGCGCTCTCGCTGTTGTGAACAGTGAGCTCTCGCTGTTGTGAACAGTGCGCTGTCGCTGTGGTGAACAGTACGCTCTCGCTGTTGTGAACAGTGCACTCTCGCTGTTATGAACAGTGCGCTCTCGCTGTTGTAAACAGTGCACTCTCGCTGTGAACAGTGCACTCTCGCTGTTGTGAACAGTGCGCTCTCGCTGTTGTGAACAGTGCGCTGTCGCTGTTGTGAACAGTGCACTCTCGCTGTTGTGAACAGTGCACTCTCGCTGTGGTGAACAGTGCGCTCTCGCTGTGGTGAACAGTGCGCTCTCGCTGTTGTGAACAGTGCACTCTCGCTGTTGTGAACAGTGTGCTCTCACAGTTGTGAACAGTGCGCTCTCGCTGTTGTGAACAGTCTGCTCTCGCTGTGGTGAACAGTGCGCGGTCGCTGTGGTGAACAGTGCGCTGTCGCTGTTGTGAACAGTGTGCTCTCGCTGTTGTGAACAGTGCGCTCTCGCTGTTGTGAACAGTGAGCTCTCGCTGTTGTGAACAGTGCGCTGTCGCTGTGGTGAACAGTGCGCTCTCGCTGTTGTGAACAGTGCACTCTCGCTGTTATGAACAGTGCGCTCTCGCTGTTGTAAACAGTGCACTCTCGCTGTGAACAGTGCACTCTCGCTGTTGTGAACAGTGCGCTCTCGCTGTTGTGAACAGTGCGCTGTCGCTGTTGTGAACAGTGCACTCTCGCTGTTGTGAACAGTGCACTCTCGCTGTTTTGAACAGTGCGCTCTCGCTGTTGTGAACAGTGCGCTCTCGCTGTGGTGAACAGTGCGCTCTCGCTGTGGTGAACAGTGCGTTGTCGCTGTTGTAAACAGTGCACTCTCGCTGTTGTAAACAGTGTGCTCTCGCTGTTGTGAACAGTGCACTCTCGCTGTGGTGAACAGTGCGCTCTTGTTGTGGTGAACAGTGCGCTCTCGCTGTTGTGAACAGTGCGCTCTCGCTGTGGTGAACAGTGTGCTCTCGCTGTTGTGAACAGTGCGCTCTCGCTGTTGTGAACAGTGCACTCTCGCTGTTGTGAACAGTGCGCTCTCGCTGTGGTGAACAGTGCGCTCTCGCTGTGGTGAACAGTGCACTCTCGCTGTTGTGAACAGTGCGCTCTCGCTGTGGTGAACAGTGCACTCTCGCTGTTGTGAACAGTGCACTCTCGCTGTGGTGAACAGTGCGCTCTCGCTGTGGTGAACAGTGCGCTCTCGCTGTGGTGAACAGTGCGCTCTCGCTGTTGTGAACAGTGCACTCTCGCTGTTGTGAACAGTGTGCTCTCACTGTTGTGAACAGTGCGCTCTCGCTGTTGTGAACAGTCTGCTCTCGCTGTGGTGAACAGTGCGCTGTCGCTGTGGTGAACAGTGCGCTGTCGCTGTTGTGAACAGTGTGCTCTCGCTGTTGTGAACAGTGCGCTCTCGCTGTTGTGAACAGTGTGCTCTCGCTGTTGTGAACAGTGCGCTGTCGCTGTGGTGAACAGTGCGCTCTCGCTGTTGTGAACAGTGCACTCTCGCTGTTATGAACAGTGCGCTCTCGCTGTTGTAAACAGTGCACTCTCGCTGTGAACAGTGCACTCTCGCTGTTGTGAACAGTGCGCTCTCGCTGTTGTGAACAGTGCGCTGTCGCTGTTGTGAACAGTGCACTCTCGCTGTTGTGAACAGTGCACTCTCGCTGTTTTGAACAGTGCACTCTCGCTGTTGTGAACAGTGCGCTCTCGCTGTTGTGAACAGTGCGCTCTCGCTGTTGTGAACAGTGCACTCTCGCTGTTGTGAACAGTGCACTCTCGCTGTTTTGAACAGTGCACTCTCGCTGTTGTGAACAGTGCGCTCTCGCTGTTGTGAACAGTGTGTCTCGCTGTTGTGAACAGTGCACTCTCGCTGTTGTGAACAGTGCGCTATCTCTCTTGTGAACAGTGCGCTGTCGCTGTTGTGAACAGTGCACTCTCGCTGTTGTGAACAGTGCTCTGTCACTGTGGTGAACAGTGCGCTGTCGCTGTTGTGAACAGTGCGCTATCTCACTTGCGAACAGTGCGCTGTCGCTGTTGTGAACAGTGCACTCTCGCTGTTGTGAACAGTGCGCTGTCGCTGTTGTGAACTGTGCGCTGTCGCTGTTGTGAACAGTGCGCTCTCGCTGTTGTGAACAGTGCGCTCTCGCTGTGGTGAACAGTGCGCTCTCGCTGTGGTTAACAGTGTGCTCTCGCTTTGGTGAACAGTGCGCTGTCGCTGTTGTGAACAGTGCGCTCTCGCTGTGGTGAACAGTGCGCTCTCGCTGTGGTGAACAGTGTGCTCTCGCTGTTGTGAACAGTGCGCTCTCGCTGTTGTGAACAGTGCGCTCTCGCTGTGGTGAACAGTGTGCTCTCGCTGTTGTGAACAGTGCGCTCTCGCTGTGGTGAACAGTGTGCTCTCGCTTTGGTGAACAGTGCGCTGTCGCTGTTGTGAACAGTGCACTCTCGCTGTTGTGAACAGTGCGCTGTCGCTGTTGTGAACAGTGCGCTGTCGCTGTTGTGAACAGTGTGCTCTCGCTGTTGTGAACAGTGCACTCTCGCTGTTGTGAACAGTGCGCTATCTCTCTTGTGAACAGTGCGCTGTCGCTGTTGTGAACAGTGCACTCTCGCTGTTGTGAACAGTGCGCTGTCGCTGTTGTGAACAGTGCGCTGTCGCTGTTGTGAACAGTGTGCTATCTCTCTTGTGAACAGTGCGCTGTCGCTGTTGTGAATAGTGCACTCTCGCTGTTGTGAACAGTGCGCTGTCGCTGTTGTGAACAGTGCGCTGTCGCTGTTGTGAACAGTGCGCTCTCGCTGTTGTGAACAGTGCGCTCTCGCTGTGGTGAACAGTGTGCTCTCGCTTTGGTGAACAGTGCGCTGTCGCTGTTGTGAACAGTGCGCTCTCGCTGTGGTGAACAGTGCGCTCTCGCTGTGGTGAACAGTGTGCTCTCGCTGTTGTGAACAGTGCGCTCTCGCTGTGGTGAACAGTGCGCTCTCGCTGTGGTGAACAGTGTGCTCTCGCTGTTGTGAACAGTGCGCTGTCGCTGTGGTGAACAGTGTGCTCTCGCTGTTGTGAACAGTGCGCTCTCGCTGTGGTGAACAGTGTGCTCTCGCTTTGGTGAACAGTGCGCTGTCGCTGTTGTGAACAGTGCACTCTCGCTGTTGTGAACAGTGCGCTGTCGCTGTTGTGAACAGTGCGCTGTCGCTGTTGTGAACAGTACGCTGTCGCTGTGGTGAACAGTGCACTCTCGCTGTGGTGAACAGTGTGCTCTCGCTTTGGTGAACAGTGCGCTGTCGCTGTTGTGAACAGTGCGCTCTCGCTGTTGTGAACAGTGCACTCTCGCTGTGGTGAACAGTGCGCTGTCGCTGTTGTGAATAGTGCGCTGTCGCTGTTGTGAACAGTGTGCTCTCGCTGTGGTGAACAGAGCGCTCTCGCTGTGGTGAACAGTGCGCTGTCGCTGTTGTGAACAGTGCGCTCTCGCTGTTGTGAACAGTGCGCTCTCGCTGTGGTGAACAGTGCGCTCTCGCTGTTGTGAACAATGCGCTCTCGCTGTTGTGAACAGTGCGCTCTCGCTGTGGTGAAACGTGCGCTCTCGCTGTTGTGAACAGTGCGCTCTCGCTGTTGTGAACAGTGCGCTCTCGCTGTGGTGAACAGTGCGCTGTCGCTGTTGTGAACAGTGCGCTGTCGCTGTTGTGAACAGTGCGCTGTCGCTGTTGGGAACAGTGCGCTCTCGCTGTGGTGAACAGTGCGCTCTCGCTGTTGTGAACAGTGCGCTCTCGCTGTGGTGAACAGTGCGCTCTCGCTGTTGTGAACAGTGCGCTGTCGCTGTGGTGAACAGTGCACTCTCGCTGTGGTGAACAGTGCGCTCTCGCTGTTGTGAACAGTGCGCTCTCGCTGTGGTGAACAGTGCACTGTCGCTGTTGTGAACAGTGCACTCTCGCTGTTGTGAACAGTGCGCTCTCGCTGTGGTGAACAGTGCACTCTCGCTGTTGTGAACAGTGCACTCTCGCTGTGGTGAACAGTGCGCTCTCGCTGTGGTGAACAGTGCGCTCTCGCTGTGGTGAACAGTGCGCTCTCGCTGTTGTGAACAGTGCACACTCGCTGTTGTGAACAGTGTGCTCTCACAGTTGTGAACAGTGCGCTCTCGCTGTTGTGAACAGTCTGCTCTCGCTGTGGTGAACAGTGCGCTGTCGCTGTGGTGAACAGTGCGCTGTCGCTGTTGTGAACAGTGTGCTCTCGCTGTTGTGAACAGTGCGCTCTCGCTGTTGTGAACAGTGAGCTCTCGCTGTTGTGAACAGTGCGCTGTCGCTGTGGTGAACAGTACGCTCTCGCTGTTGTGAACAGTGCACTCTCGCTGTTATGAACAGTGCGCTCTCGCTGTTGTAAACAGTGCACTCTCGCTGTGAACAGTGCACTCTCGCTGTTGTGAACAGTGCGCTCTCGCTGTTGTGAACAGTGCGCTGTCGCTGTTGTGAACAGTGCACTCTCGCTGTTGTGAACAGTGCACTCTCGCTGTGGTGAACAGTGCGCTCTCGCTGTGGTGAACAGTGCGCTCTCGCTGTTGTGAACAGTGCACTCTCGCTGTTGTGAACAGTGTGCTCTCACAGTTGTGAACAGTGCGCTCTCGCTGTTGTGAACAGTCTGCTCTCGCTGTGGTGAACAGTGCGCGGTCGCTGTGGTGAACAGTGCGCTGTCGCTGTTGTGAACAGTGTGCTCTCGCTGTTGTGAACAGTGCGCTCTCGCTGTTGTGAACAGTGAGCTCTCGCTGTTGTGAACAGTGCGCTGTCGCTGTGGTGAACAGTGCGCTCTCGCTGTTGTGAACAGTGCACTCTCGCTGTTATGAACAGTGCGCTCTCGCTGTTGTAAACAGTGCACTCTCGCTGTGAACAGTGCACTCTCGCTGTTGTGAACAGTGCGCTCTCGCTGTTGTGAACAGTGCGCTGTCGCTGTTGTGAACAGTGCACTCTCGCTGTTGTGAACAGTGCACTCTCGCTGTTTTGAACAGTGCGCTCTCGCTGTTGTGAACAGTGCGCTCTCGCTGTTGTGAACAGTGCACTCTCGCTGTTGTGAACAGTGCACTCTCGCTGTTTTGAACAGTGCACTCTCGCTGTTGTGAACAGTGCGCTCTCGCTGTTGTGAACAGTGTGCTCTCGCTGTTGTGAACAGTGCACTCTCGCTGTTGTGAACAGTGCGCTATCTCTCTTGTGAACAGTGCGCTGTCGCTGTTGTGAACAGTGCACTCTCGCTGTTGTGAACAGTGCTCTGTCACTGTGGTGAACAGTGCGCTGTCGCTGTTGTGAACAGTGCGCTATCTCACTTGCGAACAGTGCGCTGTCGCTGTTGTGAACAGTGCACTCTCGCTGTTGTGAACAGTGCACTCTCGCTGTTGTGAACAGTGCGCTCTCGCTGTAGTGAACAGTGCGCTCTCGCTGTGGTGAACAGTGCGCTCTCGCTGTGGTGAACAGTGTGCTCTCGCTTTGGTGAACAGTGCGCTGTCGCTGTTGTGAACAGTGCGCTCTCGCTGTGGTGAACAGTGCGCTCTCGCTGTGGTGAACAGTGTGCTCTCGCTGTTGTGAACAGTGCGCTCTCGCTGTGGTGAACAGTGCACTCTCGCTGTGGTGAACAGTGTGCTCTCGCTGTTGTGAACAGTGCGCTCTCGCTGTGGTGAACAGTGTGCTCTCGCTGTTGTGAACAGTGCGCTCCCGCTGTGGTGAACAGTGTGCTCTCGCTTTGGTGAACAGTGCGCTGTCGCTGTTGTGAACAGTGCACTCTCGCTGTTGTGAACAGTGCGCTGTCGCTGTTGTGAACAGTGCGCTGTCGCTGTTGTGAACAGTGTGCTCTCGCTGTTGTGAACAGTGCACTCTCGCTGTTGTGAACAGTGCGCTATCTCTCTTGTGAACAGTGCGCTGTCGCTGTTGTGAACAGTGCACTCTCGCTGTTGTGAACAGTGCGCTGTCGCTGTGGTGAACAGTGCGCTGTCGCTGTTGTGAACAGTGCGCTGTCGCTGTTGTGAACAGTGCGCTATCTCTCTTGTGAACAGTGCGCTGTCGCTGTTGTGAACAGTGCACTCTCGCTGTTGTGAACAGTGCGCTGTCGCTGTTGTGAACTGTGCGCTCTCGCTGTTGTGAACAGTGCGCTCTCGCTGTTGTGAACAGTGCGCTCTCGCTGTGGTGAACAGTGTGCTCTCGCTTTGGTGAACAGTGCGCTGTCGCTGTTTTGAACAGTGCGCTCTCGCTGTGGTGAACAGTGCGCTCTCGCTGTGGTGAACAGTGTGCTCTCGCTGTTGTGAACAGTGCGCTCTCGCTGTGGTGAACAGTGCGCTCTCGCTGTGGTGAACAGTGTGCTCTCGCTGTTGTGAACAGTGCGCTGTCGCTGTGGTGAACAGTGTGCTCTCGCTGTTGTGAACAGTGCGCTCTCGCTGTGGTGAACAGTGTGCTCTCGCTTTGGTGAGCAGTGCGCTGTCGCTGTTGTGAACAGTGCACTCTCGCTGTTGTGAACAGTGCGCTGTCGCTGTTGTGAACAGTGCGCTGTCGCTGTTGTGAACAGTGCGCTCTCGCTGTGGTGAACAGTGCACTCTCGCTGTGGTGAACAGTGTGCTCTCGCTTTGGTGAACAGTGCGCTGTCGCTGTTGTGAACAGTGCGCTCTCGCTGTTGTGAACAGTGCACTCTCGCTGTGGTGAACAGTGCGCTGTCGCTGTTGTGAATAGTGCGCTGTCGCTGTTGTGAACAGTGTGCTCTCGCTGTGGTGAACAGTGCGCTGTCGCTGTTGTGAATAGTGCACTCTCGCTGTGGTGAACAGTGCACTCTCGCTTTGGTGAACAGTGCGCTGTCGCTGTTGTGAACAGTGCGCTCTCGCTGTTGTGAACAGTGCACTCTCGCTGTGGTGAACAGTGCGCTGTCGCTGTTGTGAATAGTGCGCTGTCGCTGTTGTGAACAGTGTGCTCTCGCTGTGGTGAACAGTGCGCTCTCGCTGTGGTGAACAGTGCGCTCTCGCTGTTGTGAACAGTGCGCTCTCGCTGTTGTGAACAGTGCGCTCTCGCTGTGGTGAACAGTGCGCTCTCGCTGTTGTGAACAATGCGCTCTCGCTGTTGTGAACAGTGCGCTCTCGCTGTGGTGAACAGTGCGCTCTCGCTGTTGTGAACAGTGCGCTCTCGCTGTTGTGAACAGTGCGCTCTCGCTGTGGTGAACAGTGCGCTGTCGCTGTTGTGAACAGTGCGCTGTCGCTGTTGTGAACAGTGCGCTGTCGCTGTTGTGAACAGTGCGCTCTTGCTGTGGTGAACAGTGCGCTCTCGCTGTTGTGAACAGTGCACTCTCGCTGTTGTGAACAGTGCGCTCTCGCTGTGGTGAACAGTGCGCTCTCGCTGTTGTGAACAGTGCGCTGTCGCTGTGGTGAACAGTGCACTCTCGCTGTGGTGAACAGTGCGCTCTCGCTGTTGTGAACAGTGCGCTCTCGCTGTGGTGAACAGTGCACTGTCGCTGTTGTGAACAGTGCACTCTCGCTGTTGTGAACAGTGCGCTCTCGCTGTGGTGAACAGTGCACTCTCGCTGTTGTGAACAGTGCACTCTCGCTGTGGTGAACAGTGCGCTCTCGCTGTGGTGAACAGTGCGCTCTCGCTGTGGTGAACAGTGCGCTCTCGCTGTTGTGAACAGTGCACTCTCGCTGTTGTGAACAGTGTGCTCTCACTGTTGTGAACAGTGCGCTCTCACTGTTGTGAACAGTCTGCTCTCGCTGTGGTGAACAGTGCGCTGTCGCTGTGGTGAACAGTGCGCTGTCGCTGTTGTGAACAGTGTGCTCTCGCTGTTGTGAACAGTGCGCTCTCGCTGTTGTGAACAGTGTGCTCTCGCTGTTGTGAACAGTGCGCTGTCGCTGTGGTGAACAGTGCGCTCTCGCTGTTGTGAACAGTGCACTCTCGCTGTTATGAACAGTGCGCTCTCGCTGTTGTAAACAGTGCACTCTCGCTGTGAACAGTGCACTCTCGCTGTTGTGAACAGTGCGCTCTCGCTGTTGTGAACAGTGCGCTGTCGCTGTTGTGAACAGTGCGCTGTCGCTGTTGTGAACAGTGCACTCTCGCTGTTGTGAACAGTGCACTCTCGCTGTTTTGAACAGTGCACTCTCGCTGTTGTGAACAGTGCGCTCTCGCTGTTGTGAACAGTGCGCTCTCGCTGTTGTGAACAGTGCACTCTCGCTGATGTGAACAGTGCACTCTCGCTGTTTTGAACAGTGCACTCTCGCTGTTGTGAAGAGTGCGCTCTCGCTGTTGTGAACAGTGTGCTCTCGCTGTTGTGAACAGTGCACTCTCGCTGTTGTGAACAGTGCGCTATCTCTCTTGTGAACAGTGCGCTGTCGCTGTTGTGAACAGTGCACTCTTGCTGTTGTGAACAGTGCTCTGTCACTGTGGTGAACAGTGCGCTGTCGCTGTTGTGAACAGTGCGCTATCTCACTTGCGAACAGTGCGCTGTCGCTGTTGTGAACAGTGCACTCTCGCTGTTGTGAACAGTGCGCTGTCACTGTTGTGAACTGTGCGCTGTCGCTGTTGTGAACAGTGTGCTCTCGCTGTTGTGAACAGTGCGCTCTCGCTGTTTTGAACAGTGCACTCTCGCTGTTGTGAAGAGTGCGCTCTCGCTGTTGTGAACAGTGTGCTCTCGCTGTTGTGAACAGTGTGCTCTCGCTGTTGTGAACAGTGCACTCTCGCTGTTGTGAACAGTGCGCTATCTCTCTTGTGAACAGTGCGCTGTCGCTGTTGTGAACAGTGCACTCTCGCTGTTGTGAACAGTGCTCTGTCACTGTGGTGAACAGTGCGCTGTCGCTGTTGTGAACAGTGCGCTATCTCACTTGCGAACAGTGCGCTGTCGCTGTTGTGAACAGTGCACTCTCGCTGTTGTGAACAGTGCACTCTCGCTGTTGTGAACAGTGCGCTCTCGCTGTAGTGAACAGTGCGCTCTCGCTGTGGTGAACAGTGCGCTCTCGCTGTGGTGAACAGTGTGCTCTCGCTTTGGTGAACAGTGCGCTGTCGCTGTTGTGAACAGTGCGCTCTCGCTGTGGTGAACAGTGCGCTCTCGCTGTGGTGAACAGTGTGCTCTCGCTGTTGTGAACAGTGCGCTCTCGCTGTGGTGAACAGTGCACTCTCGCTG
The DNA here is from genome assembly GCF_964213995.1 of Mustelus asterias. Taxonomy (NCBI): domain Eukaryota; kingdom Metazoa; phylum Chordata; class Chondrichthyes; order Carcharhiniformes; family Triakidae; genus Mustelus; species Mustelus asterias. Next base: position 1,333,777 of record NC_135802.1, read on the forward strand.
TGGTGAACAGTGTGCTCTCGCTGTTGTGAACAGTGCGCTCTCGCTGTGGTGAACAGTGTGCTCTCGCTGTTGTGAACAGTGCGCTCTCGCTGTGGTGAACAGTGTGCTCTCGCTTTGGTGAACAGTGCGCTGTCGCTGTTGTGAACAGTGCACTCTCGCTGTTGTGAACAGTGCGCTGTCGCTGTTGTGAACAGTGCGCTGTCGCTGTTGTGAACAGTGTGCTCTCGCTGTTGTGAACAGTGCACTCTCGCTGTTGTGAACAGTGCGCTATCTCTCTTGTGAACAGTGCGCTGTCGCTGTTGTGAACAGTGCCCTCTCGCTGTTGTGAACAGTGCGCTGTCGCTGTGGTGAACAGTGCGCTGTCGCTGTTGTGAACAGTGCGCTGTCGCTGTTGTGAACAGTGCGCTATCTCTCTTGTGAACAGTGCGCTGTCGCTGTTGTGAACAGTGCACTCTCGCTGTTGTGAACAGTGCGCTGTCGCTGTTGTGAACTGTGCGCTGTCGCTGTTGTGAACAGTGCGCTCTCGCTGTTGTGAACAGTGCGCTCTCGCTGTGGTGAACAGTGTGCTCTCGCTTTGGTGAACAGTGCGCTCTCGCTGTGGTGAACAGTGTGCTCTCGCTGTTGTGAACAGTGCGCTCTCGCTGTGGTGAACAGTGCGCTCTCGCTGTGGTGAACAGTGTGCTCTCGCTGTTGTGAACAGTGCGCTGTCGCTGTGGTGAACAGTGTGCTCTCGCTGTTGTGAACAGTGCGCTCTCGCTGTGGTGAACAGTGTGCTCTCGCTTTGGTGAACAGTGCGCTGTCGCTGTTGTGAACAGTGCACTCTCGCTGTTGTGAACAGTGCGCTGTCGCTGTTGTGAACAGTGCGCTGTCGCTGTTGTGAACAGTACGCTGTCGCTGTGGTGAACAGTGCACTCTCGCTGTGGTGAACAGTGTGCTCTCGCTTTGGTGAACAGTGCGATGTCGCTGTTGTGAACAGTGCGCTCTCGCTGTTGTGAACAGTGTGCTCTCGCTGTGGTGAACAGTGCGCTCTCGCTGTGGTGAACAGTGCGCTCACGCTGTTGTGAACAGTGCGCTCTCGCTGTTGTGAACAGTGCGCTCTCGCTGTGGTGAACAGTGCGCTCTCGCTGTTGTGAACAATGCGCTCTCGCTGTTGTGAACAGTGCGCTCTCGCTGTGGTGAACAGTGCGCTCTCGCTGTTGTGAACAGTGCGCTCTCGCTGTTGTGAACAGTGCGCTGTCGCTGTGGTGAACAGTGCGCTGTCGCCGTTGTGAACAGTGCGCTGTCGCTGTTGTGAACAGTGCGCTCTCGCTGTGGTGAACAGTGCGCTCTCGCTGTTGTGAACAGTGCGCTCTCGCTGTTGTGAACAGTGCGCTCTCGCTGTTGTGAACAGTGCGCTCTCGCTGTGGTGAACAGTGCGCTCTCGCTGTTGTGAACAGTGCGCTGTCGCTGTGGTGAACAGTGCACTCTCGCTGTGGTGAACAGTGCGCTCTCGCTGTTGTGAACAGTGCGCTCTCGCTGTGGTGAACAGTGCACTGTCGCTGTTGTGAACAGTGCACTCTCGCTGTTGTGAACAGTGCACTCTCGCTGTTGTGAACAGTGCGCTCTCGCTGTTGTGAACAGTGCACTCTCGCTGTTGTGAACAGTGCGCTCTCGCTGTTGTGAACAGTGCGCTGTCGCTGTGGTGAACAGTGCACTCTCGCTGTTGTGAACAGTGCGCTCTCGCTGTTGTGAACAGTGCACTCTCGCTGTTGTGAACAGTGCGCTCTCGCTGTTGTGAACAGTGCACTCTCGCTGTTGTGAACAGTGCGCTCTCGCTGTTGTGAACAGTGCACTCTCGCTGTGGTGATGGAATGGCATGCTGCAGCATTTCAATTCTACATTCTCTTCCACTTTGCTGACTGGTCATTTCTCAGCCAGACTCTGATTCACAGCATCACAATTTCACATTAATCCCATCCCAGAATCGTTATCATCCATCCAGGGCCAAATGGAGAGGGGGAGGGGGGGTGGCAAAGATCTGATCAGGAAGTACAGCTATCAGTCTTAGTCAATCTGCTGGGTGGCCCCTTACTCCCTTCCCCCACCCAAACATTGTTACAGAGTCCCTCTCTCTCTTACTATATCTGTCTCTCTGCTTTTATCTTCTCTCTGTCTGTCTCTGTCCCTCTTCCTCTCTGTCTTTCTCTCGCTCTCTGCATCTCTCTCTGTCTCCATCTCTCTTTTTGTGTCTGGTTATCTCTCCCTGCATTTTCCTCTGTCTCTCTTTTATGTATCTTTCTCTGCCTCTTTCTCTCTCTGTCTCTGTTTCACTATTTCCTGTCTATACCTCTCTATCCCCGTCCCTCTCTATCCCCGTCCCTCTCTATCCCCGTCCCTCTCTGTCTCCGTCCCTCTCTATCCCCGTCCCTCTCTATCCCCGTCCCTCTCTGTCTCCGCCCCTCTCTGTGTCTCTCACCAATTCTGTCTGTTTCTCACTCTAGCTGTCTCTCTGTCAGCTTCTCCCTGTCTCTCACCCCTCTCTGTCTCTCTCTCTCTGTCTTTATGTCACCCTTTCTATTCCACCCTCTTTCTCTCTCTCAGTCTCCATCTCACTCTCTCTTTGTCAATCACCACCCCTTCTCTCTCTCTCTCTTTTTTTTCTGTCAAACTCTGTGTCTGTCACTCTCAGCCTCTCTGTCTGTTTGTCTGTCTCTCTCTCTGTCTGCCTCTCTGTCTGTTTCTCTCTCTCAGTGTCTCTCTCTCTCTGTCTGCCTGTCTGTCTCCCTCTCTCTCACACTCTTGGAACATAGGAGCAGGAGTCGGCAAATTCGGCCCTTGGAGCGTGCTCCGCCATTCAATCAGATCCTGGCTGATCTCTCCCAGTCTCACATCCACCTCCCCACCTGTTCCCCACATCCCCTTTTTTTATTAGAAATATATCTATCTCCTTCTTGAAACCATTCAATGATTCAGATCCCACCGCGCGATGGGGCAGCGAGTTCCACAATTCACCACCCTCTGCGAGAAGTAGTTCCTCCTCATCTCAGTTTTAAATCTACCGCCTCTCAGTCTATACCCTGTGACCTCTTGTTTCAGATTGACCCACAAAAGGAACATTTCGTCGACATTTACTCTTTCAATCCTTTTTAGAACCATAGAACTATAGAAAATTACAGCTCAGAAACAGGCCTTTTGGCCCTTCTTGTCTGTGCCGAACCATTTTATGCCTCGTCCCACTGACCTGCACTTGGACCATATCCCTCCACACCCCTCTCATCCATGAACCCGTCCAAGTTTTTCTTAAATGTTAAAAGTGACCCCGCATTTCCCACTTTATCCGGCAGCTCATTCCACACTCCCACCACTCTCTGCGTGAAGAAGCCCCCCCTAATATTCCCTTTAAACTTTTCTCCTTTCACCCTTAACCCATGCCCTTTGGTTTTTTTCTCCCCTCGCCTCAGCGGAAAAAGCCTGCTTGCATTCACTCTATCTATACCCATCAAAATCTTATACACCTCTATCAAATCTCCCCTCAATCTTCTACGCTCCAGGGAATAAAGTCCCAACCTATTCAATCTCTCTCTCTAACTCAGCTTCTCAAGTCCCGGCAACATCCTTGTGAACCTTCTCTGCACTCTTTCAATCTTATTTACATCCTTCCTGTAACTAGGTGACCAAAACTGTACACAATACTCCAAATTCGGCCTCACCAATGCCTTATATAACCTTACCATAACACTCCAACTTTTATACTCGATACTCCGATTTATAAAGGCCAATGTACCAAAGGCACTCTTTACGACCCTATTTAAATTTAAAAAATAATTCTCCCTGTCCCTGTCTCTTTCTGTCTCTGTCTCTCCCTCTCTGTCTGTCTCTCTCTCTCTCACTTCCTCTCTCTGCCTCACTCTCTGTTTCTCTTTCTCTGTCTCTCTGCCTCACTCTGTTTCTCTCTTTCTGTCTCTCTGCCTCACTCTCTCTCTCTGTCTCTACCTCACTCTGTTTCTCTCTCTCTGTCTCTCTGCCTCACTCTGTTTCTCTCCCTCTGTCTCTCTGCTTCACTCTCTGTTTCTCTCTGTCTCTCTGCCTCACTCTCTGTCTCTCTCTCTTTCTGCCTCTCTGTCTCACTCCGTCTCTGTCCCTCTGCCTCACTCTCTCTCTCTCTCTCTGTCTCTCCCTCACTCTGTTTCTCTCACTCTCAGTCTCACTCTCTGTTTTTCCCTCTCTGTCTCTCTGCCTCACTCTCTGTCTCCCTCTCTGTCTCTCTGTCTCACTCTCTCTCTCTCTGTCTCTCTGCTTCACTCTCTGTTTCTCTCTGTCTCTCTGCCTCACTCTCTGTCTCTCTCTCTTTCTGCCTCTCTGTCTCACTCCGTCTCTGTCCCTCTGCCTCACTCTCTCTCTCTCTCTCTGTCTCTCCCTCACTCTGTTTCTCTCACTCTCAGTCTCACTCTCTGTTTTTCCCTCTCTGTCTCTCTGCCTCACTCTCTGTCTCCCTCTCTGTCTCTCTGTCTCACTCTCTCTCTCTCTGTCTCTCTGCTTCACTCTCTGTTTCTCTCTTTCTCGCAAAAACTCAGTCTGCAAGTACAACAGGTGATCAAGAAGGCAAATGGAATGTTGGCCTTTATGGCGAGGGGGATAGAATATAAAAGCAGAGATGTCTTGCTGAATCTGTACAGGGCATTGGTGAGACTGCAGCTGAAATACTGTGTGCAGTATTGGTCCCCTTATTTGCGAAAGGATATATTGGCCTTGGAGGGAGTGCAGAGAAGGTTCACCAGGTTGATACCGGAGATGAGAGGTGTAGATTATGAGGAGAGATTAAGCAGATTAGGTTTGTACTCGTTGGAGTTTAGAAGGCTGAGGGGTGATCTTATAGAGACCTATAAGATAATGAAGGGGCTGGATAGGGTAGAAGTGGAGAGATTCTTTCCACTTAGAAAGGAAACTAGAACTAGAGGGCACAGCCTCAAAATAAAGGGGGGTCAGTTTAGGACAGAGTTGAGGAGGAACTTCTTCTCTCAGAGGGTGGTGAATCTCTGGAATTCTCTGCCCACTGAAGTGGTGGAGGCTACCTCACTGAATATGTTTGAGTCACGGATAGATGCATTTCTGATCGGTAAGGGAATTAGGGGTTATAGGGATCAGGCGGGTAAGTGGAACTGATTCACTTCAGATCAGCCATGTTCTTATTGAATGGCGGGGCAGGCTCGAGGGGCTAGATGGCCTACTCCTGCTCCTATTTCTTATGTTCTTATGTTCTTTCAGTCTCTCTCCCTCACTCTCTGTCTCTGTCTCTCTGCCTCACTCTCTCTCTCTCTGCCTCACTCTCTGTTTCTCTCTTTCTGTTTCTCTCTGTCTCTCTGCTTCACTCTGGATTATGTAAGGGAAATTGTATTAGATATTGTATGAGCTAGGTATGAAATTCAGATTCACAGGTTTTAGTAAAATGATATAGCAGATTTAGGTGAGTAGTGAGATGGGTATATAACCTAAAATAACTTCGTGTGACCTAATATAATCAAGTGTAGTCGATATGATCAAAGTGGAGAAACTAGAGAAGTAATATAGCAATCACTAATTAAGGAAAGCAGACAATAGTCGCTTAAGAAAACAAGGAAGACTGCTCGGTGGTTCAACTTAATAGTGGACCATAAATCAGCAGAGAGAATGTCTTTTTCTTCTAAACACATTCGGCCTTAGTCTACAAAACCACGATTATTGTACAAACAGAAAAATTCAGATAAGAGCAAGAGTTATAACCACCATGGTTTAAGAGACAAAGAGATATAACAGGGAGCGACCAATTGCAAAGAAAACAGATAAAGGGTCAACTAAAACTAATGGTGGCCAAAGAAAGGTCGGGCTGTAGGGTAAGATAACAACCAAGGACAGGCTGTAAAAGGGAGAGGAGGATCTTGAGATATGAGGCTGAAATGTACATAAAAGAGTGTAAGCCCAAGGGCTCTTTGGAGTGTTCCGGACGTTCCCGACTTTATCTCTTGTGCTGAGAAATAAAGTCTATTGCTTGGAAGATCGCTGCTCAGACTCTCTGTTTTAATTGATGTGAATAAATTGTCGTCCTGGGGAACCACGACAATTACAGGGTCAAAGGTAGGGTTCTGAAGACTGTGGAGGAACAGAGAGATCTTGGGGTCCATATCCACAGATCTCTAAAGGTTGCCACTCAAGTGGATAGAGCTGTGAAGAAGGCATATAGTGTGTTAGCTTTTATTAACAGGGGGTTGGAGTTTAAGAGCCGTGGGGTTATGCTGCAACTGTACAGGACCTTGGTGAGACCGCATTTGGAATATTGCGTGCAGTTCTGGTCACCTCACTATAAGAAGGATGTGGAAGCGCTGGAAAGAGTGCAGAGGAGATTTACCAGGATGCTGCCTGGTTTGGAGTGTCGGTCTTATGAGGAAAGGTTGAGGGAGCTGGGGCTGTTCTCTCTGGAGCAGAGGAGATTGAGGGGAGACTTAATAGAGGTTTATAAAATGATGAAGGGGATAGATCGAGTGAACGTTCAAAGACTATTTCCTCGGGTGGATGGAGCTATTACAAGGGGGCATAACTATAGGGTTCATGGTGGGAGATATAGGAAGGATATCAGAGGTAGGTTCTTTACTCAGAGAGTGGTTGGGGTGTGGAATGGACTGCCTGCAGTGATAGTGGAGTCAGACACTTTAGGAACATTTAAGCGGTTATTGGATGGGCACATGGAGCACACCAGGATGATAGGGAGTGGGATAGCTTGATCTTGGTTTCAGATAAAGCTCGGCACAACATCGTGGGCCGAAGGGCCTGTTCTGTGCTGTACTGTTCTATGTTCTATGTTCTAATCCTCATTGGCAACAGGTGAAGTTCCAGAGGACTGGAGGATAGCCAATGTTGTTCCATTGTTTAAGAAGGGCAGCAGGGATAATCCAGGTAATTACAGGCCAGTGAGCCTTACGTCAGTGGTCGGGAAATTATTGGAAAAGATTCTCAGGGACAGGATTTACTCACATTTGGAAACAAATGGACTTATTAGTGACAGACAGCATGGTTTTGTGAAGGAGAGGTCGTGCCTCACTGACTTGACCGGGTTTTCGAGGAAGTGACAAAGATGATAGCTGAGGGAAAGGCAGTGGATGTTGTCTACATGGATTTCAGTGAAGCCTTTGACAATGTAATATCATAATTCTATCTCCTTCACGATAGCATTGGAAAGAGATAGGATCAGGCAGGCTAGGAAAGTGTTTCTCTGGAGTAAAGGGAAATACAGTGTCATCAGGGAGGAAATTAGACGGGTAAATTGGAAGGAGGCATTCTTGGGGAAAAGTACCGAAGGAAAGTGGAGGATTTTCAAGGAATGTTTGTCTGGAGCTCTGCATGACAACGTTCCGATGAGACAGGGGGGTGTTGGTAGGGTACGGGAACCGTGGTGCACGAAGGTTGTGATGAACCTGGTGAATAAGAAAAGAGAGGCGTACAGAAGGTTCAGAGAGCTAGGAGGTGTTAAGGATTTAGAGGAGTATACGGGATGTAGGAAGGAGCTTAAGAAGGAAATTAGGAGAGCGAGAAGGGGTCATGAGAAGGCCTTGGCGGGTAAGATTAAGGAGAATCCCAAGGCTTTCTACAAATATGTCAAGAGTAAAAGGATGAGATGTGAAGGCATAGGACCCTTAAAAGGTGAAGGGGGAAAAGTTTGTGCGGAACCGTTAGAAATGGCGGAGCTGCTTAATGAATACTTTACCTCGGTATTCACGGTGGAAAGGGATCTGGGTGGTTGTACTGCTGGTTTGCGGTGGACAGAAAGGATCGAGCATGTGGACATAAAGAAAGAGGATGTGTTGGAACTATTGAATGGCATCAAGGTTGGTAAGTCGCCGGGACCGGATGGGATGTACCCCAGGTTACTGTGGGAGGCGAGGGAGGAGATTGCGGAGCCTTTGGCGATGATCTTTGCATCGTCGATGGAGACGGGAGAGGTTCCGGAGGATTGGAGGATTGCAGATGTGGTCCCTATATTCAAGAAAGGGAACAGGGACAGCCCGGGAAATTACCGACCGGTGAGTCTAACCTCAGTGGTTGGTAAGTTGATGGAGAGGATCCTGAGAGACAGGATTTATGATCATCTAGAGAAGTTTAGTATGATCAAAAGTAGTCAGCATGGCTTTGTCAAGGGCAGGTCGTGCCTTACGAGCCTGGTTGAGTTCTTTGAAAATGTGACCAAACACATTGACGAAGGAAGAGCGGTGGATGTGGTCTATATGGACTTCAGCAAGGCGTTCGATAAGGTCCCCCATGCAAGACTTCTTGAGAAAGTGAGAGGGCATGGGATCCAATGGGCTGTTGCCTTGTGGATCCAGAACTGGCTTGCCTGCAGAAGGCAGAGAGTGGCTGTGGAGGGGTCTTTCTCTGCATGGAGGTCAGTGAGCAGTGGAGTGCCCCAGGGATCTGTTCTGGGCCCCTTGCTGTTTGTCATTTTCATAAATGACCTGGATGAGGAAGTGGAGGGATGGGTTGGTAAGTTTGCTGACGACACCAAGGTAGGTGGTGTTGTGGATAGTTTGGAGGGATGTCAGAAGTTGCAGCGAGACATAGATAGAATGCAAGACTGGGCGGAGAAGTGGCAGATGGACTTTAACCCGGATAAGTGTGTGGTGATCCATTTTGGCAGATCCAATGGGATGAAGCAGCAGTATAATATGAAGGGTACCATTCTTAGCAGTGTAGAGGATCAGAAGGACCTTGGGGTCCGGGTCCATAGGACTCTTAAATCGGCCTCGCAGGTGGAGGATGCGGTCAAGAAGGCGTACGGAGTACTAGCCTTCATTAATCGAGGGATTGAGTTTAGGAGTCGGGAGATAATGCTGCAGCTTTATAGGACCCTGGTTAGACCCCACTTGGAGTACTGCGCGCAGTTCTGGTCACCTCATTACAGGAAAGATGTTGAAGCCATTGAAAGGGTGCAGAGGAGATTTACAAGGATGTTGCCTGGATTGGGGGGCATGCCTTATGAGGATAGGTTGAGGGAGCTTGGTCTCTTCTCCCTGGAGAGACGAAGGATGAGAGGTGACCTGATAGAGGTTTACAAGATGTTGAGAGGTCTGGATAGGGTAGACTCTCAGAGGCTATTTCCAAGGGCTGAAATGGTTGCTACGAGAGGACACAGGTTTAAGGTGCTGGGGGGTAGGTACAGAGGAGATGTCAGGGGTAAGTTTTTCACTCAGAGGGTGGTGGGTGAGTGGAATCGGCTGACGTCGGTGGTGGTGGAGGCAAACTCGTTGGGGTCTTTTAAGAGACTTCTGGATGAGTACATGGGATTTAATGGGATTGAGGGCTATAGATAGGCCTAGAGGTGGGGATGTGATCGGCGCAACTTGTGGGCCGAAGGGCCTGTTTGTGCTGTGGCTTTCTATGTTCTATGTTCTAATGTACCTCACGGTAGGCTGGTATGAAAGGTGAAGTCACACGGGATCAGAGGAGAGCTGGCAAGCTGGATACTGAACTGGCTTGGCCATAGAAGAGAGGGTAGCAGTGGGGGGATGCTTTTCTGAATGGAAGGCTGTGACTAGCGGTGTTCCACAGGGATCAGTTCTGGGACCTTTCTTGTTCGTAGTATATAGAAATGATTTGGAGGACAATGTAGCTGGTTTGATTAGTAAGTTCACAGACAACACAAAAATTGGTGGAGTTGCGGATAGTGAAGAGGATTGTCAGAGGATACATAAGAACATAAGAACCAGGAGCAGGAGTGGGCCATCTGACCCCTCGAGCCTGCTCCACCATTCAATAAGATCATGGCTGATCTTTTTGTGGACTCAGCTCCACTTACCCGCCCGCTCACCATAACCCTTAATTCCTTTACTGTTCAAAAATCTATCTATCCTTGCCTTAAAAACATTCAATGAGGCCTCAACTGCTTCACTGGGCAGGGACTTCCACAGATGCAGCAAGATATAGGGCGGCACGGTAGCACAGTGGTTAGCACTGCTGCTTCACAGCTCCAGGGACCCGGGTTCGATTCCCGGCTTGGGTCACTGTCTGTGTGGAGTTTGCACATTCTCCTCGTGTCTGCGTGGGTTTCCTCCGGGTGCTCCGGTTTCCTCCCACAGTCCAAAGATGTGCGGGTTAGGTTGATTGCCCATGCTAAATTGCCCCTTAGTGTTCTGGGATGCGTAGGTTAGAGGGATTAGTGGGTAAATATGTAGGGATATGGGGGTAGGGCCTGGGTGGGATTGTGGTCGGTGCAGACTCGATGGGCCGAATGGCCTCTTTCTGTGCTGTAGGGTTTCTATGATTCTATGACCGGTTGGCGACTTGGGCGGAGAAATGGCAGATGGAGTTTAATCCAGACAAGTGCGAGATAATGCATTTTGGAAGGTCCAATGCATGTAGGAAGTATACAGTAAATGGTAGAACCCTTAGGAGTATTGACAGGCAGAGAGATCTGGGCGTACGTGTCCACCGATCACTGAAAGCGACAACACAGGTGGAGAAGGTAGTCAGGAAGGCAGACGGCATGCTTGACTTCATCGGGCGGGGCTTTGAGTAAAAAAATTGGCGGGTCAGGCTGCAGTTGTACAGAACCTTAGTTAGGCCTCATTTAGAATACTGTGTACAATTCTGGTCGCCACACTACCAGAAGGATGTGGATGCTTTGGAGAGGGTACAGACGAGGTTTATCAGGATGTTGCCTGGTCTGGAGGGTATTAACTATGAGGAGAGGCTGGATAAACTCGGTTTGTTCTCACTGGAACGACGGAGGTTGAGAGGTGACCTGATAGAGGTTTACAAGATTATGAGTGGCATTGACAGAGTGGATAGTCAGATGCTCTTTCCTAGGGTAGAAAAGTCAAGTACTTGGGGGCATAGGTTTAAAGTGTGTGGGGAAAAGTTTAGAGGAGATGTGCGAGGCAAGTTTTTTTATACAGAGGGTGGTGAATGTCTGGAACGCGCTGCCCAGGGAGGGGGTGGGAGCAGGTACAATAGTGGAATTTAAGGGAAAACTAGACAAATACATGAATAGGATGGGAATGAAAGGATATGGACTCCATAAGTGCATATGGTTTTAGTTTAGGCAAGCATCATGATCAGTGCAGGCTTGGAGGGCGGAAGGGCCTGATCCTGTGCTGTTCTTTGTTCTTTGTTCTGTTTGACCATTGCTTGTGTCTACATATTTAGCTTGTTAGTAATTACCCTTCTTAACTTGAAGTCATAACGAGTCGCCCTCAAGTTATTCCACATAGAAGGGGAAAAAGGAGATGGAGATGGGGGCAGTGGGGGGAGGCAGACAGTGGGGAGATGTGGGGGGAGACAAAGGAGGGGGAGATGTAGGGGGAGAGATGGGGGGAAGACAAAGGAGGGGAGATGGAGGAGGAAACACAGGGGGAAACGCAGGGGAAAATTGGGGGGAGCTGCAGCAGGAGAAGGGAGAGGGAGAAGGAAGGGGCGGGGGGCACAGAGTGGGAGGGAAGGGGGAGATGAAGGTGATAGCAGAAACTAGAGCTATGAGAGGTGTGGAAGGAATTTCAGTGTGGAGTGTAATATCTTCACGCCGTGCCAATATGAGAGTGTCGGTAAACACAGCCTGAACATATTCCCTTTTAAAGCTGCATTTGCAACATTAAATCCAACAGCATTCGGGTCACCATATAGGGACAAGCAAACCAGGGAATTGTAGGCACTAGTGCAAGCTGCACGTGGGGAGGGGTGGAGAGACCCCAGTGCAGTGACAGACAGAGAGCCCCTCCTCACCAAAGACAGAAACTGAGGACAGCGAGCAAATGTGGCCCTCACACAGCAGTCAACACTCAGATTCCCAAACTTTCACCACGGAAACATACTCCAGCTTTTAACAACAAGCCTGTCTCTGCACAACCAGAATACTCAAAGCTCTTTGTAACCAGGCAAAGGCTATTCCAACTGTCGCATTGAAGGAAATGCAAAAGCTAATATGCAAACAGCAGGATCCCACACTGTAATCATTTTCAGATAGTTCAGCAACAAACGCTGCACAAGACACAAGGGAGAATTGTTCCGCTCCTCTCAACAATGGGCATTGGAAACACCTCTCTACCTCCAAAAGTATTTGGGACTCAGATTAAAATCTCATCCGAAAGACAAAACCTTCCACACTGCAGCACTCCCTCAGTACTGACCCTCTGACAGTGCGGCACTCCCTCAGTACTGACCCTCTGACAGTGCGGCACTCCCTCAGTACTGACCCTCTGACAGTGCGGCACTCCCTCAGCACTGACCCTCTGACAGTGCGGCACTCCCTCAGTACTGACCCTCTGACAGTGCGGCACTCCCTCAGCACTGACCCTCTGACAGTGCGGCACTCCCTCAGCACTGACCCTCTGACAGTGCGGCACTCCCTCAGTACTGACCCTCTGACAGTGCGGCACTCCCTCAGTACTGACCCTCTGACAGTGCGGCATTCCCTCAGTACTGACCCTCTGACAGTGCGGCACTCCCTCAGTACTGACCCTCTGACAATGCAGCACTCCCTCAGTACTGACCCTCTGACAGTGCGGCACTCCCTCAGTACTGACCCTCTGACAGTGCGGCACTCCCTCAGCACTGACCCTCTGACAGTGCGGCACTCCCTCAGCACTGACCCTCTGACAGTGCGGCACTCCCTCAGCACTGACCCTCTGACAGTGCGGCACTCCCTCAGTACTGACCCTCTGACAGTGCGGCACTCCCTCAGTACTGACCCTCTGACAGTGCGGCATTCCCTCAGTACTGACCCTCTGACAGTGCGGCACTCCCTCAGTACTGACCCTCTGACAATGCAGCACTCCCTCAGTACTGACCCTCTGACAGTGCGGCACTCCCTCAGTACTGACCCTCTGACAGTGCGGCACTCCCTCAGCACTGACCCTCTGACAATGCAGCACTCCCTCAGTACTGACCCTCTGACAGTGCGGCACTCCCTCAGTACTGACCCTCTGACGGTGCGGCACTCCCTCAGCACTGACCCTCTGACAGTGCGGCACTCCCTCAGTACTGACCCTCTGACAGTGCGGCACTCCCTCAGTACTGACCCTCTGAAAGTGCGGGGCTCCCTCAGTACTGACCCTCTGACACTGCAGCACTCCCTCAGTACTGACCCTCTGACAGTGCGGCACTCCCTCAGTACTGACCCTCTGACAATGCAGCACTCCCTCAGTACTGACCCTCTGACAGTGCGGCACTCCCTCAGCACTGACCCTCTGACAGTGCGGCACTCCCTCAGCACTGACCCTCTGACAGTGCGGCACTCCCTCAGCACTGACCCTCTGACAGTGTGGCACTCCCTCAGTACTGACTCTCTGACAGTGCGGCACTCCCTCAGTACTGACTCTCTGACAGTGCGGCACTTCCTCAGTACTGACCCTCTGACAGTGCGGAACTCCCTCAGTACTGACCCTCTGACAGTGCGGCACTCCCTCAGTACTGACCCTCTGACAATGCAGCACTCCCTCATCACTGACCCTCTGACAGTGCGGCACTCCCTCAGCACTGACCCTCTGACAGTGCAGCACTCCCTCAGTACTGACCCTCTGACAATGCAGCACTCCCTCAGTACTGACCCTCTGACAGTGCAGCACTCCCTCAGTACTGACCCTCTGACAATGCAGCACTCCCTCAGTACTGACCCTCTGACAGTGCGGCACTCCCTCAGTACTGACCCTCTGACAGTGCGGCACTCCCTCAGTACTGACCCTCTGACAGTGCGGCACTCCCTCAGTACTGACCCTCTGACAGTGCGGTAATCCCTCAGCACTGACCCACTGACAGTGCGGCACTCCCTCAGTACTGACCCTCTGACAATGCAGCACTCCCTCAGTACTGACCCTCTGACAGTGCGGCACTCCCTCAGTACTGACCCTCTGACAGTGCGGCACTCCCTCAGTACTGACCTTCTGACAGTGCGGCACTCCCTCAGTACTGACCCTCTGACAATGCAGCACTCCCTCAGTACTGACCCTCTGACAGTGCGGCACTCCCTCAGTACTGACCCTCTGACAGTGCGGCACTCCCTCAGTACTGACCCCCTGACAGTGCGGTAATCCTTCAGCACTGACCCACTGACAGTGCGGCACTCCCTCAGTCCTGACCCACTGACAGTGCGGCACTCCCTCAGTACTGACCCTCTGACAGTGTGGCACTCCCTCAGTACTGACCCCTGGACAGTGCGGCACTCCCTCAGTACTGACCCTCTGACAGTGTGGCACTCCCTCAGTACTGACCCTCTGACAGTGCGGCACTCCCTCAGTACTGACCCTCTGACAGTGTGGCACTCCCTCAGTACTGACCCTCTGACATGCGGCGCTCCCTCAGTACTGACCCTCTGACAGTGCGGCACTCCCTCAGTACTGACCCACTGACAGTGCGGCACTCCCTCAGTACTGACCCACTGACAGTGCGGCACTCCCTCAGTACTGACCCTCTGACAGTGCGGCACTCCCTCAGTACTGACCCACTGACAGTGCGGCACTCCCTCAGTACTGACCCTCTGACAGTGTGGCACTCCCTCAGTACTGACCCACTGACAGTGCAGCACTCCCTCAGTACTGACCCACTGACTGTGCGGCACTCCCTCAGTACTGACCCACTGACAGTGCGGCACTCCCTCAGTACTGACCCTCTGACAGTGCGGCACTCCCTCAGTACTGACCCACTGACAGTGCGGCACTCCCTCAGTACTGACCCACTGACAGTGCGGCACTCCCTCAGTACTGACCCACTGACAGTGCGGCACTCCCTCACTATTGCAATGGACCCATGTTCCCCCTCTAAAACCGAAGATAAAGTCACTCAAAATATGTCGACATCTCAGCAACACTGAACTCCCCAGAATCCGAGACAGCTCTGACAAAGCCTCATATTGGAGTTGAAACATCAACTCTGTTTCTCTCTCCACAGCTGCTGCCTGACCTGCTGAGCTTTTCAGAATTCTCTGCTTTTATTGCAGAATACCTCTGGGCTTCAGCGACAAACCGTTATCTGCTGATTTCCCCACTCTCTCCACCCCAGCTCTCACTCTCCCACCCTCGCTCTCTCTCTCTCTCCCACCCTCGCTCTCTCTCGCTCTCCCACCCTCGCTCTCTCTCGCTCTCCCACCCTCGCTCTCTCTCGCTCTCCCACCCTCGCTCTCTCTCGCTCTCCCACATTTGCTGTCACTTTCCCATTCTCCCACATTCGCTCTCTCTCGCTCTCCCACACTTGCTCTCTCTCTCTCTCCTACACTCGCTCTCTCTCTCTCCTACCCTCACTCTCTCTCGCTCTCCCACACTCACTCTCTCTTGCCCTCCCGCACCCCCACATTGCTCTCCATCACTCACTCTCTCTCTCACTCTCCCGCACTCACTCTCTCTCTCTCCCGCACTCTCTCTCTCTCCCGCACTCTCTCTCTCTCTCTCCCGCACTCACTCTCTCTCTCTCCCTCCCGCACTCACTCACTCTCCCGCACTCACTCTCTCTCTCTCCCGCACTCACTCTCTCTCTCTCCCGCACTCACTCTCTCTCTCTCCCACACTCACACTCTCTCTCTCCCGCACTCACACTCTCTCTCTCCCGCACTCACATTCTCTCTTGCTCCCACCCTCGCTTGTGCTCTCCCACACTCACACTTTCTCTCTCCTACATCCGTTCTCTCAGTCTCCCACACTCGCTCTCTCTCTCCTATTCTCCCACACTCACTCACTCCTACTCTCTCATTCTCACTCTCTCTCCCACACTCATTCACTCCCGGTCTCTCTCCCACACTCTCACTCCCACACTCACTCACTCCCATTCTCTCACTCCCACTCTTGCTTCTCATGATATTGGAATAAAAACGTTTCAAGTTTGTGTGAATCTTCTCTGGGTTGGAAATGTTAACTGTGTTTCTCTCTCCACAGATGCTGTTAGACCTGCAGACTTTAACAAGCATTTTCTGGCTTTATTTCATATTTCCAGCATCTGAAGCATTTTGCTTTTATCTCATCATATTGGGTCTGTTTCTGGTTGGCAGGGTTTGATGAGTGGTGTATCACAGGGATCAGTGCTAGAACATAAAGTTTATTTATTAGTCACAAGTAAGGCTTACATTAACACTGCAATGAAGTTACTGTGAAAATCCCCTAGTCGCCACATTCCAGCGCCTGTTCGGGTCAATGCACCAAACCAGCGCGTCTTTCAGACTGTGGGAGGAAACCCACTCAGACAGTGACCCAAGCTGGGAATTGAACCCGGGTCCCTGGTGAGGCAGCAGTGCTGCCATGCTGCCCATATCTCTCCCTCAATGTCTCAGTGGGGGAAGACTAACTACAACAACATTAGGCAGGATCTGGACAGTGTAGACTGGGGGAGGCTGTTTGAGGGTAAATCAACATCCGACATGTGGGAGTCTTTTCAAATATCAGTTGATTGGAATTCAGGACCGGCATGTGCCTGTGAGGATGGAGGATAAACGTGGCAAGTATCGGGAACCCTGGATAACGAGGGATATTATGAGCCTTGTCAAAAAGAATAAGGAAGCATTCGTAAGGTCTAAAAGGCTTAGGACAGATGAAGCCCTTGAGGAATATAAAGAACATAGGAAAGGACTTAAGGAAGGAGTTAGGAGGGTTAAAAGGAGTCATGAAAGTCCTTGGCAAACAGGATTAGGGTAAATCCGAAAGCATTTTATACATATGTAAAGAGTGAGAAGGTAGTCAGGGAAAGGGTCCACTCCAGGATAGTGAAGGGAATCTATGCATTTCCAGAGGAAATGGGCGAGATACTAAATGAATACTTTGCTTCAGTATTCACCAAAGAGATGGACTTGATGGATGAGGAGCCGAGGGTAGGGTGTGTAGATATTCTGGGTCATGTTGATATCAAAAAGGAGGTGTTGGACATCTTAAAAAGTATTAAAATAGATAAGTCCTCAGAGCCTGATGGGATCTACCCCAGAATACTGAGAGAGGCAAGGGCAGAAATTGCTGGGGCCTTGACACAAATCTTTGTATCCTCATTGGCTACAGGTGAAGGTCCAGAAGACTGGAGGATAGACAATGTTGTTCCGTTGTTTAAGAAGGGCAGCAGGGATAATCCAGGAAATTATAGGCTAATGAGCCTTACGTCAATGGTAGGGAAATTATTGGAAAAGATTCTTAGGGACAGGATTTACTCACATTTGAAAACAAATGGAATTATTAGTGATAGACAGCATGTTTTGTGAAGGGGAGATCATGCCTCACTAACTTGATCGAGTTTTTCAAGGAAATGACGATAATGATAGATGAGGGAAAGGCAGTGGATGTTGTATACATGGACTTCAGTAAAGCCTTTGGCAAGGTCCCTCATGGCAGACTGATACGAAAGGTGAAGACACACGGGATCAGAGGGAAGCTGGCAAGATGGATACAGAACTGGCTTGGCCATGGAAAGAAGTCTCACAACACCAGGTTAAAGTCCAACAGGTCTATTTGGTAGCAAAAGCCATAAGACCATAAGACCATAAGACATAGGAGCGGAAGTAAGGCCATTCGGCCCATCGAGTCCACTCCACCATTCAATCATGGTTGATTTCAACTCCATTTACCCGCTCTCTCCCCATAGCCCTTAATTCCTCGAGAAATCAAGAATTTATCAATTTCTGTCTTGAAGACGCTCAACGTCTCGGCCTCCACAGCCCTCTGTGGCAATGAATTCCACAGACCCACCACTCTCTGGCTGAAGAAATTTCTCCTCATCTCTGTTCTAAAGTGACTCCCTTTTATTCTAAGGCTGTGCCCCCGCGTCCTAGTCTCCCCTGTTAATGGAAACAACTTCCCTACGTCCATCCTATCTAAGCCGTTCATTATCTTGTAAGTTTCTATCAGATCTCCCCTCAACCTCCTAAACTCCAATGAATATAATCCCACGATCCTCAGACGTTCATCGTATGTCAGGCCTACCATTCCTGGGATCATCCGTGTGAATCTCCGCTGGACCCGCTCCAGTGCCAGTATGTCCTTCCTGAGGTGTGGGGCCCAAAATTGCTCACAGTACTCCAAATGGGGCCTAACCAGTGCTTTATAAAGCCTCAGAAGTACATCCCTGCTTTTGTATTCCAAGCCTCTTGAGATAAATGACAACATTACATTTGCTTTCTTAATTACGGACTCAACCTGCAAGTTTACCTTTAGAGAATCCTGGACTAGGACTCCCAAGTCCCTTTGCACTTTAGCATTATGAATTTTGTCACCGTTTAGAAAAAGCCACTAGCTTTTGGAGCGCTGCTCCTTCGTCAGGTGAGTGGGAGTTCTGTTCACAAACAGGGCATATAAAGACACAAACTCAATTTACAAAATAATGGTTGGAATGCGAGTCTTTATAGGTAATCAAGTCTTAAAGGTACAGACAATGAGAGAACACTCTTCCTGTTGGGGAACACTTCAGTGGTCACGGGCATTCGGCCTCTGATCTTCAAGTAAGCGTTCTCCAAGGCGGCCTTCACAACACACGACAACGCAGAGTCGCTGAGCAGAGACTGATAGCCAAGTTCCGCACACATGAGGAGGGCCTAAACTGGGATCTTGTGTTCATGTCACACTATCTGTAACCCCCACGACTTGTCTGGGCTTGCAAAATCTCACTAACTGTCCTGTCTGGAGACAATACACATCTCTCTAACCTGTGCTTAACCCTCTCTCCACTCACATTGTCTGTACCTTTAAGGCTTGATTACCTATAAAGATTCGCATTCCAACCATTATTTTGTAAATTGAGTTTGTGTCTTTATATGCCCTGTTTGTGAACAGAACTCCCACTCACTTGATGAAGGGGCAGCGCTCCGAAAGCTTGTGTGGCTTTTGCTACCAAATAAACCTGTTGGTCTTTAACCTGCTGTTGTGAGACTTCTTACTGTGTTTACCCTGGTCCAACGCCGGCATCTCCACATCTTGGCCATAAAAGACAGAGGGTAGCAGTCGAGGGGTGTTTTTCTGAATGGAAGATTGTGACTAGCGATGTTCCACAGGGGTCAGTTGTTGTTCGTAGTATATATAAATGATTTGGAGGAAAATGTAGCTGGTCTGATCAGTAAGTTCGCAGATGACAGAAAAATTGGTGGAGTTGCGGATAGTGAAGAGGATTGTCAGAGGATACAGCAAGATATAGACCGGCTGGCAAATGGAGTTTAATCCAGACAAGTGTGAGATAATGCATTTTGGAAGGTCCAATGCATGTAGGAATTATACAGTAAATGGTAGAACCCTTAGGAGTGTTGACAGGCAGAGAGACCTGGGAGTAAATGTCCTCTGATCACTGAAAGTGGCAATGCAGGTGGAGAAGGTAGTCAGGAAGGCAGACAGCATGCTTGACTTCATTGGTCGGTGCATTGAGTATAAAAATTGGCGGGTCATGCTGCAGCTGTACAGAACCTTAGTTAGGCCTCATTTAGAATACTGTGTACAATTCTGGTCGCTACACTACCAGAAGGATGTGGATACTTTGGAGAGGGTACAGACGAGGTTTATCAGGATTTTGCCTGGTCTGGAGGGTATTAGCTATGAAGAGAGGTTGGATAAACTCGGTTTGTTCTCATTGGAACGACGGAGGATAAGGGGTGACCTGATAGAGGTTTACAAGATTATGAGTGGCATGGACAGAGTGGATAGTCAGATGCTCTTTCCTAGGGTAGAAAAGTCAAGTACTAGGGGACATAGGTTTAAGATGGGTGGGGAAAAGTTTAGAGGAGATGTGCGAACCACGTGGTGAATGTCTGGAACGCGCTGCCCGGGGAGGGGGTGGGAGCAGGTACGATAGCGGCATTTAAGGGGCAACTAGACGAATACATGAACAGGATGGGAATGGAAGGATACGGACTCTGTAAGTGCATACGGTTTTAGTTTAGGCAAGCACCATGATCGGTGCACGCTTGGAGGGCCGAAGGGCCTGATCCTGTGCTGTACTGTTCTTTGTGATTCTCACAAACTTCTACAGATGCACCATAGGAAGCATTCTTTCTGGTTGTATCACAGCTTGGTATGGCTCCTGCTCTGCCCAAGGCCGCAAGGATCTACAAAGGGTCGTGAATGTAGCCCAATCCATCACGCAAACCAGCCTCCCATCCATTGACTCCATCAACACTTCCCGCTGCCTCGGCAAAGCAGCCAGCGTAATTAAGGACCCCACGCATCCCGGACATTCTCTCTTCCACCTTCTTCCGTCGGGAAAAAGATACAAAAGTCTGAGGTCACGTACCAACCGACTCAAGAACAGCTTCTTCCCTGCTGCTGTCAGACTTTTGAACGGACTTACCTTGCATTTAGTTGATCTTTCTCTACACCCTCGCTATGACTGTAACACCACATTCTGCACTCCTTTCCTTCTCTATGAACAGTATGATTTGTCTATATAACGTGCAAGAAACAATACTTTTCACTGCATGCTAATACATGTGACAATAATAAATCAAATCAACTTAACGTGAATAACCTCACATTTATCCACATTCTACAGCATCTGCCATTCATTTGCCCACTCACTCAGCCTGTCCAAACCACACTGAAATATCTCTGTATCCTCCTCACAGCTCACCGTCAAACCCAGCCTTGTGTCCCCTGCACTCGGTCACACACTCCCTCTCCCTCTCTCTCACACTGCCCTTCCTCACTCCCCCTCACTCTTTTGCTCACAGCCCCTGCCTCGCACTCACGCTCCCTCTCACATACTCTCTCTCTCCTTCACGCACTCTCCCTCTCTCCTTCTCTCACACTCCCTCTCTCCCTCCCTCACTCTCCCCCTCTCTCACATTCCCTCTCTCCCTCTCTCACTCTCCCTCTCTCCCTCCCTCACACTCCCTCTCTCACTCTCCCTCTCTCCCTCCCGCACACTCCCTCTCTCCCTCTCGCACACTCCCTCTCTCCCTCTCGCACACTCCCTCTCTCCCTCCTGCACCCTCCCTCTCTCCCTCCCACACACTCCCTCTCTCCCTCT